>NW_026705115.1:0-310134 GCF_029867415.1 Vicia villosa | reverse complement strand
GATGTTTAATAAATTATTACTATTAATTAAAAATTTTGGCTTTATTTTTTAAGGTTAAAAAAGTGGAATTAAAAAAATGGAGAAGCTTGAAAAAACGTGGAGTGAAGGTGAAATATTATTATTAGACATTTTCTGTGGGAAATTTATTAATAGAAATTTTAAAAAAGTAGAGTGCAGGTGAAATATTATCATTAGATATTTTTGTGGAAAATTTTATTTGTAAATTAGAAAAATTGAACAACAAATTTGAAGAATATTTTAATTATATATACAATTCTTTCATCTATAACATACTTAAACACATCAAAACCAATAAACAAATCATAAGTGGAAAATAGAATCAAACATTAAACATTAAAATACGAAAATTAATTCTATTGATATCTACAGAAATAGAAAATATTATATTTTGTACCTAGCAAGTAAAAATGAAGTTGAAAATTGAGAAATGATATTGAAAATTGTAAAAAGAACTTCACATAGTAGGGGGGGAAAAACATTACCGGAGATTATTTTCACATTGATTACACAACTACAATTTGTTGGATCATAAAATCTAACATTGTTTCTCTTTAATTTCAGTAAAAATAGAAACATAATCAGTAAAATACAAACAGATAAAAATAATAAAATGGACTAAAGAAGTTGAAGAAAGGTGAACCCTATATTGAAATTGAGTAATTAAAAATGAATAAGAAAGGGGAAAGAACTTTCTCATCTAAATGGATATCATGAAAATGAAATTTTCACCTTAATGTCTTTTCATTTATATAGTTTGAAAACGTGAAATTAATTGTTATTTATTTAATTTGGAAACGTGGGTTTAGTTGGGGGTTAATGGATTAAGAGTGGTTTTTAAATGAGAAGTTATTAATTTTTTAAAATTAATTATTACTATTTTTATTTATTCAATTTGGAAACGTGGGTTTAGTTGGGGTAAATCAATTAAGAGTGGTTTAAAAGCCATTTTGTTTAAATGAGAAGTTTTTAATTTTCTAAAATTAATTATTACAATTGGTTTTAATTTAATTATTCAATTATTAATACAAATAAATCAAACGTGGGTTTAGTTAGGTTAAGAGGGGGTTAAAGCCTATTTTGTTTAAATGGGAAGATATAAGATTTTTTTAATATGAAATAAAATATTATTATTGGTTTTTTATTTAATTATTTAATTATTATAAATTTTTTGTGGGAAAATTTAGTGAGTTTTTTATTTAATTATTATAAATTTTGGGTAATGGATTATTTTGGTTAATAGTTAGTGGGTAAATGAATTTTATTATTATTAATATTAATTTAAGATAATTATTATTATTATTAATTTTATTTTAATTATTAATTAATTAATAAGTGAATTAATTTTGGTGGGAGTTTTGGAGGGAAGAAGTTATAAGGAGTTTTGGAGGGAAGAAGTTATAGGATTATAATTTAGTATGATATGATATTAATTATGGAGTTGTGTGAAAAATGTATATATATATCATGAGGTTCTTCATATTAGTAAAAAAATGTATGTGCAATTTGTGTCATATAAATATTTACTCATATTTATTGCTCTGCACTGAGTTTTCTTTGTTAATATTTTTTTAATAAAAATTATACATGTATCTTATTTTCTATTGGATTATAGAACTCCTTTTTTATTATTACCATTATGTTTATTTATATGCTAAAATTAGAAAATGTATAAAATGATTAGAGAATATAGAGATTATTTTTCACTTTTTTCTCAAAGTTGTTTATATAATCTTGTGTTGGATTAAGTAAAATGTTTGAATTGATGTTTGTTTCATTAAAAAAACAGTCTTTTATAATATATTTAATTGTTTTCATTAAAAAAGATAACTTGTTAAATTTGAGTCAAGATAACTAGAAAAAACCAATTAAATTTTTGCTATGTCATATATGATTTTTCAACTAGTTTATTTATCTAAAAATATAACAATTTGGTAAAAAAATATATAATTTGATAATTAGATATTTTTTGGTTTAATTCTATGATTAGGGTGTAGTTATTTTTCTTTTTGCTATGTTATATATGCTTTTTAAGATATTCTATTTTATTTGTTTAAAAATATAATAAAATCAATTTAAATTAGTTTAATATATAATTAATAATATTTTAAATATTCTATCTAATATTTTATAAAATTAAATTATATTTTTTATATGAAAAATCTTGTTTTAAAGTCTTTCTTCCCTCTCATTACCCTAGTTACATGATCAAATTATTTTAAAAATTATTTTAAAAATTATTAATTTGTTCTACTAAAATGTTTAGAGTCACGTAATTAATTAATAGATTTCAAACTAATTCAAAGAACATGTTTGGATCTGTGCGTAAATGAAATTGAATTGAAATAAAGGTGGTGTATTGAACCACATGATAGGACATGCTTGGCTCTACGTCTAAATTGGAAATTAATTGAATTGAAATATAGGTGGTGTATTGAACCATAGTATATGATTTTTTTTGCTCTGTAATTGAAATTAAGTTGAATTGAAATATAAGAAACAAAACCAACACTACAACATACAAAAACAAACGTGTATTATCTATGGATACTCCAATTGATGTTCCTTGAAGTATATAAGAAAGATGGATTATGGTTTAAAATGATAAAATATCCATGGCTTCTTCTTGTTGCAGTGTGTTGCAAACTTGCAATGTTGGTTTGGTTTCTCGTAAAGTAACACATTGATTTTTCAACAAAGAAGGTTAAAGATTATATAGCTCATTAATAGACATCTAATTAGCACCTTGAATATTCGGCTAATATTAGGACAAAATGTGGGCAACTTTGACAAGTGTCATGCTCGCATCGATTATCATCTTTTGTGAGGTTACTATAAAAGGAATTTTTTTATTAATAATGACCTGATACACCTAGGTCAATTCAATAGTCACATTTGAGAAATTTTTACATAGAAAATTGAAAGGGTATCAATTGGGAATCAAATAGTTTTGAGAATCCAAACACCTCTTCTTTTCCCATCCCTTTCTGTCTTCTGTCATCTCTTATTCTCCCATCTTCTCTCTCTTCCGTCTTCTCTTCTTCTTCACAATTCATTTTCATTTTCCATGCTTTCTCACTCAAATCCGCTAACAAACTCCATGGATTGCAACTGGTCTAACCTCTAAATCATTCCACCCTCTTCTTCTTAAGCCTACAATATATTGTCCACATCAATTTGAAACAAACAAAATCAAACCCTAGGTAAACATATGTTGTTCGCCTCCCTCTGTTTCAATTGTTCACAATTTAACTTTTCTTTCTCTTTTTGGTGAATCAATCGCTCTTTCAATCTTATGCTCTATTCCTCTTCCTCTATTTTATTACATGGCTATGGAAATAATGAATCAAGCAATGAAATTCAGGTGACGCATCTCCCGATCTATGCTTCTGCTTCCTCCTCTTTACATCTTCTTCTTCCTTCCTCTATTGGTTCGTGCATTGAAGCTTGGATCGATGAGGTCGAGGCGGTTGGGGATGCGATTCAGCGTAGATTGTTAAGCGTCGTTGCTAGGAAGGCGAACCTAAATCGGTGGTAAAGATGGATTGGCATTTTGTAAGGTGCGATGGTGTCACTGATGCTGTGAATGCTAGAGAATCGAGAGTTAAAGGAGATGAAATGAAGGTTCAGTTTAAAATAATGTGATGTGTTTTGAGAACTTGCTACGCTCTGATTCTGTTATTGTAGTGTCCGATTTTGTTTTGCAGGTGCTGTGTAAAACGATGGATGAAATTGCCGAAGGAGATGTTCCAATTGTTGTAATTTTGTTGCACGAATGGGTGCAGTTTCGGTTCGAAGAAGGATATTATGGCTTTGCTGATTATTGAATTTGATGAAAGTATGATGTGTGTTCTTTTTGCATGTTTTGGAAAAGGATTTGGATCTGATTGAAGATTGGTTTTGATGTTGGTGTTGAGTGAAGATGTTTGGTGATGAAGTTGTGCGAAAACGTTGTAGTGATCGATTCAGATTTTTGCAAGTTATCAATGTTAAGGATTGAAGGTTGATTTAATGGACGTTGTGATGATTATATGAGTCGTGGAGTGTTGGTATTTGAAAGTATGAAGGTGGCGATGTGAATCAGGTTATAGCTTGTGATGAATTTTTGGATCAATTTTATGGAGAATTTAGAGGAGAGAGTTTTCTTTGGTTCATTTTTTCAGCATTTCGTTATTGATTTTCCTCCCCCTTTTCAGTGTATGAGCATGACTTTATATAGGGAGAGTGAGAGAGTCTGGTGAGGAGAGAATTTCATCCTTTTTCCTAATCCACTTTTTTCTAAGGTGGAAATTGTTTGATCTAATTTTTTTCGCATTTGTTAAAGTTTAATTCATCGAGCTTATAAAGTGATTTAGTTTCTGATTTTAGTTGTGTGATGTTGTTATTGTTTTAGGTCTGAGTTCAGAGAGACTTAAAAGACAAAAATTCTACCAACTAATCTGTTGATCACAAGTGCGGCCACTTAACACTATATGTGTAATTGCAATTTCAATCTTGGTGTGGCTGCAAATGATGGGATACTGCATTGAAAATGTTGTCATTTGAGTTTCATTTTTTTCTAAACTTGGTAAACCACTACTTCCATTTTTTTAGTATCATCTGTAATTGTTACTCTCATCATATTATATAACTTATAATCTTGGCATTGGTTTTTCTTAAATTGTTTGGTTGCAAAAAAATTTGCAGAAAAAAATGCCCTACGAACCAGGGTTTCCTCCCCACACTTCCAGCACCCAAAATTGGTTTCAAACACATAGCAAGGCACAGGAAATTGATTCTAATACTAAGTTTTCAACACACAAAACCCTAACCACATCATTCCTATTCCTAATCTAAATCTAAACCTTAATATATATATATAAAGCAAGCATAAGAGAAAAGAAATAACAAGAAGAAGATGAAGATATTACCTTGGTGATGATGAAGAAAGAGCAAAGACCTTGATTAATTAGCAAAGATAAAAAGAAAGCAAAGAAAGAAAGAAATTTAGGAGAAGAAAATGGGAGAAATTAGGCAACAAGACCTCAAAACCCTACTTCCCTCACCCATAATTCGTGCTGGGTCGGGTCAAGGACAAAGGGCCCAAAAATTCCAATATTTTTTTTCCTGAAAACCAAACCGCACTAAGCGGGGTGTGAAGCGCGCTAAGCGCACAACTCTCTGGAACTAAGGCTTCAAAAATCCTCAAAGCGCGCTAAGCGGGCTAGGAGCGCGCTTAGCGCCTGTGACAGAAAACAGAATTTTTTTTCTTCTACCAGCAAGTGTAACTTTACCAGTAGGTTGATTTTGGCTCGACAAGAATGCAAAAAACATAAACGATAAAAAGCACATAAAACAAGCTGAATATTTACAAATTGGAGTGCCTCCCAATAAGCGCTTTGTTTAACATCGGTCAGCTTGACGGTCAAAGGCAATCAAGGATCACCAAACGATAAAACACAAGTTTCACGATTAAAATCGCTTCCTCGATAAACCTTTAACCTTTGACCGTTAACTACCCATTCTTGCTTTGATTTTTGGTCCTCTATCACAATAGCCCCTTGGCTTCTAACTTCCTTGATCAAAAACGGTCCAGACCATTTCGACTTCAACTTTCCCGAAAAAAGTCTTAACCGGGAATTGAAGAGTAACACCAATTGTCCTACCTTAAAGTCTTTCATTCTAATCTTACTATCATGATAGAATTTGGTCTTTTCTTTGTAGATAGATCTAGACTTGTAGGCATGCAATCTCATTTCTTCCAACTCATGAAGTTGGATTTTTCTTTGGTCACCACACAACTTGTGGTCAAAATTCAAAAGTTTCAAGGCCTAATATGCCTTATGTTCTAATTCTACGGGAAGGTGGCAACTTTTACCATACACCATTTGGAATGGTGTAAGACCGATCGGTGCTTTAAAAGCAGTCCGATACGCCCACAAAGTTTCATCCAGTTTCATCGACCAATCCTTCCTAGAGCTAGACACAGTTTTTTCAAGAATTCTCTTTATCTCTCTATTGGTCCTCTCAACTTGCCCATTAGTTTGTGGATAATATGGAGTAGCTACCTTGTGCTTTACTCCATATTGCTCCAACACTTTCTCAAGCGGGGCATTACAGAAATGAGATCCGCCATCACTAATTAACACTCTTGGCGTGTCAAACCGCGAAAATATATTTCTCTTCAAAAATTTGATCACGGTCTTACCATCCGCTTTGGGTGAAGCAATCGCTTCAACCCACTTAGACACGTAATCCACAGCTACCAAGATGTATTCATTAGACATTGAGGAAGGGAATGATCCAATAAAGTCAACGCCCCAACAATCAAATACTTCTACTTCTAAAATACTTTGGAGGGGCATTTCCTCTCTTTTCCCTATTCCACCAGTTCTTTGACAACTGTCGCATGAGGCAACATGGTGGTAAGCATCTTTGAACAAAGTAGGCCACCAAAATCCCGATTGAAGGATTTTTGTGGCCGTACGCAAACCATTAAAATGACCACCATACGGCGAATTGTGGCAATGCCACAAAATGCTTTTTGTTTCCTCATCCGCGGCACATCTTCTCAAAAGATTGTCACTACTCAACTTAAACAAGTGAGGCTCATCCCAAACATAAAAATTAGCATCGTTCAAAAACTTTTTTTTGATTCCAAGTTAGATCCTCTGGTATCCAGCCGGATGCTTTGTGGTTAGCCATATCCGCGAACCAGGGTCTAACTTCTTGAACCATGTACAGTTTCTCATCCGGGAATTCTTCCCTCACTTCTTTTTCATGTTTAGTAACCTCGGTATTCACTAACCGAGACAAATGATCCACAATCAAATTTTCAGTACCTTTCTTATCTCTCACTTCAAGATCAAATTCTTGAAGCAAAAGAATCCACCGAATAAGCCTCTGTTTTGAATCAGGCTTGGTGAGAAGATATTTGATTGCGGCATGATCGGTATAACACACCACTTTAGAACCAATAAGGTAAGAACGAAACTTTTCCAATGCAAATACAATTGCGAGCAACTCTTTTTCAGTAGTGGCATAGTTAACCTATGCCTCATTTAAAACTTTGCTCGCATAATGTATAACATGGAAATTGTTGTTCTTCCTTTGGCCTAAGACCGTACCAACCGCATAGTCACTAGCATCACACATGAGTTCAAACTCAAGCGACCAATTAGGAGCGACAATTATGGGTGTGGTGGTCAATTTTTCTTTGAGTTCTAGGAAAGCTGTTAAACATGATTCATCAAAATTAAATTCCATACCTTTGTTGAGCAAATTACTCAAAGGCTTTGCTACTTTGGAGAAATCCTTGATGAATCTTCTATAGAACCCAGCATGTCCCAAAAAGCTCCTTATGCCTTTCACATTCACCGGAGGGGGAAGATTTTCAATAACTTCGATTTTTGCCGGATCGACCTCAAGCCCTTTTGAAGAAACCTTGTGGCCAAGAACTATCCCATCCGTTACCATGAAAGTGCACTTCTCCCAGTTGAGAACCAAATTTGTTTCAATACATCTTTCCATCACCACATCAAGGTTTTTCAAGCACAAGTCAAATGACGACCCGTACACAGAAAAATCATCCATGAACACCTCGATGCTTTTCTCGATCAAATCTGAGAAGATAGCTTGCATGCACCTTTGAAATGTTGCAGGAGCATTACATAGTCCAAATGGCATTCTTCGGTAAGCAAAAACGCCAAAGGGACATGTAAAAGCAGTTTTCTCGTGGTCCGCCGGATTCACTGATATTTGATTGTATCCTGAATAACCATCCAGGAAACAATAGAAGTTTCTTCCGGCTAACCTCTCTAACATTTGATCCATAAAAGGTAATGGAAAGTGGTCTTTTCTTGTTGCTTGGTTCAACCTTCGATAATCAATACACATACACCACCCGGTCACCGTTCTCGAAGGAATCAACTCGTTCTTCTCATTTCTCACAACCGTCAATCCACCCTTCTTAGGAACTACATGCACCGGACTCACCCATTCGCTATCGGAGATGGGATAAATCATCCCCGCCTCTAATAACTTCACAACCTCTTTTCTAACAACTTCTTTCATGGTTGGATTCAATCGCCTTTGAGGTTGTGCCACGGGCCTAAAATCATCTTCTAACATAATCTTATGCATACAATAGGCCGGACTAATACCCTTCAAGTCGGATAAAACCCATCCTATTGCTTCTTGATTCTTTATCAAAATTTCCTTCAATCGATGCTCTTCCTTGCTAGACAAACCACTATTAATGATAACCGGCTTAGTTGAATTGTCACCGAGAAACACGCATTTCAAGTGAGACGGTAACACATTCAACTCCACCTTTTGCTCTTCAACTTTAGGCTCATCTTTCAACTCTTCAATTTGAGTTTCAAATGGATTCATCTCATCACAAGCCTCTAAATTTTTCAAGCAATCTTCAATTTCTTTCTCTTGATCTTTGGTGAGAACTTCGAGAGCTTCCATTAAAGTTTTCTCAAGGGGATTCGACAAGTGCATTTGATTCTCCACTTTCATTATAGCTTTTTCTGTAGCATCGATTCTAAAGCAATCGTCATCATCACTCGGATGCTTGATGGCTTCAAAGAGATCAAGACATAATTCTTCATCTTGGTACCTTAATTTCATTAAGCCATCATCAATGTCTATCATCATTCGGACCGTCTTCATAAAAGGCCTTCCTAAGATCAAAGGTATATCAGGATCTTCTTCCATGTCTATGACGACAAAATCAACAGGAAACCAAAATTTGTCAACCTTGACAAGCAAGTCTTCCGCAACTCCATGAGGATGAGCTGTGGACTTATCTGCTAATGATAGTGTCATTCTAGTCGGCTTCAAGTCATTAATTCCTAACCTTCTCACCATAGACAATGGGATCAAATTAATGCTAGAACCGGTATCCACCAACCTTTTGCCTATTTGAACATTTCCAATAGACACCGGCAAGGTTACCCGTCCGGGATCATTTGATTTAATCGGTGTAGTGCGTTGAATTAACGCATTACAACAAGAGCTCACTGTTACTACCTCCGGATCCAAGAATCTTCTCTTCTTAGTGATGATGTCTTTGATAAATTTAGAGTACATCGGCATTTTCTCTAATGCCTCGGAAAAAGGAACATTGATTTGCAACTTGCTAAAGATATCCAAGAACCGAGCATAGTGCTTTGCATCCTCTTTCTTTGACGGACCGGAAGGGTAAGGTAGTTTCTTCACATGAATTGAGTTTTCTTTCATCTTCCCCTTCTCACTCACACTCAATTTTTTCTCTCTCTTTTTCTACTAATTCTTTCTCTTTCTCATTTTCAACTAAATCACCCTCAACATTTTTTTCTACTTCAATCACCCTATCTTTTTTACTTTCAACAATTTCTTCCTCAACTATCTCTCCCACACCCATATCAATATTTCTACCGCTACGAGTTAGAATTGACTTACAATGCTCACGAGGATTTTCTTGTGTAGTAGCCGGAAAAGGACCTTTGTTTTGATCAGCAAGTTGCTTTGACAATTGCCCGACTTGAGTTTCAAGGTTCTTTATGGCGGCATCCGTACTCTTTTGGCTCGCAATTTGCAATTGCATGAATTGGCTAAGAGTGTCCTCTATTGAAAGCTTTGTTTGTTGAGGTTGTTGGTTGTAACCACCTTGATAAGGACTTGGACGATTTGGTGGACCCGCATCCGGCCTCCATCCTTGATAACTTTGATTACCTCTTTGTTGGTAACCTTGGTTATTGTTGTAAGGTTGTTGTTGTCTCCCACCATAGCCTTGATTAGGATTAGACACATAATTCACCTCTTCGCCCGGTGGAGGACAAAAACCCGTTTGATGGTCACCCCTACACAATTCACAACCCATCACCTGTTGATTTTTCGAAGGGATCCCACTTATCTCTTTGATTTGTTGAGGAAGTTTTGACATTTGTTGAGTGAGCAATTCTACTTGTTGTGTCAATAACTTGTTTTGAGCAAGTATTGCATCACTAGTATTCAATTCAAGAACTCCCGGCTTTCTTTGCAATGCACTACGGTTATGTTGCCCTTGATGGTCATTCAAAGCCATTCTATCAATGATAGCAATCGCTTCTGCAGCAGTTTTTGACATCAACAAACCACCCGCGGTAGCATCTAAAAGAGTTTTTGGTTGAGGTTGGAGTCCATTTCTAAAGATATGGATTTGAGACAATTCATCAAACCCATGACCTTTTCATTTTCTAACCATGGACTTGAACCTTTCCCATGCTTCATTGAGAGATTCATTCGGAAGTTGAGAGAACACCGCTATAGAAGTTTTCGCTTCCATGAACCTATTGTGAGGAAAGAACCGATCCAGAAATTTCTCTTCTAACTCGTTCCAATTTGTCATGACATTATTTGGTTGATCAAGGTACCATTCCTTAGCTTTTCCAATTAAGGAATGAGGAAAGAGTCTCCTGAACACCTGGTCTTCTTCGGCTTCCGGAGCACCAATTGTTCCGGCGATCTCGTAGAACTTTGTTAGATGAGTAAACGGATCCTCGTGATCTGCCCCTATGAACGGATTTTGGTATAATAATTGATAACACCGTTTTCATTTCGGAGTTTCTTCCATTGGCTTGATCACGAGCAAATTGTGCATTGAGACGAGGGCTATTAGCACAAGGCCCTCGCGCTGGAACATTAGGATCCGCAGCCATTTCTTCCTCAACCAAGTTTTCAACCGGAGTTGAAGAAGAAGATGCTTCTTGTTGTTGTCTTCTTTCCCTAGCTAGTAGTCTCCTCCTACGAGTTTTGTTATTCTCTCTACGCGCAGTCCTTTCAATCTCAGGATAAAAAAGGAGTTGATCTGCAGGTACACGTCCTCGCATAAACTGTAATCTGGAAAACTAACCAAGCAAATTAACAAACACAAGGAAAATAAATTTAGAAACAAGAGATTAATTATAAGACTCAATACAAAACAAACTATTGCAATGCTTGCAATATCTAAACAATAATCCCCGGCAACGGCGCCATTTTGTTGAAAGAGTATTGTGGTCTACTTTTCGTTTATATCGTATCCACAGGGATTATTGCGATATCACCGCCGTTCTATAGCCTATTTTGTCTTGAGTTAATGTTACTTTAGTTTTGGGTTTGCAAAAGATCATTCAACAATATTAGTAGCAAAGAGTAAATTAATGAAAGTTCTAAGTTAAAGAAAATGTATCAAGATTCGATTTCATCGACCTAAATCTGTATGTCTTTCTGCAAATATATGTATATGAACTTGTTAACGATCAATATAATTACGTATCGACGTCTATATCGTCCGTGTCCGCAACGATATAGTTAGATTTACCGTATTGTTTAACCGACGATTTCTCCACCGTTTAAACAATACAAATAACGTTTTAAAATCGATACTAAGTAAACATCAAACTCTAAATCCATGTCTGCAACTTATAGTTTGATAGATGATAAAGTTAGGTCTAGATACAAACATTGATGTCTCAAACACTTATACCATAGAAAAGCTTTAATAAACAAACTAAACCATCTATATTGATCATCGCTTGTTCATACACAATATATTCACAAGAAATACGTACAAAAGGCTAGGAAGATCACATCTTATCTTGATACAAAAGAGAATTAGCTATCCATGAAAATGGTAGCTTGCTCAAGAAGGAAAGGATGAAGATCAACAAGCATCTACGGCGATTAATCGACGATCAAAGCTTCGAATCTCTAATTCTTCACTTGCTATAGTAGAATATGCTCTTTTTGGTCTTAGGATTTGTTAGAACAAGATTTGTTCTGATCAATTATCTTAGTTTTGATGATAACAATAATATGAATTTTGCTTAAGATTATATGGTACTCTAATCCAATGCAATTTCCCTTTCAGGAAATATATATAGAGTACGCATAATTCAGCGCTCAGAAGCTTTGTCTCAAAGGGTTCAGCATGCAACATCAGAACATGGTCTGGCAAGACATCAGAAGATGGTCGAAGCAGAATCAGAACATGGGTCTATGGAAGCATCAGAAGAACAAGAGAACAGAAGCACTGAAGTTCTGATGGTATCACGCTCAGAAGCACTTCAAGGTCAGAAGATCAGAAGATGCTATGCACCAAGCTGTTTGACTCTGATGATATTCAAACGTTG
This sequence comes from Vicia villosa, assembly GCF_029867415.1. Lineage (NCBI taxonomy): Eukaryota > Viridiplantae > Streptophyta > Magnoliopsida > Fabales > Fabaceae > Vicia > Vicia villosa. The sequence continues at coordinate 297,994 of NW_026705115.1, read as the reverse complement.
TATTCACAAACATCAGATCAGAAGGAAGTACAAGTGGCAGGCTACGCTGACTGACAAAAGGAACGTTAAAAGCTACTAAAGGCTACGTCAGTAGACACAGCGTGAACAAGGCTCGAGGTAGTTGACAAAAGCGTATAACATTAAATGCGATGCTGTACGGAACACGCAAAGCATTAAATGCTCTCAACGGTCATCTTCTCAAACGCCTATAAATATGAAGTTCTGATGAGAAGCAAGGTTGATGATTTTAACGATTCTGCACCAAAACAACTCATATCAACTTGCTGAAACTCTGTTCAAATCTAAACTCAGAATCTTCATCTTCATCAAAGCTCACTACATTGCTTTTGTAATATTTTAGTGAGATTAAGCTTAAACGATTAAGAGAAATATCACAGTTGTGATTATCGCTTGTAAGAAGCATTTGTAAACTCTTAGAATTGATTACATTAAGTTGTAAGGAACTAGAGTGATCGTGTGGATCAGAATACTCTAGGAAGTCTTAGGAGTGAACTAAGCAGATTGTAACTAGAGTGATCGTGTGGATCAGTAGACTCTAGAAAAGTCTTAGAGGGTATCTAAGCAGTGTTCCTGGAGTGATCAGTGTGTGATCAGAAGACTCTGGAAGACTTAGTTGCTGACTAAGTGGAAAACCATTGTAATCCGTGCGATTAGTGGATTAAATCCTCAGTTGAGGTAAATCATCTCTGCGGGGGTGGACTGGAGTAGTTTAGTTAACAACGAACCAGGATAAAAATAACTGTGCAATTTATTTTTATCTGTCAAGTTTTTTTAAGCTACACTTATTCAAACCCCCCCTTTCTAAGTGTTTTTCTATCCTTCAATTGGCATCAGAGCGCCGGTTCTAAGGTGCAAGCACTTAACCGTGTTTAGAAAAGATTCAGGAAGAGAAAAACGCTTCAGTAAAAGATGGTTGATGAAAGTGAAAAGTCTACACCTGCATCTACATCTGGCTCTGCTGAGCAATACAACGGTTACACCAACTGCCATCATTTCATTTGTGCTAGGGCATGAAGTGGTTATCACTGAGAAGCTCATCAGGAAGCTGTACAATCTTGATGATGAAGAAGGTTGGTCTGGTCTTCAACCCAATACAGTTGACTGGACTCCAGTTGAAAAACAAATCTCTACGGTTTTTGGAATTGATTCTCATAACACAGGCACCTTAAGGCCTTTCTATAAAGTATGGGCTGAGATTATTCTGGGTTCTCTTCACCATAGAAAAAGGATGCTCTTCTCCTCCTACATCAGTCCGACTCACAAGTACACTCTTTTCTGCATTGGCAAAAAGATAGAGATCAACATCTCTCATATTCTGTTTGAGAATCTGAAAACATCTATCTTTGAATCAAGAGAAGATGAAAGGGCGAAGTACCCTCATATTCCAAGAACAACCATTCCTTTCGGAAGGATGATTTCAGACATTCTGATTGAAAGCAAAGTTGTGGACTCTATCAGAAATCGCAATGCATCGCATTCTCTTGGAGTAATTCAAGGTCCCATCTTCAATGGTGTTGATTTGTTCAGACTGGAACTCATTAAGAATGTACCTTTCGTGTGCTCAAGCTTTCCTGACATTCTGTTAAGAAGAATTGCTGTTGAAGGATTCATCTCCTTGTTTCATAAAGAACTTGATCATGTTGTCAAGCTTTACTTGGAAGATTGTGTTAGGAAGCAATCAGACGTTGATCCTGCTTGGATCCGTGGCAGAGTACTCCCATCCAAAGATGATATTCTGAAGAAGGATAAGAAGGAACGACAGGCAAGGCTAAAAAGAAAGGCACAAGAAGATGAGGCTGAGAGAGCCAAGAAGTTGAGGGTCACCTATGATCCTGACAAGGTGGACTCTAAAGAACGAAGAGATAAAAGAATCAGAGATTCCTTTCGCAGAACCAGATCTTCTTCTTCTTCTGTACAAATCTCCAGAAAGGTCTTTACTCCACCTCCTTCTGTCCCTAAACCATCTTTCCAATCACCTCCTTCTGAACCAAAAGTAAACTTCACCTTACCAAATCCTTCTCCATCATCCTTCTCCTCTCCCATTCTAAACCCCACACCTTTAAGTATTCTTCCCCCAACTCCTTCTGATAAATCCTTCTCACCAATTCCCTTTACAAATACTTCACCCTCTTCTCAATCCATCCCTTCTGATGTTCCACCCTCATCAATCATTCTCTCAGATGTCCCTTCTTCCTCATCCACCGTACCTCCACCTTCTATATCCCATCCCTTGCCTACCAGAAAATCCAAACCTTACTGTCTTCTCTACCCTGACTACAAATTCACCTTCAATCCTCCTGAACCTGAACCCTATACCTACCTGGAACTTTTCAGACATGAGGTGATTAGCAGTCTAGACCTTCTGAAGGATGCATTCCTAAATGGTCTGGATGATGTTTCTACAAGAAATCTCTGGAGAAGATTTCGCAAGGATTTTCAAGTAGAAGCAATGGGAGTACAGAAAAGACTAGTGGCTGCTGCCCCTGGTTACCCTGGTTACCTTCTGGAGGAAGATAATGGTATATACTACCATCCTCTCAGAAATTGTGTTGCTGCTGAGGAGAAGCCCTTTGTGGATGAATTGGAAGTATTAAGACTGGCTGCTGAAATGGAAGCAAATCCATGCAGGGATATTGTTATCTTTATTCCTCAATATCCTGTTCTGCTCGGAGACTTCAAGACTCTTTTTGACTATCTGAGGGAAAACCCGTCTGTGAAAGACCCAAGCTTGGTCATTCCAGAAGTTGTTGACCCACCAGAAGTTGAAGGTCCTTCTGCTCCCAGGAATCTAGCTGCCATTCTTCAGGCACTTGAGAATGGAGACTCGGAAATTCCTGCTGCAGAATATGGAGATGCTTCTATGCAAGAAGCAGATGCTGAAGATCATGTTGCTAAAACTGTTCCTGTTGAGGAAATCCCTGCAAATGATCTATCTATGGAAGCTGCAGATCAACATGCCATTCCTGTGGTTGAAAGCGGTGAAGCTTCTTCTGATGAATCCTCTCGTCTTGCAAGGACTCTAGAAGAAATTCAGAAGAGACAGGATGAGCAAAGCTCAATCAATGCTGAGTATAGTGCTTTCATGGTGAGGCAAGAAGGACACAACAATATGGTTCAAGAGATGCTGACCAAGATCTTGTCAAGACTAGGGCCATCTTAGATTGAGTCTGTGTTGTTTCTTTCCTTTCGTTGCATCTGTCTTTGTGCATCTGATCTTTCTCATCTTCATGTACTTCTGTACCTGCTGGTTGAACTTCAATGAAATCATCTTCTTCCTTCGTGTGTTTCGTTTTGTTTGTCTCTGAATCTTTTTTGCTTTTTGATGATATGACAAAAAGGGGGAGAAAGATAAATGATAAATGATTTGATTTAATCAGTTGCTCTCACTAACAAGAACTGCAAGTTCTATATGGTTTAAGTGTTTTGCAGGTATAAAGAAGTGAAGAGAATCTTCAAAGCAAACACAAGAAGCAAAACCATGGAAACTGAAGCAAGCCGAGTGCTGTCAAGCTTCAGAGATCAGAAGCAAGAAAGAAAAATGAATCAGAAGCACTGATAATAGAATTTGATCTATATTTGTCTATTTGTTTTGACAAAATTCTATTTGCTCTGATACATTATTTCAGCCTATATGGCTCTGATACATATAATGTTATAGCTCTGATACATATAATGTGTTAGAATATACATTTTGTGTTCTAACTCGTTCATGCTGACTTTTGTCGTTTAGTTTTTGTTCTGTAACATTTCAGGATGTAGAGATGCTCTGATGATGCTCTGGTACATTCAACAATGTTCTGATACAAATCTAGCATGAAGTAATGTTGGTAGAAATTCAAGCTCTGAAGCTATCCGAGGGAAGCAGAAATTCAAAGCTGTGAATGTTCTAAAGATCCAGAAAACTCAAGTTCTGAAGCTGTCCTAAATGGAAGCAGAAATCAGAAGCTGTGAATGTTCAGAAGATCAAAGAAATTCAAGTTCTGAAGCTGTCCTGAATGGAAGCAGAAATCAGAAGCTGTGAATGTTCAGAAGATCAAAGAAATTCAAGTTCTGAAGCTGTCCTAGATGGAAGCAGGAATCAGAAGCTGTGAGTGTTCTAGGGATCTAAAGAAATTCTAGTTCTGAAGCTGTCCTATGGAAGCAGAAGTCAGAAGCTATGAATTCTCTAAAGGCAGAAGCTTATATGATCGTCTCTACCGAAATAATCAGGGAAGTCTTTTATTAAAGTTCTTCGAGTATTTATTTCAGGGGGAGATTATTTATCTCAGGGGGAGATTGTTAATCTCAGGGGGAGACATATTCATATGCTTATGCTATAGCTGTGTAATTTGTCTTTTGCCGTCTGTTCTTTCTGATCGCAAATTCATATCATTTATATATGTTTTTTTGTCATCATCAAAAAGGGGGAGATTGTTAGAACAAGATTTGTTCTGATCAATTATCTTAGTTTTGATGATAACAATAATATGAATTTTGCTTAAGATTATATGGTACTCTAATCCAATGCAATTTCCCTTTCAGGAAATATATATAGAGTACGCATAATTCAGCGCTCAGAAGCTTTGTCTCAAAGGGTTCAGCATGCAACATCAGAACATGGTCTGGCAAGACATCAGAAGATGGTCGAAGCAGAATCAGAACATGGGTCTATGGAAGCATCAGAAGAACAAGAGAACAGAAGCACTGAAGTTCTGATGGTATCACGCTCAGAAGCACTTCAAGGTCAGAAGATCAGAAGATGCTATGCACCAAGCTGTTTGACTCTGATGATATTCAAACGTTGTATTCACAAACATCAGATCAGAAGGAAGTACAAGTGGCAGGCTACGCTGACTGACAAAAGGAACGTTAAAAGCTACTAAAGGCTACGTCAGTAGACACAGCGTGAACAAGGCTCGAGGTAGTTGACAAAAGCGTATAACATTAAATGCGATGCTGTACGGAACACGCAAAGCATTAAATGCTCTCAACGGTCATCTTCTCAAACGCCTATAAATATGAAGTTCTGATGAGAAGCAAGGTTGATGATTTTAACGATTCTGCACCAAAACAACTCATATCAACTTGCTGAAACTCTGTTCAAATCTAAACTCAGAATCTTCATCTTCATCAAAGCTCACTACATTGCTTTTGTAATATTTTAGTGAGATTAAGCTTAAACGATTAAGAGAAATATCACAGTTGTGATTATCGCTTGTAAGAAGCATTTGTAAACTCTTAGAATTGATTACATTAAGTTGTAAGGAACTAGAGTGATCGTGTGGATCAGAATACTCTAGGAAGTCTTAGGAGTGAACTAAGCAGATTGTAACTAGAGTGATCGTGTGGATCAGTAGACTCTAGAAAAGTCTTAGAGGGTATCTAAGCAGTGTTCCTGGAGTGATCAGTGTGTGATCAGAAGACTCTGGAAGACTTAGTTGCTGACTAAGTGGAAAACCATTGTAATCCGTGCGATTAGTGGATTAAATCCTCAGTTGAGGTAAATCATCTCTGCGGGGGTGGACTGGAGTAGTTTAGTTAACAACGAACTAGGATAAAAATAACTGTGCAATTTATTTTTATCTGTCAAGTTTTTTGAAGCTACACTTATTCAAACCCCCCCTTTCTAAGTGTTTTTCTATCCTTCAGGATTATGTCACCCCCTCCAAAAAACACTTCTGGCCCTTAAACAACCAAACTGAATTACGCAGACCGCGCTTAGCGCGGTGCAGCCGGCTAAGCGCGCTATCCCTAAATGGTTAAACCGCCCAACCGCGCTAAGCAGGCTCCATACCGGGCTTAGCGCGGAAGTTTCTTCCAGAACTTCCTTCTTTTCTTCAAAACCGCGCTTAGCGCGCCTATACCCCGCTTAGCACGGTACCTTTTTCCAGCAATCCTTGGTTTTTGGTCTTGGAATATCTTCCATTCACTTTCCATGGCCCAAGCTTCCATTGATCTAGCAAAAACTATAAAATCCAACACAAATTGCAAAGATAAGCACTATTTGACAATAATATAAATATAAGAATATAAATATATAAAATGATAATAAAATACTATTATTAATCACAAAAAGACTTGAAAATTACCAAAAATTACCCAAGATATTAACACAATTTGGTAACTAACAATATGTTATTGCAAAGAGTGGTATTAATTTAGTGGAAGGATTTAGTTCCTTTGATGAGTATCCTGCTAGATGGAATCATCTTCTAGAGGATGATATATCGGGAATGCCAATTCCTCATTTAGTTATGATGTAGTTTTTGTTGTTTGGGCTTAGACCTTTCCTTTAAAAACAAATCAAATGGAAGTAGATTCAAATGACTAAATAAAAAATGTTATGTATAAATAAAAAATCAAATTAAAATTTAATTGAAATGGATTGACGGTGTAAAGAAGTTTTACAGTGTTAGTAAATCATAATCGTTAATTTTTTTAGAAGTTTGATTTTTTCTTAAATCACATATAAAATATCACTTGTGAATGGTTGTGATACGCTGACTGTGTAAAATATTTTACGTTAAAAGTTTATAACAATTATTCTCTAATTCTCTAATTAAGGATCAAAAGTTTAATGTAGTGGTTTCATTTTCCTCGTCAATAATAAAATATGCATAAAAAAAGTTAAATTTGATTTAATTATGAATCTCTTTTTTATTATTTAAAATAAGGGAAATACTAACCAGTCCTCTTGGAACCATTAGCACAAAGAGTCAATGTTGCATGGAGAAAAGTATGTAGCACTAGGAAGTATGACGGTTGAATATTATTGACACAGAGTGTGGAACCAAGCTACTATGATGAAATTGTTGCGGAATCTAAGTAGGAAAACTGATTAATCTGTGGGTTAAGTGGGTGCATGAGTACTACTTAAAGAAGACATGCCAAGCTGAATGCTAGTATACACTATGATGCTTCATGGATTATGAAAGGGACAAGATACCTGATATGCAGAGCTGCTGGGATAACATGCGACAGAAATATAAATTCAGTTTTAAGGAGAGTTATACTTGCTTGAGTAGCGTTGCTAGCAAAGTACTTTGGTATAACCTGTTTGTAGGGAACTTGGCAAGACCAAGATCACTCATGATTTTCTAGTTGGCTTGCCATTGCAGGTTGGCAACTAAAAGTTGAATGCTTAAGTTTGGCCTGGTGGAAGATAAAAAATGTAGCTGGTGTGTGCAGGAAGAAACAATCAATCACCTTTGTTTTAGTGCTATGAATCGAAAGGTATATGAAAACAAGTGCTGGCCTGGATCCATGTGAAGCATGAGCCGAAGGAACGAGGGACTTAATTGATGTGGATCATGCAGAGGTGTAAAGGGAAAGGATGAAGAACCGCAATTTTGAAACTTGCAATGACAAAAACTATTTATGGTGTATGGAAATACATGAATGCTAAAGTCTTAGGAAACAATGTAGATATTACTAATATTGTGGGGATATAATAAATGTAATTACATATAGAGGATGATATTGTGTTAAGCTTAGGAAGCATATAACACATGATGAGTTGAACTATTTGTTTGGTTTGTCTTGTTAGTGGGTCGGGCCCATTGGATCGTCTTGTATTTATGGTTTTTTGAATTAATATATAAGTTTCATTGATTTAAAAAAATAAAAATAAACTAGTCCTCTGGAGAACTCTGGGGCACTCTTAAAGAGTTTTAAAAGATATGTTTTTGTTTAGAAATACTTGTATTTAATATAATAGAAATTGAAATAATTGAATATTTTGAGAAACAAATAGTATGTTTTTGTTTGAAAATACTTATATTCAAAGAATTGAAAGTTGAAATAATTAATTTATTTAAAGAATTTTTTATATATCATACTATTTATTTTTGTTGGAAAAAAAGGTCTTGTTAAATATATTAATTGTTTTAAAAAGTTTTCATCCGTTTATTGTATATTAATTTAAAGAAAATAGATATTAATTTTTTTAAATTAAAATCATTTTCAGTATTTTTTTTCAAAACAAATATATTTTTGGGTTAAATGACTTTTACCCCTGTCATATAGACGTGTTTTGATTTACCCTTCTTAGAAAAAAAATAAAAGGAGACCTTAACAAATAAAGATTTTATTATTAAAGCCTCTATTCCATTTATTTGGCCAAGATTCTTAGAATCTTGCCTACATGGACAATAATAATATGTTGACTGTGTATTTGTTGCACACGTGGCATTTTTTTATTCTTTTTAATTTCCATGTGGAAATTGTTTTTTTTATTTTGATTTTTTTTTTAAACTTGGTACCTGTAGGTTTAAATGGAATACTCCCATCAAATTTTGGGTTGAACAATATAAATGCACCATTTTAAAACTGAACAATATAATTAGTTACAAATCTGAACAATATAAATATTTTTGAATCTTAAATAGTTACAATATAATTAGTTACATATCTGAACAATATAATTATTTTTAAATCTTAAATAATTACAATATAATTAGTTACAAATCTGAATAATATAATTATTTTCAAATCTTAAATAGTTACAATATAATTATACATGATATATTAATGGGACAACTTCTTTATCCATCACTAAAAGTTAGGTAACATACCTTCCACCAATCACAAGATTCCATTTAATTTTAACACATTTAATTAATTATAAAATACTCCAATTATTAGTTGTTTCCAATACATTTTACATGGAAGGTAACTTTACCCAATTTTTTGAATTGGGTAAATAAGAATTCACTTATATTAGTAATTAGTTACAATATAATTATAGTAATTATACATAGTCATAATTAGTTACATAGTTATAATATAATTAGTTATAATATATACTATACATAGTGGCATATAACTAGTTACTATATAATTATTTAAATAAATTTAAAATAAAAAATAATTTAATATATAATTAAAAAACCAATGTTAATATATTAATTGCACTTTATATAATTAAAAAAATATAGGTAATGTATAAAATTAATATTAAATAAATTTTTTTATTAACTATAAGTATTATTTCATATTCAAATTAATTTATAAAATAAATAATTTATGAAGTAACAATAAACAAATAAGTATTTTATAAAATAGCAATAAACAAATAAATAATTTATCAAATAATGTATATGTAAAAGAGCAGTAAACAAATAATTTATATATATTTTTTTAAACTTTATTGATTGGTTGTTAAAAGATTAAATTTTAAAACTAAAATATTTTGTCTACAATGAGTATTGAACACAAGACACAATATATACAAAATTATTGTGGACAAAATATTTGATATATGAGTATTGAACACAAAAATATCAAATATTTTGTCTACAATAATTTTTTATATATTGTGTCTTGTGTTCAATACTCATTGTATATATTGTAACTAATTATTAATATATCATGTATAATTATAGTCTAACTATTTAAGATTTGAAAAATAATTATATTATTCAGATTTGTAACTAATTATATTGTTCAGATTTGTAACTAATTATATTGTTCAGTTTTAAAATGGTGCATCTATATTGTTTAACCCAAAACTTGTTGGAAGTATTCCATTTTAACCTACAAGTACCAAGTTAAAAAACAAATTAAAAAAACGAATTTCCACGTGGAAATTTAAAAAAAATAAAAAAATGTCACGTGGGCAGCAAATACACAATCATCATTTCCACATGGAAATTTAAAAAAATAAAAAAATGTTACGTGGGCAGCAAATACACAGTCATCGCATTATTTTTGTCCATGTAGGCAAGATTATAAGAATCTTGGCCAAAAAAATGGAACATCGGTTTTAACGATGGAATCTTGATTTGCTAAGGTGTGGTTTAATATTTTTTAAAGGGTAAACTAAAACACGCATATATGGCAGGGGATAAAAGTCATTTAACCCTATATTTTATAATACTCTCCATTTATTATATACTAGCGTCCAAACAGGCACTCACGTGCCCGTCTGTTTGCTTTTTGTTAATGAACAAATACGTGTAAAATAATAAAATTTAAATTTTTAAATCTAATTTTGTGGAAAAAAAAATTAATTTTAAAAAGTTATAATTTTATACATGTAGATAGAAGTTAATTTTTGTTTAAAAATATTATAACCAATTTTAACTTACTAACTTTAGTTATTTTTTTGAAATATTTATAATAAATAGAGGGTAAAATAGGAAAGAAAATAGACTACACCAAAATCATTTTTCTCTTTATATATTGTTATACATTAATTCAAAGAAAATAATATTTAAACTTTCTTTAATTGAAAAGTCTTTTCAGATTCAAAACAAATAATATATTTTTTTAATAGTTTTTAGATTAGTTTTTCTATGATAACTAAACACAAAATAAATTATATTTTTCTTTTGAACTCTACTTTATTTAATATTCCATAATTTTTAACAAATGGTACTTTATTTCTTTTTGAAAAAAACATATTTAAATGTTGTAGTCTTAATCTTTTTCGTATTAATGTTTAAGAAAAGACTTTTTTCAGTAAAAAATCAGATAAAAGCTTATTTTATATAACTTCTTATAAATTAATTTAAATTTTTTATATAAATATTAGTATAAAAATGATTTACATTATCATTCATTGTGATTAGTATAATATTATTTTACACTAATGATGTATAGCCTATTTTTTCAAAAGTATAATTGATGTATATCAGTAGTGTAAAAATGTTTTATATTGTTAGTTATTCGTAAGGTTAAATATTTATAATAATTTATAATTATTTAATTATAATTTTAAATATAATTATATTTAAAATTTTTATATAAATATTAGTATAAAAATGATTTACATTATCATTCATTGTGATTAGTATAATATTATTTTACACTAATGATGTATAGCCTATTTTTTCAAAAGTATAATTGATGTATATCAGTAGTGTAAAAATATTTTATATTGTTAATTATTCGTAAGGTTAAATATTTATAATAATTTATAATTATTTAATTATAATTTTAAATATAATTATATTTAAATTATTTTTTATGAATAACAGTAATAAACTGATCGCCTAAAATTTATATCATTGACAAAACATATCACTATGTCTATTAAAATAAATATAATTAACAAATACTAATAAATAATAAATAATTTTTTAAATTAAAAGATAGTGCACCGACAGTGTAATAGTTTCACACTGTCATCCAATAGAAAACTATTAATTTGTCATATCATTAAATTATTTTTTAAATAAAAAATGAGTTAATTGAATACGTGATAGTGATTGATTAACAGTGTAAAAATACTTTACAAACATCACCTATTTTCTCTAATTTTCTACTTTAAAAAATTCATAATTAACAATTAATAAATAAATTTTGAGTTTAAAGGTAATGCACTGGTAAACTAACTTTACACATACAACCAATCAAAGTCATTACGCTTGCCATGTCATATTAGTTTTTTTAAATTAAAATTGAGTTTTAATTGGATACATGATTGTTTGTGACTGGTTGACACTGCATTTGCATATCCTTTTTTCTCATAAATTTTTCAGTCAGAAATAAATAATATCTTTTCTTTTTTCTTTAAGTAAAATAAAATAATTAAATATCACTATTTTTTTTTACAAGAGACTCATCTTTAAACCAATGCAGAAATCAATAAACAGCGAAAACTCCACATTTGAAAGTTTCACTTTCAGTTTCAGGGAAAGAAGAAGAAGAAACGCTAGGGTTTTGCGTATTCACGTTTCACACTTCAAACAACAGAAGCACAAAAATGATGAACGGTGATCCTTCTCTCTCCATGTTATCGACCGAACAGATTCAAAAGGTGCCTACTTTTTTTCCTTCACCAATTTCTCTTCTTCGTTTTTTTTTTTCCGTTACGTTATATCTATATCTATAGATTTATCTATACGCTTAGGAATTCCATAAAAATGTAACCTTTCGCTGTTATTATTTTCTGTTGTCCTTTTCGCGTTTTGGAAATGTCACCAAATGTCATCGAATGTGTGCTGTGTTCTTCTCTGTTTCTTTCCTTGTGCCCTAAGTTATGAATTCGTTTTTCCTCTTTCGTTAAATTTTCTACATTTGTTCAATCCAATGTGCATCGTAAAGTTCATTTTGTTATCTGTATTGAGATGAATGCATAATGCATAAGGCACTTTGCTGAAAAGATTGGATTTGGACTTTTGATTGAAATGATTATGGGTTGCTTTACCTGAGTTTTTATCCTATGTACTGGTTTTTATTCTTGAGGCAGTACTTGGAGGAGAATAAGGAGTTGATACTGGCAATAATGGAAGGAAAAAGCCAAGGGAAGTACGCCGAGATCGCGCCGTAAGTAGTCGTCTCTTTTTCATTGTGTTTAAGTTGTATTGATGTGTTTGTTTCTAGGTATTGTCAAGTGGTTTTGGCTGCATTCTCTTTTTTCTGTCACGAGTCTCTGAATCATTTTCTTTGTTTTCTGTGAATTTTATTGCATACAATTTAGTATTCTATGGTAGTTAACTTGGAAACCCTCTCTAATTTACACAAACATGTAATTCCTTTTTTTATCTGTGTTTGTGTTGAAAAACCGCAAATGGGCCTTGCTTGCTCTTGAAAACTATGTAGCCGACACTTCTGAAAAAATGTGTGTATGTGTAAGTGTCGGTGTCTGAAACCAATACCGACACTTGTCACGTTTAATTTATTCATTTTTTAAAATTACTATCAGTATTGACGTGTCAGTGTCGTGTTTCTGGTGTCCGTGCTTCATAGCTTGAAAAACAAGGAAGACAGGTTATTCTTAGATTGTAGCTTATGTGATTTGATAAATGAAACATAGTTAATGTTAAAAATAGGACTTAATGAAAAAGTGTTTTAAAGAAGTATGTTTCATTCTCAGCTAACATTTAATTGTATGATAAATCCAGATGCTTAAATTTTGATGAAGGTTGCCATTATGAATTACATGTTCAAGTAACACATGGTAGAAATAATCTTTCCACTTTAACTATTATATCCTTTTGTACCTTGTTCATTCTTGCAGTGGTGAAATATTGGTCATAACTTAGTTAAATGTGTAATAGTTTATTAGAAGAAATTTCTAGGAAGAACACATTTTTAGCAGTAGATCAAACTGGTGTTAAAATGAAAATGTTTAATGGGTAATAGTATGATAGAATACATACACTCATAGGAAAATTCAGGAAATGGCAAAACCTTCCATCCTCTTCTATTCGAGGAGTTTAATCCAAGTAAGGCATGCTTGATATCTAATATGGTGCCATGAATAATGGGTATGTTGAGAATAATTTAAATGAAAATAACATGAATACCAATTGGACAAAGAATATTTTTCTTCTTTTTCTTTTATGAATTGTGTGCCATGCGCTAATTTCCACATGTTTGGAAAATGTTTGTGCCGCCTGGTATTTGGTTTGGATTGCCTAAGTAAGTGCTTGAGATTCTCATATTGTTGTCCCAAATTAGCTTTGTCTTTCCCGTTGATGAATATAAAGTAGTGCTTGGTAGATAAGTTAGAACAGGACAGAAAATGTTTAGTGTTGTGCATGTATAAAATAAAACATGACATTAAGAAAGAGTGGCACATTTTGACTTCACTGCATAGAATCGAAGCAACGATATCTACTTCCATTCTATTCATATGCTAAACACTACCTTAGAGTTGTAGCCTGCTATTTAATTTGAATTTGCTTGTTGCAAGTATCATTTACTATATGGTGTGGTTGCCTTCTCCATTGTTATCTATGGTTTATCGTATTGTGTATTGCTAACAATAATTAAGCTTGTGGCCTGGCATATTTATACGGTGTTATTCTTATAACCTAATACAGATATCAAACCAAGCTTCAAGATAACTTGACTTTTCTTGCCAGACTTGCTGATTTTGATTCCCAGCCTGAGCCTCAGGCACAGATGCATTCTCAGGTTGTTAAGATCATTTGATTATCCAGTCAAACATAAGTTTGAGTTATAATATTTCGTTACTCATGTGAAAATTGTGTCACAGGGACAAGGCATGCAGCGGCTGCCTCAAGTAGCAATGTCCCAGCAACGACCGGACTTCTCTATCGGAAACACGGCTTTCGATATGAATGAGCAGCAGCAGCAGCAACAACACTTGGCAATGCCCTCCCAACAGCCTGATCTTTCAACTTCAAAGTTGGCTTTCCAGATGAATGAGCAGCAGCACTATAAGCAACCAGCTTTCATCCAACAGCGTCAACTTTTCCCTGAAGGCATGAATAGTTTTTCTGGTACTAACAACAGTAGCATGCAAACAAGAACCTTTAATCTGCCAGATACCCCATCATTCAACCAAATGGGCTCAGATGCAGGTCCTGGTTGGTCTTAGGAGCAGTCAGTATTTGGACCTTGTGAAAAAACTGGATGTTTACAAAACTATGAAAATGTCTTCCAATTTTTTACAGTCATACTTTTCCGTTCATATCAGAAATGAAAAATGTTTTATTATTTTTGTTGAATTACCTTTTATTTATAATTTTTGTTCAAAGTTCTGTTAAGTCAGTGCTGTTTTTGTTAATCTTCTTACCTGTTAAAATAATCATTCCCTTCTGGAAAATGCTAGTCTCCAGGATTTTTTTTTTATTGAAAATACTATGTTTCTAGTCCCATTGTAAAAGAAAATATGCAGCGGTAAGGTAAAAAATAATGCCTGTCAAAGTGTTTTTGATAATACTTTTATATGTTTTTCCATACCCCTGCCAATATAGTGTGATACAACTGATAAATATTTGGCCTCTTAATTATTTAGGGAAAGGTTAGAAAATATGTGTTGGGACGTAAACTTTTAAATGAGTAATAGTAGAAGAGGCAAAATTAATTCTATAGTTAAAGTTGTAGAATTGATTCTCGAGTGATTTTGAGATGTTTGGTTTTTCTATAGTAAAATTGAATTTTTCCTCAAAATTGATTTAACTTGAAACTAAAATTTATAGCTTGTGAATGTAAACATATTTTGAGATGTTTGGTTTTACGATAGTAAAATTGAATTTTTCCTCAAAATTGATTTAACTTGAAACTAAAATTTATAGCTGGTGAATGTAAACATGCTAAAGCTGTAGAATTAATTTTTGAATGATTTTGAGATGTTTGGTTCTTTTATAGTAATATTGATTCTATTCTCAAGATTAAATTGGAGTTGAAGGTAAAATTTGTAGTTTTTGAATTTAAATGTATCTAAACATAAATTGATTATGTTAAATGTGATTTTTACACTGAAATTAATTATTCAACTCACTTTTACATAAATGTATCTAAACATAAATTGATTATGTTAAATGTTAAATTTAATTATGTTAAAATCAATTTTACTAAACTCAATTATTTGAAAATCAATTTCATTTACATCTATTCAAACTCATGTGTTTGGATGCCCATTAGTTTAATTAAAATTGCGTTGAAAAATTATTTAACATAAAAGCTCCATAAATGTTTTAACTTTTTTTCTCATGAAATGTAGTTCTTCATCGTGATTTGGGTTCTAGTTAGAATCCAAACACTTTCAAAGATAGAAGTAGTTCGTGATAGATACTTTGATTTTAAGAAAACAATTGCTACTTTACTTTTGGAATATATAATGACATTTTTCAAATACCTTTTTTTTAAATTGGTCCAACACATAAATTGTTTGTATGAAATTCGAACTCGAGACTTTGAGATTCGGTTCTTCTATATTTTAAATTGATTTTACTTTTAAAAATTTAAACAAAGAATTGCATAGCTAATTTAACCTTTTATACAATAGATAAGGGCATTTTCTATCCATATCCTTATTATTTTAGCCATGGCCGTGAATGGCAGCACTTCGCAGTTTGCACCCGCAGTCCACATAAACCACACATACGCGCGTGGAACGCTGTCATCGCTGTCCTAAATTCTGATTAGAGAAACTTCCACTTTGCTGAAATGGCGCTAGCAACACTCCCTCTATTCTCTCATCCTCCATGCCATTACTCTTCTTCTATAACAACCTTTCTTCCTTCACATTCTCGTCATCTTCCAACCCAACCCTTCATCTCCCCACTCACCAAATCACAACCACCAAACAGCAACTATTTCCTTTCCCAATCTCGACTCTCCACCCACTGCCGCTGCACTTCCCACACGCCCAATCTCGACTTTCAACACGGTAAATAACTTTCTCACACGCATTTTCTCAAACACCTTATAAGCAATCTTCTTACTATTATTTTTTGTTTCATTTGCAGTCAGACTTGTCACTTTGTTTCAAGAAATCGGTATCAGCTTTGAGGAAGCCAATTTGCTCTTGAGCAATGCTTCCGAACTGACCTTGATACGACTAGATTTATTGCGGGATCGCATTCTTTCTTTAAAATCTCTTGGGTTAGGTCGTATGTCCATCAATCTCGTAGTTAAAAAGCAATTAAATATGCTAACTTCAAATGAAATTGACCCATTGTTAAACTTTATGAGAAATGAATTGCAAGGACTGGTTGAGGAAGCCAAGGTGAAGCTTCTTTTATCGGCTAATGAGCCGAAAGAGTTATCTGATTTTCTTCAGAAGGTTCAATTGCTTATTGACAGTGGAATTGGGGTTGATAAGATTGCACATGTGCTTAACAGAGTGAGTTTGTCAAAGGCAATTTTTCATAAGTCACTGGAAGAAATTGAAAGAGTAATTAGTTTCTTAAAACCATTTGGTGGCGTTGATTTGATTGTGAAGCGCCCTGCAACTCTCAACTATGATTTGGATAGTCAGCTGAAACCAAGATTCAGGGTTCTTACTGAGTTAAGTGGCGGAGATGAGGATAGTGTTGGGAAAATGGTGAATAAGTTCCCTAAGATCTTGAATTCTAGGGCGGAACATCTTGAGGAACATATAGAGTTATTGAGGTCTTTTGCAGAACTTGATGATCAACAAATATTTAAGATAGCGTTGCTGTCTCCAACTATCTTCACTCTTAGTAGAGAGAGGAAACTGCGTCCTAGAATACAATTTCTCAAGGATTGTGGGTTAGACTCGAGCGCTGATATCTTTAAATTCTTTATCAAAGCACCGGTGTTTTTGTGCGTTTCGTTCCGCAATAACCTTGCTCATAAGCTTGTGTTTTTGGTCAAGATTGGGTATGAATATAGGACAAAAGAGTTGGCAATGGCGATCGCGAATTCTACTAGAATAAGCTGTGCGGGTATGCAGAAGATGGCGAGTGTATACTTGAATTACGGGTTGTCGTCTGATGACATTTTTTCTACGAGTGAGAAGCATCCACCGACACTGCAGAGGATTAAGTACTACTCCGACCTTATTTATAAGTAAAGATTCCGTTTTTAGGTTCATTGAATAATGAATGTATCTGATTTACTATGCAGACCACATACATTCATTACTCAATGAATCTAAAAAAGGAATAAGGCCGGAGAGAGTATTTGACAGAGGAGATGGATCGTGACATTCAGGAGTTGTTGGATTTTCCTGCATTTGTTGGATACAAGTTAGATGACAGAATTAAGTATAGGTATGAAATAAAGAAGGATTCATGCGGGGGGACAAATGTCCATCAATCAGCTTTTAGTTGTTTCGAATAAGAACTTCGCCGCTCGGCTGAAAAAGGCTTCTGTAAAATCTAAATTTCTTTTTCCGTGTACATTAGTTTTGCTGTCCTTATTTATTTTGTTGTACTCCTTATGACTCAATGCCTTTCATCCCAAAATAAGTTCAAGAAGAAGAGTATATTTTGTTAGATAGAAGAGAAGAATAAAAAAATAAAGTGACATCAAGACAATAGTGTGTTTTAGAAGTAGCCTAGTTCTACTGTAAAATTATTTATTATTCACTAACAACTGCTGCTAATATTTCCTGCTTTGCGGTGGACATACTGTAATCATGTTATTTGAATCTTTGGGAGAAACATGGGAAGTTAGTGTGAAAATCTTATGCTATAAATTTTGCAAGCAATAAAAAGTGTATCTGGACCACGGTTGAAGATTGAATAAATTATGGATGCCTCAAGATAGAGGGAAGAGACCTAAATGAAAAAGAAGACATTTGGTCAATTCCTCACACTCAGGGGACCAAATATTGCCACCCCCTATTCCAAAATGAAAATTTAGTTTGACTATTTTCTATAAATTTAGAAAATAAATAATACTTTTATTAAATTATTTTTAGAAAGTATAAATGGATTCATTATTGTCTTACATACAAAATAAAATGTATATAATTTTAAAGTGATAAAATATTAAATCTTTGAATAAAATAGAAAGTAAAATATATAATCGGAAAGTGATAAAATATTGAAACATTCTATTAGTTAAAAAAAAAGAAAAGTGGAGTGATTTATCACATTAAATAAAAAGTAATCTTTCAAGTGAATTTATGATTTTGTTTGGCGAGTTATTTTTTGAGCTTATAGCTTATAACTTATAAGTTCATATAATAATAAAAGATTTGTTAGATAACGATCTCTTCATCATGAGCTTATAGCTTTTATTACTAGTTTATAGTTTGTTTTCCAGACGCTATTTCAAAAATAGCGTTTTAGTTTATAGCTTATCATTTTTTGTTTCATTTTTACTCTTATTATTTTAACTAAAATTCATTTTTTCCCTCTATAATTTATTTTAATTTAAAATAAAATAATTATATATTAAATGTCTTTTATAGTCATCAATCATCAGCTATAAGCTATCAGTTATCAACTAACTTATCACTCAACCACTATTTTTACCAAACAGAGCCAAAGTGTTTTCACTCAAAACGTTGAAATGTTCTATATACATAACTTCTCAATTATATGTTTTTAATATTTAATGTGAAGTTTTTAATTCATACTTGATATATTACAGCAACAATTAATCTTTATCCCATTAAGTAAAATTGCTAATCCTAAAATCTTTCTTAATAATTTTTTTTTATAGTTTTTTCAGATTTTTCTTTACCTCTCGCTGTTTGACTCTTATCTATTTGATCCACTCTCTTTACCACATAGTTTAAAGGTCTTCTCTTTACATGTTCAAAGCACCTAAGTCTATTTTTCACAATCTTTTCTACTATAGGTGTGTTACCTCCAATTTCTGAGCGAGGGATCTTCCTCCTAGATGTTGGGCACTTATTCCCTCGTGTATTTCTCGTAGAACGTGATGAATTTTCGTTTCATCGATACATTTGAGGAGGGGATGGAGAACCCTCTTCGATATAGCTGGTCTCCGACCAACACATAAGAGCAGGCTCTTCTTCTGATGACGACGACCTCTTTAGGGTCGTCCGACAATTGTTTGTTCGCTAAATAGTTGTATACTAGGGTTAAATAGTAGGTAGCGTCCCCGATTGAGTTTATGTCGAGGATCGTGGCCAGTTTTTTGATACTTAGTCGGGATAGGACTTCTTGGATAGCATATTTGTTTTCACCTTTCTTCCTAGTGCTTGCTAGTTTGGACAGAACATCAGCCTAAGTATTATGCTCTCGGGGGACGTGTCTCACTTTGGCCGACCTGAAATGGACTATCCTTTCTCGAACCAGGGTCAGGTGTTCCGCGAGGTTATCATTCTTGACCTGATACTACTTAGATACCTATGAGGCGACCAGTTGGGATTCTGTAAATATTTCGATCTCCTCGACCCTGATATCCTCGGCTAGTCTTAATCCGACGAGGAGAGCTTCGTACTCTACTTGATTGTTTGAAGTGGGGAAGTATAGAGTGAGAGATACCTCTATTAAAGTTCCTTCTCCACTCTCTAAGATTATGCCCACGCCACTACCCGTCGAGCCGGATGCTCCGTCAACGTATATGACCCATTTTTGGGCGTTGCTCGTCGATGATTCAACGAAGGTCATTTCGGCCACGAAGTCAGCCAATGCTTGTGCTTTTAAATCCTTTCCACTAATGATCACATCTCATGGTTCATGGATAAAGAGTTATCAATTCTTGACATATGTATGAATATTAGAAGTAATATTTATACTGGATTAACCCACTATGAGAATACTACATGATATGTTATGTAAAGTGTCATAAGTTATTCTCATGGTGATAAGTGGTGTATACCACCCTTCGATCTGAAACCACCATGAACCCTAGATGAAGAGTCAAGTACTTTATTGTTGATCAAACATTTTACGTAACTGGATGACCATAAAGACAGCTGATGGGTACTCCACAAAGCATGCTGAGGGGCATGAGTAACCTTGATGGAATTTCCCCATTATGCGTAACATGATAAATGTCCAAGGGCCCAATATTGAACTGGTGGAGAGGAGTGTTGATAGACCTTCGATACATGTGTATAAGAGGAGGGGTAAAAAAGGAAGTGGTGTCATACCCCAAAATTACCCGATACGATTCACGTCTATTAATTTATTGAGGGTATCAAAATTAGGAGTTATGGGGTTTAATATTTGTATTGTTAAACCAAATCTCTTATATAAAAAAACCTTCTAATTGAATGTGGGGGTCTATCTATAGGATTTCCTTTGAGCCCAATTGAAAATTTAGACCCATTAACTTGTTCCTAATTTTTAATTTTTAATTTTTTGTTTAAATTATATATTTCGGTTTTTCCCTATTTAAAACACGTTTTTTTTCTAACATTAATTTCTTTTTATACAAACTATATATAAATTATTATCTTTATTTTATTATTTAGTTAGTATTATCATTAAAAATAAATCTATTATATCAATTATATTAATATTACTATTAATCATTATTATTATTAAAATCAAATCTTATATTCATGAATCAAATATACAATAAAAGTCCAAATACTAAATCAATCTAATTTACAAATTGAATCAAATCCTAAAAACCTAAATCAAAACCTAAAATCAAATCAATTCTTATTTCATGAATCAATTTACAACAAATCAAATATATTACAATCAAATACAAATCAATCTAATCTAATCAAATCTAAAGATTATAACAGATTGAATTTAATCTTACTGAAATAAATCTAACCCTAAGGCTATATAAACTAACACCTAATCTAAGAGGAAAAAGAAAAAAAGAGGAATCAGAGTTGGAGAGCCGCGAATCCGTAGCCTTCAACCTTGCGAAGACACATGCGAGCAAAAAAGAAGAGGATTAGTGAAGAGATTGGAGCTTATGCGATCTAGGATACAAGACAAAAGGTAACAAATCAGACTTAGCTTAGGTTATTATGTCGAATGCATGTGTGTTTTGGTCTTGGTTTCTGGAAATTTGGGAATTAGGGTTCTAATCTAAGGTTAGGGTTCTTCGTGAAATTATTAGGGTTTTTAAATAGAGTTAGGGTTCTTGGGGTTTGATTGAAGAATTGTTAGGGTTCTTGAATAGGGTTAGGGTTCTTGGGGTTTGATTGAAGAATTGTTAGGGTTCTTGTTTTTTTCTGGATTATTATCAAACTTAAGATACACCCCCTGCGTTTTTTAACTAATTAATTGTTTTTAATAAAAGATTAATTTTAAATAATTAATATTTGGTTCGATTATATTTAATAATCGCGCTGATTATTAATATTTTCTTCTGATTAAAAAATATGCAAATTAATATTAATATTTAATATAAATTTTATACGCACAATTAAGGTTACTTCGCTAATTGTTTTAATCAAATCAATTGATTACGATAATTAGCGACAAATTAATTTTGTCAAGCTAATTCAGGTTTAGGGTCGATTTATTAATTATTTTAATCAAATCAATTGATTACGATGATTAATAATAAGTTATTCAATTTTAATTTAAATAATTTATTTAAACATGTTCTATTTACTAAAGGTTTTAATCAATTCAATTGGTTACGATAATTAGTAATTTTTTATTAATTTATTAATTATGTTGATCAAATTAATTGATCAACGCGATTAATAAAATTTCAAAATATTAAAAAGGGTTGTATGCCATATAATAAACTTTTAACATCTTCACAAACTGTGAATTACACAAAACTACGACAATTACCAAACTGCGTACGGTAATTAAAAATACACTTGAAACATACAAATTTCAAAGGCATACAACTTCTAAAAAACACCTACATATCCCGAACTACGTAGACTCTAATCCTCCCTAAGGAAGTACGTAGGCACTTGGTAACAAGGCGAGTCCCCTTCCCCAAAGTTTCAATAAGGTTAACATTTACGCTATTTAACTGTCTGTCACCCTTCTTTATTAACCATAAACTTTTGCCTTAGACAAAACCTTAGGAAAGGGCTAAGGGCGCCTAACACCTTTTCTTGACCTGATTATAATAACTTATCCAGATCTCTAAAACCTTGTAGGGTTTCCTATTCGCCCTGGCAGAATAGGTGGCGATTCTAAAATTCTAAATTTTTAGGGCAGGTTGCTACAAGTGGCAGGGAAGGTATAAGTGCGTGTGGGAAACAATTAGTGATGATAGAAAGAAGGAGTCATGAAATTATAGTGGAATTGAAAAAAATAACTAAATGTTTAGGTGACTGTTAGAGAGTGGGAGAGGGGATTTAGGAAATCGGTGAGCACATATGATAAAAGGAAACAAAGAGAGATATGAGGAATGTTGTGAGACATTATGGTATTGAGATGGAATTTGATGGCTGAGTAGTGATAGAGTTTTCACTATCAGTAGGAATATTCTCTTTTGAGAATATTAGTATTTTTCCTTTATCATTTTGTAAGGAGCTAGTTTTTATTCCATCTTAGTACTATTTCTATTGTAAGAAGCTAGTCACACTCAGCAATATATATTCCATTACTTCTAGCTCTTCACCTCTGTTATTTATTATTATACAACTTGTGTTGGATCTATTATACAACTTGATAAACCTTGCATAACTAACTAAAAATAAAGATGGGAATAGGTTGAACTGAGTTAGTATTTGACAAATCTAAGTCTGGTCTATTGAAAAAGTCAAGGCCTAAGCATGGCTTTTGGTTTCTCATGTTCTCATTTTTAACGCCTAAATGTGATTTTTTCGAAGGATCGGTTGACCTGATAGCCTACATAAAAGTCAATTTCATTTGAATATAAATAAATAAACAAACAATTTAATAAATTTTTAAATAATTTCTTTTGAATTTTTTTTATAATTTTTTTTACAAGATAACGTAAGAAACAACTTATAACATTTATAAAATCAACTTAAACTTATTTTATCTTTTGTTATAGAAATAAATTATATAAACTTATTTATAAGTACTTATTTTGATAAGTGTTTGTGTTATTTACTGCAAATAATTTGTTAAATCAAACAAGTTTATTGTTGGTACAAATTGCCATCAATTCATTCTATCATAAGAGTACAAGGCCTTATATAGGCGAGTAACTAGTATAATGAACAAGTTACAAAACACAAATGAGGCCCAAAACAATTCCAAACGCAAACCTAATTAACAAGACAATTTTTTATAGACTCCCATGGGATGAAGACCTCTGTTGAAAACCTCAAAATACCCCTAGATTTCGGAGATGCATCTCTGAAATCACCCATTTTCACATTTTCAATTATTTCGGAGATGCATCTCTGAAAACATCCATTTTTGGGTGTTTTCGGATATGCGTCTCCGAAATAACATATAGACCAGTTTCAGAGATGCATCTCTGAAATATACTCTGTTTTTTTTCTTTCTCGACAAAATAAAACACGTAAATTAGAATAAAATACCAATATTATAAATACGAAAATAGTTGTACGGGTAAGTGCTTAGTGTCAAAATATTACAACACGAGTACAAAAAAGTCATGAATAAAACATAAATAGGCAACTGCTACAGAGTATGCCTAATGCGAACACCTTGCGACCTCCTCTGCCTCCTATACGCAGCCATCCCAGCCGCGTCACTGACCATCCTCTCCACAATGGCAACTGCCTCTGAACCTCCCTGCTCAATGATACCTCTGTCCAATGCATCCTTCCCAAGCATTTGTATCCACTGGCATATCGGCAGGAGATCAATCGTATCGCATCCTCGGCCTGCTGGTTCTCCAAGATCTCTTCATGTGCTGACCTAGGTGGATATCCAGGAGCATCGAGTGTCATCAAAGAATGTGACATCCGATAAAACCATGTCACATACCCATCTACACAGTGCCAGCTCTGGGTGGCCACAATACGCCGATACTCCTCAGGCACCAAATGATGCGTCCAATCCTCAAATATAGTAGTGATGTCCCGGTAGATAACTGTGTCAGGAGCAACCTCAAACGGAGACCTTCGTATCATCTGCACACGTCCAAACTCGTCGAGCGACATGGTCATGATAGTAAATCAACACAGATGTGTCTGCAGGCCCTCCCGGGTAGCCCTCATCCTCCGCATCATCCTCGGTGAGCTCAGGGTGAACATCGAGTATCTCATTCTCCTCTTTAACTCCCACCTCCTCCTCATCCTCACGTACCTCATCCTTACGGGAGGAAGTCGTTCGAGCCAGATGAGGAACCTGCAGACGCCTCAACCATTTGGACAGGCACTCGTACTCGACCCTGTCCCCGTGTCGCTGCTAGTTGTGTAGCCTGCTCCCGTCGAGCCGATGAAGTATGGGTCTTCCTATCCTGTCTAAGTGTGCCTGGTTTCCTGACATTTTCCTGAAAAAATTGGACCATGTAAGATGTTGAAACAATTCAGAAAATAAAAAAAGTATAGTTCAAACTAAATTCGGAAGTGCATTTCCGAAACTAATCAGAGGTGATTTCGGAAATCCACTTCCGAAAATGCCCGCGATTCTCCATTTTTGCAATCCCCATTTCTTGCCCTAAACCATTAAAAATCCAATTTTTACCAACCAAACACTACTACATGTTGCTAATAACTTCAAATAACTACATTTTGTTAATTTCTAACAGCCCTAACAAGATTATCAATGATAGAGTTTAAAGTTTAGAAACTTACAATTTGTTTGAAGCTTTTAGTGTGCCTTTGAGTGAGCCTTTGAGTCATTTGATGTTGTAGAGCAACTTTATATTGTGTAGAAAGTTTGGAGTAATGGGTGTGGTGGTGAAATTTTGATGTTTTGGGTAGACTGAAATGAGTGGGGTGATTGTTTTGAAATAATAGAAAAATGCAGCATAATTCGGAGATGCATCTCCGAAGACGTAAAAAAGGGTTATTTTGGAAATGCATCTTAGAAAACACCTTTTTTTCAAAAAAATAATAATTTTGTAAATGTATCTCTGAAATAATTCTTATTTACGTATTCGGAGATGCATCTCCGAATTATAGAGACATTTATGGAATTTCGCTATGGGTTGGCAAGAAGGCATGAAGGTCTATAAATAAATTGTCATTAACAAACCTTCTCTTACATTTATCTTTATAACCAAATAATCAATTTTTATCAAACAAACCATTCATCCCTACGCCATTTCTTAATCTCTAAAAAGAGTCAAGATTTATGGCTTAATAACTATATCAATTAGTTGGTCATGTGTGCTACAATGTCTGAGCCCAATTACTTCATCCTTAGTGATGTCTCTAAGTAAGAGAAATCTAACATCAATATGTTTGCATCTCCAATGAATAATATGATTCTTTGATAGCTTGATGAAGGAATTATTATCACAAAGAATGACTAAACCCTTATTCTTATTTACCTTAAAATGACTTAGATCATTTCTCAAACAAACTCCTTGACAAACACAAGATGAAACAACAACAAATTCTACATATATGGTGGACAAAGTGACATTTGACTGATTCTTTGAGGATTATGAGATTGAACCAGAGGCAAACTTGAAATATCCTTCCAAGCTTTAGTGTCCATGGATTTCAAAAAAGCCACCATTCTGACTTTCCAACAGTCATAATTTAAACCATCTAATAGAGGTGGTATGTTGTTGTATCCTCCTTCTATATCCATAGTACCGGAAATTACTCTCCTTGGAGCTCACCGAATAAACAGAAGATAGTACCTGCTCTGATGCCAATTGAAATTTTGGCACTTACAATATAAATGTCAAGACTGATGTCCTAACACCAACACAATGTCAAGACATATGTTATGACATCTGCGAACTGACAGAACAAATGTATCAAAACTGAAATAAACTGCAGAATGATAAATTACACAGATAATTGTTAACTCAGTTCATTGAAACTCACCTAATATGGAGTCTACCAAGCCAAGAAGGAAATATACTATGATAGTATTAGTTCAAAGCCTACACAGTCCCAGTTTACAACTTATCACCTAATCACTACTTCTATGCAATTTCTATCTAGGAACTTCCTAGATATGAGAATCCCCTCTCACTTTCCACAATCACCTCAGTGATTAAAGACAATTACAATCCCAACAATTGTTCCAAAACCAGTCACAATCCCAATGACTAGAAAAACCAAAATAGAAAGATTATACTTTCAAATAAATAATACTTGATCTTGCTTAAAATCTCCAATCAAGAACAATACTCAAATCTTTTGCTTAAAAGTTTCAAGAGTGAAAACAATCAGTATACCTCAATGTGTCAAAAGATACGTGAGTGAAATACAAACAAAACACACGAAGAACTAGAACTCCTCTTAAAACTTAAACTCTTGTTTGTAATCACAATTTCTTCTTGTGAATGATTGTTATACTAGGTTTAACAAGTCGTTATTTGTAGACTCTTGCAGTATGGGTTTGGACTCTGAAACAAATCCAATCTTCTCCTTTTTCAATCAGCTGCAAGATCTTCACAGAAAATAGGAACAAATCAAATCAAATTAAATCTACGTTTCTTAAAAAAGTCTCAAAGATCCTTTTTATGAAACTCAATCAAATCTGCATTTGTCCTACAAACTTCTTGATTGGATGTGCCTCTATGAGTGTCGGAATCTTCTAGAATCTCCTATTTTTCAATCAAATCTTCAAGGATTAAAACCAGTCGACACTATTATGATGTTCTAATATAGCATGTCACAACATTTGGCATAACATCTATCAAAACTCGTGACAGCAGAACCTATCATGACAGTTGGTCAAAATGTTACAACATCTTGATGAACATCAGTTATGAACCATGTTTTAGCAAAATTAATGCCAACGATAAAACCAAATATCTAACAAAACTCATCCTTAGTTGCATCTGAGATCTTAGGATTACATGAAGTTGTTCCAGTTGTGCATGAAGCGTAGTTCTTGGAGGCCTTCACTTAGGATGTTCTTCAACTTGTTATACCTGGCTCGTACTTCTCAGAGTGACTATTATGACCAGAGGCTTATTAGCTTCCACTCGGATGATCACTGGTTTGAATCCTTCACCCAAGACTAGGGAGATTTTTTTAGGCATTTCTTATTGGTGAAACCCCTTATGCTAGAGGCTTATCTCACCTTCTGCTACTCCCTAGTTGAATCTTCCCATTTCTACAAGAGCACGTTTCTGAAGTAATGGCCTTCATCCCATTTAAACCAAGGCTCCTTCCCATACCGAGGTGTCTATGGAAGAAAACTTGCTTTCATGGTTCCACGGACTCGGATACTACTACAATGTCATGTCCTTCGGTCATAAGAACGATGTTTCCATCTACCAATGGCTCATGAATATCGTCTTCTTCCACCAGATAGGGTGAACCTGGAGGTTTAAGTCGACAACATGATAGTTAATACTATCAAAGGGCACAACCGTGAAGAAGATTTGGAGGATGTCCTGCAGTCAGTCAAGAAACATGATATGCGCCTAAACTCCGCCGAGTGTTCTCTCGGTGTTCAAGCGGGCAAATTTCTAGGATTTATGCTGATACGGGTGATGGCATCGAGGCTAGCCCAAATAAGTGTCATGCATTCATACCTATGAGAAGTGCCACTAATGTAAAGGAAATACAACTACATATTGATTTCCTTGCCATCCTGTCTCACTTCCTCTCCTGCACAGGCGAAAAAACCTTCATCTTCTTTGTCTCCTTAAAGAAGAATGAGAGGTTTGAATGGACCCCGAATGTGAGGAGGATTTCACCAAGGTCAAGAATGTTAGAACAAGATTTGTTCTGATCAATATTCTTAGTTTTGATGATAACAAGGGTATAAATTTTGTGTGAGATAATGTGGTACTCTAATACATTGCAATTTCCCTTTCAGGAAATATATAAAGAGTATGCACAAATCAGCGCTCAGAAGCTTTGTCTCAGAAGGTTCAGCATGCAACATCAGAACATGGTCTGGCAAGACATCAGAAGATGGTCAAGGCAGAATCAGAACATGGGTCTATGGAAGCATCAGAAGAACTTGAGATCAGAAGCAGAAGCACTGAAGTTCTCATGGTATCACGCTCAGAAGCACTTCAAGGTCAGAAGACAAGAAGATGCTATGCACCAAGCTGTTTGACTCTGATGATATTCAAATATTATATACTCAAACATCATATCAGAAGAAAGTACAGGTGGCAGGCTACGCTGACTGACAAAAGGAACGTTGAAAGCTATTAAAGGCAACGTCAGTAGACACAGCGTGAACAAGGCTCGAGGTAGTTGACAAAAGCGTGAAACATTAAATGCAATGCTGTACGGAATACGCAAAGCATTAAATGCTCCCAACGGTCATCTTCTCAAACGCCTATATAAATGAAGTTCTGATGAGAAGCAAGGTTACCAATTTTGAATAAACTTATTCTGAAAAACTTGCTGAAACGCTGTTCAAATCAAAGCTCAGAAACTTCATCTTCATCAAAGCTCACTACATTGCTGTTGTAATATATTAGTGAGATTAAGCTTAAACGTTAAGAGAAATATCACTGTTGTGATTATAGCTTTTCAGAAGCATTGTAAAACTCTTATTTGATTACATTAATTTGTAAGTAACTAGAGTGATCAAGTGTTGATCAGGATACTCTAGGAAGTCTTAGCTTGTGTCTAAGCAGTTGTAATTAGAGTGATCACGTGGTGGTCAGGATACTCTAAGAAAGTCTTAGCTTGTGTATAAGCATTTGTTCCTAGAGTGATCAGGTTGTGATCAGGATACTCTAGAAGACTTAGTCATGGGCTAAGTGGAAAACCATTGTAATCTGTTGCGATTAGTGGATTAAATCCTCAGGTGAGGTAAATCACTCCGTGGGGGTGGACTGGAGTAGTTTAGTTAACAACGAACCAGGATAAAAATAACTGTGCAATTTGTTTTTATCGTCCAAGTTTTTTGACTACACTTATTCAAATCCCCCCTTTCTAAGTGTTTTTCTATCCTTCAATTGGCATCAGAGCGCCGGTTCTAAGGTGCAAGCACTTAACCGTGTTTAGAAAAGATTCAGGAAGAGAAAAATGCTTCAGTAAAAGATGGCTGGTGAAGTTCAAATAAATCCAACTGCATCTACATCTGGCTCTGCTGAGCAATACAATGGTAACAATGGTTACACTAGACCACCAGTATTCGATGGTGAAAACTTTGAATATTGGAAAGATAAACTGGAAAGTTACTTTCTTGGTCTGGATGCTGATCTATGGGATCTTCTGTTGGATGGTTACAAACATCCTGTTAAAGCTACTGGTGTAAGGCTCACAAGAAGTGAAATGACTGATGATCAAAAGAAAGAATTCAAAAATCATCACAAATGCATGACTGTTTTGCTGAATGCTATCTCTCATGCTGAGTATGAGAAGATATCTAACAGGGAAACTGCCCATGATATATATGAGTCATTGAAAATGACCCATGAGGGAAATGCTCAAGTCAAGGAGACTAAAGCTCTTGCTCTAATCCATAAATATGAAGCCTTCAAGATGGAGGATGATGAAGATATTGAGAAGATGTTCTCAAGATTTCAAACTCTAACTGTTGGATTGAGAGTTCTGGATAAAGGCTACACCAAGGCTGATCATGTAAAGAAGATTATCAGAAGCTTACCCAGAAGATGGGGTCCAATGGTGACTGCATTCAAGATTGCGAAGAATCTGAATGAAGTTTTTGTGGAAGAGCTTATTAGTGCCTTGAGAAGCCATGAAATAGAGCTGGACGCAAACGAGCCTCAGAAGAAAGGTAAGTCTATTGCATTAAAATCTAATGTTAAAAAATGCACTAACGCTTTTCAGGCTAGAGAAGAAGATCCTGAAGAATCAGAATCTGAAGAAGAAGATGAACTGTCCATGATCTCCAGAAGGGTAAACCAACTCTGGAAGAGCAAGCAAAGGAAGTTCAGAGGCTTCAAAAGTTCAAAGAGATTTGAACGAGGAGAATCTTCTGGTGACAGAAGATCTGACAAGAAGAAGGCTGTCTGCTATGAGTGCAATGAGCCTGGACATTACAAGAACGAGTGTCCAAAACTTCAGAAGGAGAATCCCAAGAAGAAGATTCATAAGAAGAAAGGTCTTATGGCAACATGGGATGATTCTGAATCAGAATCAGAATCAGACTCTGAAGGAGAGGAAGCCAACTTTGCGCTGATGGCTACAGAAGATGATGGATCAGAATCTACATCAGAATCAGATTCTGAAGAGGTATTTTCTGAACTATCTAGAGAAGAGTTAGTTTCCAGTTTAACAGAACTTCTGGAACTCAAGGCTCATCTTAGTATCAAATACAAAAAGCTGAAAAAGCAGTTTGAATTTGAAACTAAGAAGCTGGAATTGGAAAATTCTGAACTGAAGGAAAAAGTTTTAAATCTATCCAAAGATAGTGGATCTCCTTCTGAAACAGAAAAATCCATTCCTAGCATGAATCATATTCTGAAAGAATATGACTCGAGCTTCAGAAAGTTCTTATCTAGAAGTATTGGCAGAAGTCATCTTGCTTCTATGATATATGGTGTTTCTGGAAATAGAAGGTTTGGTTTTGGCTATGAGGGTGATACCTCACATAAATTTGAACCTATTGATGATCTGAAGATCACATACAAGCCATTGTATGATCAGTTCAAATATGGCCATGCTCATGATATTAGGCTCACTTCACATGCACAGAAGTTTAACACTGTTCACACCAAGAAGCTTGTGACACATCCTAAGAAATATCATGCTGACAAACCTAAAGAATATCATGTTGTTCCTCCTGTTAAATATTTTGCTAAACCCAAGTTCAATCAGAACTTGAGGAGAACTAACAAGAAAGGACCCAAGAAATTGTGGGTACCTAAGGAGAAGATAATTTCTGTTGCAGATATCCTTGGCGGCAAAGAGGACAAAAAGCAAAATGTCATGGTACCTGGACTCTGGGTGCTCGCGACACATGACGGGAAGAAGGTCTACATTCCAAGACCTGGTGCTTAAACCAGGTGGAGAAGTCAAGTTTGGAGGAGATCAGAAGGGCAAAATCATTGGCTCTGGAACCATAAGTCTTGGTAACTCTCCTTCCATAACTAATGTACTTCTTGTAGAAGGATTAACGCATAACTTATTGTCCATAAGTCAATTAAGTGACAATGGTTATGATATAATCTTCAATCAAAAGTCTTGCAAGGCTGTAAGTCAGAAGGATGGCTCAATCCTATTTACAGGCAAGAGAAAGAACAACATCTATAAGATTGATCTTTCTGATCTTGAGAAGCAGAAGGTGACTTGTCTTATGTCTGTTTCTGAAGAGCAATGGGTCTGGCACAGAAGATTAGGACATGCTAGTTTGAGAAAGATTTCTCAGATTAACAAACTAAATCTGGTTAGAGGACTCCCAAATCTGAAATTCAAATCAGATGCTCTTTGTGAAGCATGTCAGAAGGGCAAGTTCTCCAGACCTGCATTCAAGTCTAAGAATGTTGTTTCTTCCTCAAGGCCGTTAGAACTCTTGCACATTGATCTGTTTGGCCCAGTCAAAACAGCATCTGTCAGAGGGAAGAAATATGGATTAGTCATCGTTGATGATTATAGCCGCTGGACTTGGGTAAAGTTCTTGAAACACAAGGATGAGTCTCATTCAGTGTTCTTTGAATTCTGCACTCAGATCCAATCTGAGAAGGAGTGCAAAATCATAAAGGTCAGAAGTGATCATGGTGGTGAATTTGAGAACAAATTCTTTGAGGAGTTCTTCAAAGAAAATGGTATTGCCCATGATTTCTCTTGTCCTAGAACTCCACAACAAAATGGAGTTGTAGAGCGAAAGAATAGGACTCTACAAGAAATGGCCAGAACCATGATCAATGAAACCAATATGGCTAAGCATTTCTGGGCAGAAGCAATAAACATTGCGTGTTATATTCAGAATAGAATCTCTATCAGACCTATTCTAAATAAGACTCCTTATGAATTGTGGAAGAACAAAAAGCCCAACATTTCATATTTCCATCCTTTTGGATGTGTATGTTTTATTCTGAATACTAAAGATCATCTTGGTAAGTTTGATTCTAAAGCACAAAAGTGTTTCCTTCTTGGATATTCTGAACGCTCTAAAGGCTACAGAGTGTACAATACTGAAACATTGACTGTAGAAGAATCAATCAATATCAGGTTTGATGATAAGCTTGGTCTTGAAAAACCAAAGCAGTTTGAGAATTTTGCAGATTTTGATATTGATATATCAGAAGCAGTAGAACCAAGAAGCAAAGCTGCAGAAGCTGGCAGTCTCAGAAGCAATGGATCAGAAGATCAAGTTGCTGCATCTTTAGAGAATCTCAGGATTTCTGAAGAACCAACAGTCAGAAGATCACCTAGACTCGCCTCAGCTCATTCAGAAGATGAGATCCTTGGTAAGAAAGATGATCCCATCAGAACAAGGGCATTCCTTAAGAACAATGCAGAATGTCAATTAGGTCTTGTTTCTTTGATCGAGCCAACTTCTGTTGATCAAGCTCTAGAAGATCCAGACTGGATAATTGCCATGCAAGAAGAACTAAATCAGTTTACAAGGAATGATGTATGGGACTTGGTTCCTAGACCAAAAGGATTTAACATCATCGGCACTAAGTGGGTGTTCAGAAACAAGCTAAGCGAGAAGGGAGAAGTGGTAAGAAACAAAGCCAGACTGGTCGCTCAAGGTTATAGTCAGCAAGAAGGGATTGACTACACAGAAACCTTTGCACCAGTGGCCAGGTTAGAATCTATTCGTCTATTAATTTCTTTTGCCACTCAACACAACATCACTCTTTATCAGATGGATGTTAAGAGTGCCTTCTTAAATGGTTACATAGATGAAGAAGTTTATGTCCATCAACTTCCTGGTTTTGAAGACTCCATGTCTCCAAATCATGTTTTTAAATTAAAGAAGTCATTATACGGATTGAAACAAGCTCCTAGAGCTTGGTATGAACGTTTTAGTTCTTTCCTTCTGGAAAATGGTTTCACTAGAGGAAAAGTGGACACTACTCTCTTTTGTAAAACATTTAAAAAGGATATTTTAATTTGTCAAATATATGTTGATGATATTATCTTTGGAACATCTAATGCTACACTTGGAAAGGAGTTTGCTGAGTCTATGCAGGCTGAATTTGAAATGAGCATGATGGGAGAACTCAAGTATTTCCTTGGGATTCAAATCAACCAAACTTCTGATGGAACTTATGTTCATCAAACGAAGTATGTGAAAGAACTTCTGAAGAAGTTTAATCTTTCTGAAAGCAAAGAAGCCAAAACTCCTATGCATCCAACATGTGTCCTAGGTAAGGATGAGCTAAGTAAGAAGGTAGATCAGAAGTTGTACAGAGGTATGATTGGATCTCTTCTATACCTAACTGCTTCTAGACCTGACATTCTCTTCAGTGTTTGCTTGTGTGCTAGATTCCAATCAGATCCGAGAGAATCTCATTTAACTGCGGTTAAGAGAATTCTGAGGTATCTGAAAGGTACTACTAATGTTGGTTTAGTTTACAGAAGATCCAAAGATTACAACTTAGTAGGATTCTGTGATGCTGACTATGCTGGAGATAGAATTGAAAGGAAGAGCACTTCTGGAAGTTGTCAATTTCTTGGAAGTCATCTGATCTCATGGTACAACAAGAAGCAAGCTACTATTGCCCTCTCAACAACAGAAGCAGAATATGTTGCTGTTGCTGGTTGTAGCACACAAATGCTCTGGATGAGAAGTCAGCTAGAAGATTATCAGATATATGAGAGTAACATTCCTATCTTCTGTGATAATACTTCTGCTATATGTTTATCTAAGAATCCTATCTTACATTCAAAAGCTAAACATATTGAGATTAAACATCATTTCATAAGGGACTATGTTCAGAAGGGTGTTATATCTTTAAACTTTGTGGATACAGACCATCAATGGGCTGATATCTTTACAAAACCCCTTGCTGAAGATAGGTTTAAGTTCATTCTGAAGAATATCAGTATGGATTTATGCCCAGAATGAGAAGATGAGAAGATCTTATGTATGAGTATCTTCTGAAATGAGATTGGATTAGTCTTTTATAAGAAGTTCTGATTGTAATCAATTAGAAGTAGTGATTCAGTTATTACTAACGTTTCATTGTCTAAGTTGACTCAGAATCTCTTTAAAAGTAAAACAGCTGTAACTAGCTATCCAGATGGTAAACACGTGTTCACTATCTCTGGACAAGCGTGCGTGCAGTTGAGGGGACGCCTACTTAGGTAACTATGCTAATCACTTCTTTTGTCATTATTATCTCTCCTCACGTCATGTAACATTAAATGCTATCCATCATTTCCTTTTATTTCGTTTTCTTTTAATACTCTTCAAACGTTTCTTTTTCCTCTTATATTTCTCTCTCTTGCATTCAGTTTCTTTTCCGCTCTCTCTCTCTTTGCATTCATATCGTAAACCCTAGCAGTTTTCACTATCTGCAACTTCATCATGAATCCCTCGTCAAGTTCTGCAAATCAAGAAACTGATCGTAAAC
Source organism: Vicia villosa (assembly GCF_029867415.1). Taxonomy (NCBI): domain Eukaryota; kingdom Viridiplantae; phylum Streptophyta; class Magnoliopsida; order Fabales; family Fabaceae; genus Vicia; species Vicia villosa. The sequence goes on along the minus strand of NW_026705115.1, from coordinate 263,422 downwards.
AAAAGAGAAAGGCAACTGATGAACCAGAAATCAAACCAAAAAGAGTAAGGATCACCTATGACCCTCTCAAAGTGAACCCGTTTGAAGCTATGATGTCTGGAAACTACTCTAGACGTGTGTATCAACCCCTGGATGGTATCCCTCAATCACCTCCCTCTTCACAGACTTCCACCACCTCTTCCTCTTCTTTCACCTCTCTGGAATCACCATCATCACCATCTGATATCCTTTCTCCTACAACCCATCCCACAGACATCTCCTCATCTCTCTCACACCCTTTTCCCACCAGAACACCTAACCCCTACAGTTTTGTGTTTCCTGACTCCAGATTCACTGTCAACCCTCCAACACCTACCACTCAATCATTTCTAGAGCTTTTACATTCTGATGTAAATAGCTGGTTGGAGATTCTGGGTGCTGCTCACCTTAATCATCTGGATGAGTATGCTACCTGCAACCTCTAGGAAGCCTTTCGCCAGGATTTTCTGGTTAGGGCTACGGATGTCTAGAGAATGATCATGACTGAAGCACCTGGGGCTCGTGGTCGTCTCTTGGAAGTTGGTGAAAGCAGCTATCACCATCTCATCAGGAACAGAAGAGTTCTTGAAGAGAGGATACCTGCAGATGAGATGGAAGAAGGAAACCCCTGCAGAGACATTATGGTATAGAGACCAAGGTTTCCAGTGCTGACTGGAGATTTTCATTGGCTGTTCAATTGGTTCAAAATGAACCCTTCTGAAAGTGCTCCTCACATGGTCTTTCCAGAAGTGGTTTATCCTGCTGAAGTTGATGGTCCTACTCCTCCAACAAACCTAGCAGCTATTCTTCAGGCGTTGGAAGTTGGAGCTTCTGAGTTGCCTGAACCAGAATATGCTGAGGCTGGTCCTGAGTCAGACTCGGATGTTGAGATGGAAGGTACAGAAGCTGAAGACCTCCCAGAAGATCGTCCTGCTGAGATTGCTGTCCCTGTTGGCAGAAACTATGGTGCTTCTTCTTCTGGTGTACCCTCAGCTCTGATGGAGACCTTGGAAGCTCTGAATCAGAATCAAGCTTTGCTGGCTTCTCGTCTGGACGCGCAAGAAGCAGCCAATGCTGAGTTTCGCTCCTTCATGGCAAGGCAAACTGCAAGCACTGATGGGGTTCATGACATTCTGGCGCAGATTTTTTCTAGGCTAGGGTCTTAGTCGTTTGGTCTTTGTAGTTTTCTTTCCTTGTTGCATCTGTTTTCTGCATACATCTTTTGTAATCCTGCTTGTTTAAATCAATGAAAAGTTTAATGTTTCTTTCATTTGTCGTTTTCTTCATCTGAATCTTTTATATTCTTTTTGATGTTATGACAAAAAGGGGGAGAAAATATATGATAAATGATCTGATTAAATATTATCATTTACCGGGTAAAAAGGCCCCACACTACTAACAGAACTTGCAAAGTTCTATGCTTTAAGTTGTGTTGTTGCAGGAATCGAAGATTCAAGATCAACATAAGAAGCAACAAGATGAATCAAGTTCTTGGATTCTTGAAGCAAGCTGAGTGCTATGAAGCTTCAGAATCAGAAGCAAGAAGGAAGAATGTTCAGATATTCTAATGATAGAATATGATCTGATTCTGAATGTCTATTTGTTCTGATACATTCTATATGGCTTATATGGCTCTGATACATATTATGTGTTCTGAAACATATTTTATATTCTGATTCATTCATGCTGACTTTTGTCGTTTAGTTTTGTTCTGTAACATTTCAGGATGTAGAGATGCTCTGATGATGCTCTGGTACATTCAATAATGTTCTGATACAATCTAGCATGAAGTGATGTAAGAAGAAATTCAAGCTCTGAAGCTGTCCCAATGGAAGCAGAAGTCAGAAGCTGTGAATGTTCTGAAGATCTAAAGAAATTCAAGTTCTGAAGCTGTCTGATGGAAGCAGAAGTCAGAAGCTGTGAATGTTCTGAAGATCAAAGAAATTCAAGTTCTGAAGCTATCCGATGGAAGCAGAAGTCAGAAGCTGTGAATGTTCTGAAGATCAAAGAAATTCAAGTTCTGAAGCTGTCCGATGGAAGCAGGAATCAGAAGCTGTGAATGTTCTGAGGATCTAAAGAAATTCAATGTTCTGAAGTTGTCCTATGGAAGCAGAAATCAGAAGTCATGAATGTTCTAAAGATCAAGCACTGTGAACGTCTCTACCGAAATAATCAGGGAAGTCTTTCATTTATAAAATTCTTCTAGTATTAATTTCAGGGGGAGATTATTCATCTCAGGGGGAGATTGTTAATCTCAGGGGGAGACATATTCACATGCTTATGCTATAGCTGTGTAATTTGTCTTTAGCCGTCTGCTCTTTCTGATCGCAAATTCATATCATTTATATATGTTTTTGTCATCATCAAAAAGGGGGAGATTGTTAGAACAAGATTTGTTCTGATCAATATTCTTAGTTTTGATGATAACAAGGATATGAATTTTGTGTGAGATAATGTGGTACTCTAATACATTGCAATTTCCCTTTCAGGAAATATATAAAGAGTATGCACAAATCAGCGCTCAGAAGCTTTGTCTCAGAAGGTTCAGCATGCAACATCAGAACATGGTCTGGCAAGACATCAGAAGATGGTCAAGGCAGAATCAGAACATGGGTCTATGGAAGCATCAGAAGAACTTGAGATCAGAAGCAGAAGCACTGAAGTTCTCATGGTATCACGCTCAGAAGCACTTCAAGGTCAGAAGACAAGAAGATGCTATGCACCAAGCTGTTTGACTCTGATGACATTCAAACGTTGTTTACACAAACATCAGATCAGAAGCAAGTACTAGATTGGCAGGCTACGCTGACTAACAAAAGGAACGTTGAAAGCTATTAAAGGCAACGTCAGTAGACACAGCGTGAACAAGGCTCGAGGTAGTTGACAAAAGCGTGAAACATTAAATGCAATGCTGTACGGAATACGCAAAGCATTAAATGCTCCCAACGGTTATCTTCTCAAACGGCTATATAAATGAAGTTCTGATGAGAAGCAAGGTTACCAATTCTGAATAAACTTATTCTGAAAAACTTGCTGAAACGCTGTTCAAATCAAAGCTCAGAAACTTCATCTTCATCAAAGCTCACTACATTGCTGTTGTAATATATTAGTGAGATTAAGCTTAAACGTTAAGAGAAATATCACTGTTGTGATTATAGCTTTTCAGAAGCATTGTAAAACTCTTATTTGATTACATTAATTTGTAAGTAACTAGAGTGATCAAGTGTTGATCAGGATACTCTAGGAAGTCTTAGCTTGTGTCTAAGCAGTTGTAATTAGAGTGATCACGTGGTGGTCAGGATACTCTAAGAAAGTCTTAGCTTGTGTCTAAGCATTTGTTCCTAGAGTGATCAGGTTGTGATCAGGATACTCTAGAAGACTTAGTCGTGGGCTAAGTGGAAAACCATTGTAATCTGTTGCGATTAGTGGATTAAATCCTCAGGTGAGGTAAATCACTCCGTGGGGGTGGACTGGAGTAGTTTAGTTAACAACGAACCAGGATAAAAATAACTGTGCAATTTGTTTTTATCGTCCAAGTTTTTTGACTACACTTATTCAAACCCCCCCTTTCTAAGTGTTTTTCTATCCTTCAAAGAATTTTCCCACATCACCCCGTCCTAACTCGCCCGAGAGACGAATTGTTGTTACTCCTCTATCTCTTAGTCACAAATCAGGCGATGAGCTCAGTCTTTGTCTAGGAAATATATAGGGAGGAGAATTTTCGTAAGTAATGTGTTAAAAGGCATCAAAGTGCGCTATTAGAAGATTAATAAACTAGCGTTAGTCATCGTCGTTGCGACGAGGAAATTAATACCATACTTTCATGGTCACAACATAAAAACCAATTATATTGAGCATTGGAAATATCAGAATACAACATCCAATATGTCCCAAGGCGAAGCATAAAATCACCAGCCCTGACAGATTTCGTGGCACAATTCAACTTTCCTGTAGTCGAGGAAACATTTGTAGAATGGGCGTTATTTGTAGATGGCACCTCCAACGTAAAAGGAAGTGGTGTCAGGATGGTTCTAGAAGGACCTTGCAACATGCTCATTAAGCAGGAACTAAATTTATAGTTCACTGCTAGCAACAACTAGACAGAGTACTAGGCTTTCATTGTTGGAATAATTATTGCCTTAAAGATTAGAGCTTCTAGAATGAAGGCCAAAAGTGACTCCTACCTGGTCACCAACCAAGTCTTTGGGTAATAACAAGTCAAGGAGCCACAGTTGACGAAATATCTATGAAAGGTACACAATTTTTCCTCATGTTTCACCTGTTTTAAAATAGATCACGTCCCTAATGAGCAAAACTTTATAGTAGACATCATGTCCAAGCTAGACCCATTGAATAAAGTGATTTCAACAAAACACTTATCCATGAGCCTCTCGTATCCCCTAGTACTGAGGTGGAGGAGGTGTACTCTGAGGAAGTTATCCCATAACCTAGATGGATGTCGCCAATACTACATTATCTAAAGTCTGACGAACTTCCACTAGACGAGAGATAAGCAAAAAGGATTTGAAATAGAGTGGCAGGTACACCCTGCTCTATGTGAAACTTTACAAAATAGGGAGGGCTTCTCCCATGGTGTGATGCCTAGGCGATCACGAAAAGACGTTTCTAGGGAAAAGAAAAGTCAGGGTCAATTGACCCACATCCTCCTTTGAAATAGTGATTCAACGGTCCACCATTGACTGAGTGGGTGATGACCTTCCCAAGAGAACCCTAGGCCATAAACGCCTTTATATATGCACCTCCCTTATAGGAGGCAAGACATTTCACTACACCCCAAAGTATAGTGTTTAGCCAAATTATAACTCATATTGATCATTCCCCTAAGTAGCTTATACCTAAGCATATCGTTCATCCAACGAGCCTCTCACTCCACGTGAGTAGGACTCCTAAAATCACTATAAAACACCATCATACAATGCTTAATCACCATACAACGTAATATACCTACAAAGGCCTTTTAATCCCTCTGCCTTTGCAAGAGGAACTCGCACACCTGTACTTTTTGACCAGTTGTTGAAAGTATTTCGGGTAAATATTTTCTAATATATCGTATCCACAGAGATTGAGTCAATATTACTTCCGTTCTATAGTCAAATTATAATGAATGGTAAAAAGCATTGGTTTTGATTGTTTATTCTAATAGTGCGTGTAAGAAAGTAATAAATAATCAAACTGAAAGCTTGAAAAGTGATTAACAATGATGATGAATATGTTGAGTTATAGGGCTCATCAACCTATTCATATGCAATTGATCAATTAATCCACAAGTGAACCATTATATAAGCTATTATCTTCATTCATCCTCAAAACTGATATTATGTCTAAGGTCAATTTAGAGCCACCTCTACCGGTATGATATTCGATCTCTCAGAATAACAATAAAGATAAAGGGAATTAAACACGATGATTTATGAAAACTTATTCACAATCCCATCTCTGCGAATTAAGAACAAGCCAATATAAAAACCTAGGGCAAAAGTATGAACCCTATCTCTCGATTGATAATTTAACAATGATATAAATTAAAAGCAAGATTCTTTATTGATAATAAAACTTAACAATTGTTCACAGGAATTAATTAAAGTTATTGCATCTTCATAGGTTAACTACTACCTTAAACTCAACACAATGGGGTTTAGCTCTCCATAGACATGAAGAACACAAAAAACTTCATAGAGGGATTCATCTTAATCAAGGGAATGTCTTCGATTTATGTTGAATTCTCCGTCGAATGTTGTTTTCTGCTCTGGAATAGGATTGCTCTCTGAATTTCGCTCACCAAAGTCCCTGAGTTATGAGGATTAGGGATTCTATTTATAACAATATTTCTTTTTGACAAAGCAACCGCGGCGCGGCACGGGAGAGCGCGTCGCGGACTAGGACCAGAGAGTTTGGCGCGCCTCGCCCAAATCTGCTGCGGCGCGGCCTTTGCTTTATCTCACTTCTTTGTGCTTTTGTGTCTCCAGTGTTCTTACGCCTTCATGTTTCCTCATCATTACTTCTCAGCCCTAATACCTGCATCAATAACACCCAAAGTGATTCGATTTGCTTTACAACTAGAATCAAACTTCTAGAGTTCAATTCTAACCATAAAATCACTAAAAATTATACGATATGCTTAACTTCAGATCAAAAGGTAGTTATTTTAACACATGAAAATACTGATAATTCACTCCTAACACCAGTACCAAATGTTATGGACCTATATGATGAGAAATGTTGTGCTAGGAAATGAGATGTTCTATAATTTTGACTTAGTGGAAAAAACCATACTCTCTTATTAATGAATGGGTGATACAAAATGGAAAAAGAAAAATCACATAACAGTATAACCAAAGCATCTAACAAAAGACCATACTCTCTTATTAATGTTCTTTTTGGCATGTACTCAGATTGAGAGTAATGCTACCCTACAATTTTGGCTAATACCTATATCTTTTGTTAAATTATATTCATTGGTGAAAACCATTAAGTGTGATGAATATTTTCTATTACTGTTGGGTTACTAATAAATGACTCAAGAAACATTCAAAGAGAATGCCCTTAAAAATATTCAGTATGCTAACAGAGGAGTTAAATACATTTCTAAGTTATAGTGATACTTTTGTGTATCTGCCAAAATGATACATAGATAGTATTTTATCATGTTAAATCACATCTAGTAATAAATTTGTCTGGATGAAGCTTGTCTTGAAAATGAACTGGTGGACAACTGCAGCTTGGGTAAGCTTGTCTTGATTCATTGAAACAGAAAGGTTGTAGATGGATTTTAAAAAATACAATTGTGTACTTTTTGTGCAAGCAGTATGATGAAAAAGTTTGCACATAAATCGGTGACAGGCTGTATTTGTGTACTTTTTATACTTGCTTTTCACTTATATTGGAACTTCCAATTTTTTATGAAGTGTACACGCTAGTTGCTAGCTAAGAGACAACAAATTATCATCACATTGTTGCTGACTGCTTTTTCTAGTCACATATATATAAATAATAGGAAACAATCTTATTTTTATGCTACAACTTTTGTTTGGGCGGTTGTCAAAAACACTTTTACGTCTTGCTTCTATTACTTTTTTTTTGCCAACAGACAAAATTACTTTTGAGGTTTTATAAAAGACAAAAACACTTTTGAGGATTTATAAAAGACATAACTTGTTTGATATGTAGAACATATTTTATTATTTCAATTGTTTTATTTAATAGGTACACATTGGTTTTGTTTAAATTCGCTTATCCCACGTCCTGTGCCATATAGCTGAATATAAGCATTCAATTACTTCTTTTCTTTGAAGTCCAAGAAAGAAACTTTATTAGGCAAGGGCATAAGAAATGACGATTTACAATTGCACCTACTATGAAACAGCAGCATATTACACACCACAGCTTGGTTTGAGGTAAAGAAAATCTCACCATCCCTGCTGACTTGAAAGTATAGAGAGGACTACCAAAGAACTTGAAGCTATAAACTATTGTCAGCCATTTTAAAACAACTAACAGACACACATCTAAACAAACTTAAGCAAGAGCAAACCATTCAATTATTTAAGATGAAATTTAATAGGTGAATGATAGAAGCATTCAATTACTTAAGATGAATAAAGTAGCATGATTCAACATAATTCTTACATACCATTTGTTAACATTGTTCCAAACAGAAACTAATTGAAGAATAAAACATTGTTTCAAAGACAACTAAACATAATTATAGATAAAACAAAGGCAGGTTAGGGCCAAAAGATAAGTTTTAGTTGGTAAATCCCAATGCAACAACTTGTCGCCAAAATGTCATTCTTGACTTTACATAAACTACATAAATTTTCAACTTGCTTTGTTCTTGTTCCAGAGCCTCATGATTCTATACCATGTAGGTTTGACCCTCCTGAAATGTCTTGTTCCAGAGCTCAAGTTCTCTTCATCGAGTCACAACATGGATTTGCTCAGCCTAACATTACAAAAACAGAATAAATAGTTAAACAATGCTAATGCTTGGAAAAAATGCAACTGTTATGTAAACTACCTTCCCGTCTTCAATAATTGCTTCAATGTGCTTCAATGTCCACTACACCAACAATGATTTTCTATACATTTTGGTCTGGTACCAAGTCACAAATCATAATGGAACATTAAAACCCAAAATGTGTAAAAATGAAAACCCAAAAATAACATAACATTGAAAATAAGAACAGAAAGTATACAAACTCTAAAATCTCGGAGAAGCTGAAACATGAAACCGAAAACGTAAACAAAAAATATCAAAAACTTAAAATTTTTTTCATGAAACTTTGTGAAGAACAGAAAGTTGTGAAGAAAACCTAAACAAAATTTCAGGAAACTTTAATGTGTTGTGAAGAAGAACACACCGAATAGAAAAGCCATAAAAATGAAAATCCAAAACGTGTAAAAATGAAAACCCAAAAATAACATAACATTGAAAATAAGAACAGAAGCTATACAAACTCTAAAATCTCGGAGAAGCTGAAACATGAAACCGAAAACGCAAACAAAAAATATCAAAAACGTAAACTTTTTTTCAAGAAACTTTGTGAATATCACAAAGTTGTGAAGAAAACCTAAACAAAATTTCAGGAAACTTTTAATATGTTGTGAAGAAGAACACACCCAATACAAAAGCCATAAACTTTACCAAGAAAATGAAGACGAAATCTCACCGAAGAGGATTTGGGAGACGAGGTGGGTTGGTGGTGGGGTTTGGGTTTTGAATATGGAGAGAGAGCGTTTGGTTCTGAATTTGCAGAGAGAAGAAAACGAATGAAAATGAAAGTGAACTATTGAGATTGTGAAATTAAAGGATATAGAGGAGAAGGCATTTGTTCATAGGTTTTTAAAATGTGGCGGGAAAACCCAATGGATATTAAGATGTAACATCAAGTTTTATAAAAAGAGAGTGTCACTTGGACTATTAGATAAATCTAATTGGTTGGAATTAAATTCTGAATTAGCAAATTACAAAAAAGGGCATTTTGAAGTGCAATATTATTTTGCAAAAATGACAATTTAGAGTTTTTGGTAACATGTTGTATTAATGGGTAGGTAGTTGATTAATTACAAAAAAGGGCATTTTGAAGTGCAATATTATTTTGCAAAAAGGACAATTTAGGGGTTTTGGTAGCATGTTGTATTAATGGGTAGGTAGTTGAAGTGGTACTGCATAGTCTCTATACATTAAATAAGAAACATTTTTAGCCTATCATGTGCAAGTCCTTCGAGTATGAAAATTATTAGAATTGTTAGAACGAAAAACGCCAACATCTCCAATGCAAGTTGCTTGATATACACTAGAATTTATAAGTTCCAGAACTTAACATTTTTACATTATGAAGTATTAGAATTTGCATAATTGCATAATAGAGAGTTTTGCATTCTGAAATTATTTTTCCATCATACACTATTACATTGTTATGGACAATCTGCTATCTCTACCCTTACCATACACACTACCCTTATCATACACACTACAAACAATAGAGAGATATTCTGCATATCTCTAACACGCCCCCTCAAGATCAAGGGGGGAACACCTTGAGCTTGCACCTGAGGTATTGGAAAGTAGCAGTCCCAAGGGGTTTTGTAAGTGTGACTGCCAGTTGTGCAAATGTTGGGACATGTTGAATTACCAATTGCTTAGCCACAACACGTTCATGAACAAAGTGAATGTCGAGTTTAACAGGTTTGGTGCGAGCATGGAGAACCGGGTTGTGTGATAACAAAACAGCACTTAAATTGTCACACAATAGGGTAGGTGGATGAAAGGGAATTTGTAATTCAGTCAGCAAGAATTCTATCCAAATCAATTCAGCGGTTGTGTGAGCAAGAGCTCGATATTCTGCTTCTGTGCTCAATATTGCCACAAAAATTTGTTTCTTGGAACTCCACGCAACCAGATTAGAACCAAGAAAAATACATGAGTCAGACGTGGACCTGCGATCATCAGGGTCACTGGCCCAGTCTGAATCACTGTAGGCCCTTAAAGAGAGCTTCTGATTCATAACAAAAGGAGAGAATACAATGCCATGAGAGATGGTGCCACTCAAGTACCTGAGAATTCTGCGAATAGCAGCCCAATGAGTATCCAGAGGAGCTGACATGAACTGGCAAGCCTTGTTTACACTATAGGAGATATCTGGCCTGGTGAGAGTGACATATTGTAGTGCTCCTACAATTGACCTGTACAAGGAAGGATCAGAGAACTGTGGAGAACCATGTTTACTCAGCTTGCATGTGCTAAGCATTGGTGTTGGTACACCATTTGCTTGAGCCATGTTAGCTCTAGCAAGAACATCCTTGATGCACTTTCTTTGAGTTAAAACCAGGGAGCCATTATTCTGATGGATAAACTCTATGCCCAGGAAGTACTCTGGAGTGCCAAGCTTCTTGAGAGCAGAAGGATTTATGGAGTTTGTCAATGAGATCCTGTATTAATTTTGCTGAAGAGCCAGTAACCAGAATGTCATCAACATAGACTAGAGCATAGAGTGTAATACCTTGCTTGGAATACACAAAGAGGGAATGATCACGCCTGGAGTGAAGAAATCCAAACTTCATGAGAGCTTGTGTCAGCTTGTCATACCAAGCCCTAGGGGCCTGTTTGAGCCCATAGAGGGCTTTGTGAAGTTTGCATACCAATTCCTTGTTTTCATGAGTAAATCCAGGAGGTTGCACCATATAGACATCCTGTTGAAGTGTGCCATTCAATAAGGCATTATTGATGTCAGCTTGTTGTATGCTCATAAGTAATAGCCAAGCTTAAGATAATCCTGATTGTGGTAGGTTTGACCACTGGTGAGAATGTTTCAGTGAAATCAAAATCTGGTTGTTGATGAAAGCCTTTGGCTACCAGCCTGGCTTTGTACTTATTGATACTTCCATCTGGGTTTTCCTTCACTTTGAACACCCATTTACAACCCACAGCCTGTCTATGAGGGGGAGTTTAGTGAGACTCCAGGTATGATTAGCCATGAGAGCATTATATTCAGTTTTCATGGCTTGCACCCACTCAGGTTTCAACAGGGCTTGTTTGACAGTTGTTGGTTCTATTTGTGTTGTAAGGGCTTTAGGTTTAGAGTGTCCAGTCTTTGCTCTTGTTAGCATAGGATGGGTATTTTGTGGAGGAGAAGCAGGTGGTGGTAGACTGTGAAAAGACATAGAGAGAGACTCATTTGAACCTGTCATGGGGATGATGAAGGAGGGGAGTTTGTTAATGTTGGAGCATTATTTTGTTCAATATGAGAGGTGGAGACAGACTCAACCTGGCTGTTTAGAGGAGTAGGAGTGTTGTCATTTTCAAGAGGAATAGATGGTGACTGAGGTAAAGGTTGTTGTACTGGTGGGGCCTTCACTAGTTGTACTAGCTGTGCCAGGATTAGGAGACACATATGATGGACAAGACAAGGACCTATGTACCACGCCCTGAGCTGAGACAGATTTGTCACCAAATAAAGTTGGAAAGGGAAGACAACTTTCATTAAAGACCACATCTTTAGACACATAGATTCTTCCAGTTGGACTAAGGCATTTATAACCTTTATGTTGTGGTGAGGGTCCTAGGTATACATACTCTGCGCTTCTAAGTTCCAACTTGTGTTTGTTGTAAGGTCTTAACAGAGGAAAGCAAGAACAACCAAAAACTCTTAGGGACTTGTAGTCAGGTGTCTTGGCATATAGAGCTTGGAAATGTGATATATTATTAGACAAGGCAGTGGTAGGAAGCTTATTCATCAAGTATATACTTTTCATAAAATTGTGATCCCAGTATTGGAGTGGTATGTGAGCATGGGCAAGTAATGTTAAGCCCATTTCAACTATGGTTTTGTGTTTTCTCTCAACAGATCCATTTTGGTGTGAGGTATGTGGGCATGTTAGTCTGTGATTTATGCCAAGGCTGGTGAGGTATTTTGTGAAAGGTCTAAACTCACCACCATAGTCAGATTGTACAGCTTTAACATTAGTATGGAACTGTGTGTGCACATATTGAGAAAACATTTTGAAGGCATTCATAGCATCAGATTTTTGCTAAAGTAAATAGAACTAGGTATACCTGGTATTAGCATCCACAAAGGCTATGTAATAGTTGAAACCAGATGAAGAAGTAAATTGGGGAAGGACCCCAAAGATCAGTATACACAAGCTCAAAGGGTTTGTTATAACTGTTCAGTGACAAGGGAGAGTGTAGTCTATGAGACTTTCCCAAACAACATGGTTTACAAAATTCATTAGAAGTCTTATTATGTATAGGTATATTACAAACTTTAAGAACGCTTTTGACAGTATTGAAATTGACATGACCAAGTCCACAGTGCCACAATACATCAGAATTGGCTACACTATTGGAATTTGAAACAACAGATGAAAATTTTTGGCTAATGGAATGAACATCAGACTTGTTCTTATTCAAGAGGATATTTGGGAAGCAGTAGAGTCCATTGGATTCTAGAAAACCTTCAAGAAGGACTTCCTTAGAACCCTGGGATTTGACATAACACTTGTTAGACACAAATTCAAATGGGACACGATTATCAATTGAGAACTTTGAGACTGACAGTAAGTTTTTAGTAATAGCAGGAAATGTAAGATATCAGTTAGCACAAGTTTATTCTTAAGGTAAGATGTGCCTATATTTTTATGTGTAGACTTTGGCCATTTCCTACATGAACTTGGCACTTTCCTGTGTAGGGTTTGCTATTATGTAAACAAGATGATAATGGAGTAAGGTGATGAGAAGCACCTAAATCGACAAACCATGCCTGAGAGTCCAGGTCAGATGGTAGTGAGTACTCCTGAGTGTATGCCATTGGTTGTTGTGCAGTCACTGTCATAGCCATTGCTGCAGAGTCTGACTTAGAGGATCCTTCACCTGTAGATACTTTACTCTTTTGAGCTTCACTAGTTTGAGCCTGAGAGTTATGAGGGCTGAACGATTCATCAAACTTGTGCCAGCAATTCATCACCACATGACCATGTTTCCCACATAGTTGGCACATAGCTCTATTGCCTTGAGTGAGACGTCCTCTACCACGACCTCGACCTCGGAAGCCGCGTCCTCTGCCTCTTGCCTGGTTGAAAGTGCCTTGGGAGCCACCAGTGTGTGCTACATTTGCAGAGATTTGTGCCATAGCTAGTTCTTGGCGAAATTTGTCTAGTTGTGCTTCTTGCACATATAGCAATGCTTCCACATCGCATAGAGAGAGTATCAGGACTCCCATACATTTGCTTGACGAATGGATTGTATTCTTCTGGTAATCTATTGAGGATGGAATCAATTTAATCCTGCTCTGAAATAGCATCACCAACCGCAAGAAGAGAGTTAGCAATCGCTTTGATTCGGAGCACGAATTCAGTGATTGAGTTGTTGCATTTCTTGGTGGATTTGAGTTCCACTCTTAGCTGACGAACCCTAGATCGCATTTGAGCATTGAAGAACTTGTGAATTTTGTCCCAGATTCCCTATGAATGCTTGCAAGAAAGCACTCGCGGGAGCACCGATTCAGAAATTGTTGAGAGAAGCCAGATGAACAAGGCTTGATCTTGAACAATCCAAGACTCGTACTCCGCAGAGACAATGTTCTGCATTCAATCTTGATCAGTCTTGAATTTTGCCAGAATTTGAGGATTAACGACGAACTTGTGCATCTTTTGAGTCAAGATCACACTTCAACCTGTTGATTCCAGAGCAGATAGTTGTTGTCTTTCAGTTGAATGGAGAGTTTCGGTCCATAGGCGTTGTTGGAACTGGGATTGAAGAAATTCGATTGTGAGTTGTGAGACGAATCTCGAGCGCCTGTTGGGGAACCAGAGTCAGCCATGGTTGAGGTGAGAGGAGCTTAGGGTTTTGGTTTGGCAGAGAAGAAGAAGAAGAAGATGAGGGAAAGCGTGGTTTAGATCTGAACCACTTCTGATACCATATTAGAATTTGTAGAATTGCATAATAGAGAGTTTTACATTCTGAAATTATTTTTCCATCATACACTGTTACATTAAGAGCAGATACTCATACCCTTACCATACACACTACCCTTATCATACACACTACAAACAATAGAGATATTTTGCATATCTCTAACATGAAGCAATCTAAAATGTAAGTTGTTTAGCATTAAATAATATTAATCTTGTCAATTGGTTGGGTTTATAAATTGATTGGACCACATATAGATTACTTATTCAAATTATCATTGGAGTGAAATTGATTTAAATTGCTTAAATATTACTTAAATGTAATGTGACAATCGATCCTTAAAAAAAATAGTTCAAGCAACCAAAAGTAAAGAGAGTTGCTATCTATACACCAAAATCTAACACCAGAGCTTACACCGTATCAAATACACCACCATCCCATTTGTTTGTTTGTGTCACAACAATAAAAAAATAATGATTAAAAATTTTAAAAAAACAAAATAGTAGTATTATACGATGTAAGTATAATAATTAGTGTAAAAATAACAATTCTCAAAAGTAAATTCTCCCATTGGAGATTCTCATACTCTTATCCATATAACTCTTAATTAGACTTTGAATTTAAAAGTTGGTAGGATATTAATGTTTTATTTGGATCATTTAAGAAAAGAATAATAAAACAACAATTTTTTTTAATAATAGACAAGAAAGTTTTTAATGCACAATATGATTCTGTAAACAAGACAAATTTTATGCACGCTTTAATTTCGTAAATAAGGAAAATATACATGTCTACATATTATGCTAATTATGGGTAGGATATACTTTAAAAAATAATAAAGTAGTATATTTCTGTATTGACTATAGATTTTTTTCTTTGATTGTCTGAATGATTCATGTAAGATTTTCCAATATATGATTTCCTTAATCATAATTTTTATTTAACTCTTGGGTTCGTAATTTTTATTTAAATCTTGGGTTTGTATTAGTGAAAAATTGTAACGAAATATGAGATAATGGATTAAGTGAATATATTTTTTTTAAATTATATGATTATACAAAATAATGGATGAAATGAATTTAATTGAAAATTAATCAACGACTAACTTATACAAATCTATAATACTCCCACTCAAATTACAAGATATTAGAAGATATATGTCTATCATTCCACACTTGAACGCATGAAATTCATATAGAGGTCTGGACAAAATCGTGACGAAAGGATCATTAAATTGTTGAGAAGACTTAAAATGAACAAGTTTCAAAAAGAAGGATTGTACATGTCAACGACGTCTGCGTGTTTTGAGTGTTGATGACGAAAGAATCATTAAATTGTTGAGAAGACTTAAAATGAACAAGTTTCAAAAAGAAGAATTGTACATGTTAACGACGTCTGCGTGTTTTGAGTGTAGATGACTCGAAGGATTAAAAGTCATTTTCTCAACTCATAAGAACCTGTTAAGCTTGCATACCAAGTTCTCCCCTTCATTAGATGTCCCTTAAGAAGTTGTATATAAACCTCTTCATATAATTTCCCATTAAGGAAAATGTTATTGATGTGTAACTGGACAAAACAGCTTTATTCTTGTGCAACAATAAATAGTGGAATTGTTTCACTGGTAAGTTTGTCCACAGGAGAAAAAGTATCTAGAGAATAAACAACACCTTCCAGTTAAGTGAACCCTTAGGCAAGTAATCTAGTTTTGTGTTTATCTAAATACCCGTTATTTCTATATTTAATTTTGTATACCCACCTGCATCCCACTCTTTTCTACTCTTATAAAACTGGTTTGACCTTCAAAGTGTTACTCTACTCTTATAGGAACAAATAAAAAATTAAGTGTATGTTCTCAAAATATTAAAGTAATAACTATATAAAAAGAACTTTGAACTAGAACAACAATTCTCTTGAAACATTTTAGAGACGTTTATGCCTCCTTTCTACCACAGTTAGCATTAAACTGGCTTATCGCCCCCTTTATTTTGTATAAAAGTAGTCAATTGTAATTTTCTTGTAATATTATTGTGAGTTTCTTTGATAACTGTAAAACTGAGTTCGTACAATTTAATCAACACAGTTACTTGTTATTAAACAATGGCACACATCATAGATAGATTAGTTTTTCTAAAAGAATCCCAGGCATCACAGTGAGTTAAATCAAAAGATAACGTGATTCTTGACAATTAAAAGACAAAGGATGGAAATTTTTGTAGAGGACAAATTTGACAGTTCACTACTTGGTCAGACAAGTGTTCCAACATAGCATGCCAAGTTGAAAGAGTAATTTGACTAACAAAGTACACGTATTGTACTCATGTATTGTACTCCTATTGGAATGTAAACAAATAAACAAATTTGAAAAGATGTAGTTTCAGGTACAGCATTGAGGAAGCAAAGTAGGTTCAGGTAAATGCATTTTTTCAATTATCCAACAAATTAAAACATTCAAAATCAAATATTTCCTTAACAAAAATAAAATTTCTCCAAAAACATGAATTTTTATCACTTAAAATTCAACCATTAGCATCAATTCTCTTGTAAGCATGAAATGTTGAAATATATTTTTGAGATATTTAAATATCCTTGAACATGAAACCAGGATTCGAATTAATAAATTAACCCCTCCCTCCTTGCTAAACAAAGACCACTTAACTAATATCAGTTAAAAGACACAAATGGAGTGCTGTCAAACTGAACATGATACTTATGGTGATTAATCATCTTTCAAGCATTCACAAATGGAGTGCTGGCAAACTGAAAATGATAATTACGTTGATTAATCTTTCAAGCATTCACAAAAAATCAGTTATTAGATGCAATGCATGCATAATATCAAAACATGAGGCTCAATTCATCGGAAGCACACCGAATTAAAACTTAAGGGGAGAAACAAATTACTGCATAATATAATCATAATTTGCTTGGTACTCTCTGGTAATGCTTAAGAAATTCTCCCACAAAACAGGACCATATATGTTTCCATCCTCCTTGGTAACAGGATATTCTATGTCCCTCTCCCTTCCCTGTATATAAACACAGCAAAAGCACGGCAAAATTAATAAGTGTAGCATGAACTGATCAACTATTTTGTAAGTAAACTAAATACTAAGCAAATGGTAGTAAAAGACTCACTATCTTCGAGAAGGGTACACTGCGGCAGTTGGCCTGTTGGAAGAAAAAGATAAGTATGATTTGCTTATATATATGTAACTATAATCATCATAACATCTTTAAATAGACAATGTCAAACCGGATCTGTTGTTGAAGAAATAAAATGTGAAACTAACCTCCCATTTGCTGGACCTGAATTTTGGGCACTGATCATACTTGGTCTGTCAAGGCTTCCCCCATTTCCAACAGATAATTGTGCAGAAGGCTGAACCGCGCTATTTTCAGGGCCATTCATTTCCCGAGGATCCTTGGGTTTACTCAAAATTTTGACATTTGAAAGACCTCCGGCAATACTGAAGTGTGCACCATTGGTTTGTTGATACTGATTTACTGGTAATTTAGAAGGGTCGTCACTCATATTTGAAGAGATGACTGTATATTCCTGAAGTGCCTTTTCAGTTTTAATCATTTTGGAGTCAGTTGAAGGAGATTTCTTTAGGCGGTGAGATTGAGCCATTGGTGTAACTGCTACAGTAGGCATATACGAAGAATAAGGAGAAGATGCTGCAGCAGCTGCAGCAACTTTCGCAACTGCAGCGGTTGCAGCTATCATTTTATGCGCCCCTTCGCGGAGTTGAATGAAGTCTCCCTCAATCAAAAATAACTGAAATGATTAGAGGGGAAAACCTATTAGGCCCTAATGCAAATGTGTTGCTAGTGAGCAATGTGAAGTTGAACGAGCAGATAACTGAATGAAAATCACTAGACAACCAAAATATACACAACAATTTGGCATGCAGTGGTCAGGGATAGATGAGTGGTTCCCACCACTTTATTGAATCCAAAAACCAGCTTTTAATTTAGTAGATTTGGATAAAACTATGGCCAAATACATTTGGTGGCATTGCAAAAACTATATCTGTCCAAATTGTAACTCTTAAAACTTACTTCAGGATGGCTAGTAACAAAATCTTCCAGCTTCCCATATTTTCTTTTGTAATCATGCCAATGTAGAGGTGCAAGCATTTTGCCCAGTCTATTAGGGAGCTGTTTTTAAAATATAAACCAAATCAATCACATAGGGTAAGCAGGGGAAAAGCCATCTTTCATAGAAAGCCAGAAGTTTCATACTTAAAACCCACAAAACACTAACCGTTGAACTAATTCGAATACGGCCAGCAGCTGGAATAGTACGGACAATACATGCTAACAATGACCTTTCATCAAGCAGAGCAGTCTCTGGAACCTTAGGAATGGCAGTAGAAGACAATGCTTCAGACAAGACCGTATCAGAATTGTTCTGAATCATTTCACCAACAGATGGTGCATTTGCAGCAGAACTTCCTTGCTCGGTTAATAATATTTGAGTCGCAGGTCCATCATTTGATAGTGTCACTGGATTCTGCTCGTGTGGAAAGAAAATTGTTAGCTCCGACCATCTCTCAGCAGTAAGAGAACTACTATAATTGCTTTATACCCCGCAGCAACAAAAAAAAAACATGCTCAATAACTTCCTTAAAGGCACTTAAAAAAACGGTAAAATGTTACTTTCAAGTGATTTTATCTTTAAAGAGAGTAAGGGTGAATTCACATTAGAATGTTAACGGGTAAAGAAAGCATATTGAATAAAATCAAAGGTGGATATGCCCTTTTTACTGACTTCAAAATAGCCTAATACTTCAAAAATATTATGCTGCTTCCTGAATATGCGTCTAGAGCATCAAAACTCTCAAGAAGCTACTATGTGCTTTAAGTTAGTGCAAAACCCAAAATAACTATCATTCAAATAGAGTAGCATTTGACACCCCTACCTCCCCCAAAATGAACTTAGTATATCAAATAAAGGAATACAGGTAAAGCCTTAAAAGGGAGGAAATTCCAAACTAACCTTCATTTCACCATTTGGTTTAAAAGAGTTCAATCTTAAGGCCTCAGAGAACTGAGAAGAAATCTGTTGTAAGCTTTGTTGGGAAGCAATAAGTTGATCTTTATCAACCGACTGAAGAACATAAAAATTCAATTATTCATCAATGTTATAGACAAATATTGAGAGAATTATTTCAAAGTAAAAATGAATCATTAGTCCTAAAAACCTGTGTCTCCCCAGTGGATGATGAAACCACAGTTTGTGCTTCCTCGCCTTGGTGGACATGAGCATCTAAGTAGTCTCTAGGAAGTATTTGCCCATTAACAGGCACTTCATAATTAAACTTTGCATCTGATCTGGTCAAATTTTGATCAGCTTGGGATGACGTAGGATTGTCCTGTATGGTTACCTGCAAACCCTCTGAAACAGCCTGTAGAAACAAGTGTAAATTCTAAATCAACAAAAACTTAAAGAAAATAATACAGGAACTTATTTATATATAACAGTAGATACCTGTTGATTTTGCCACTGTTGCAGATGTGACATTGTGGGCATTGGATGAAAATGTCCAACATGAGACTGAGGAACATGTGATGCAACAGAATTTGGCACTCCTTGTTGATGCATAACATATGGATGCAATGCAGTAACTTGACCAGGTGGGAGGTATGAGTGGGGGACAATCAAAGGAGATGGAGCAATGGCAACGCCGTGAACATGATCACTCTAGAAATAACCACAAAGTGAAAGCATGGATTACAACAATCTATCACATTTTACATCAAAGTGAAAGGCATCAATTATAACAAGTACAAGGGCATAGAGTAAAGCCAAAAGGTATAACCACCTAATAATATGGGGACAATGTTTAATGTTTGATGTATTTCATAAAAAATTATTAATAGGGCTGATTCTGCGATTTGTATCCATATAAATATAAATATATTAATTAGCATCCAGATCTGTACTAAAAGAACAAGGTACCATAACTATCAAGCATTGGGCACATGCAACTTTCAAGATACCATAACTTTCAAGCATTGGGCACATGCAACTTTCAGTACTATCTGTCAACCAAAAGATTCAATATTCCTGTTTGAGGTCTGTTTGATATCTATATCAATCTTCAAATCAAACCATTACATATTGGGTATTTCATTTTCGATTGTTTGCATTGAAAACGTAACAATTTTACCTTAAATTTCCTTGCCTGGGCACAGAATTTTCAATTCACCAAACCAAGACAGCAAAACGACACATATGACCATATTACTCAAAAATGAGGTATTCACTTAAAGAGGCAAAAGTGAGAGTGAAAGCTATTTATGGAAATATCAACAAATGAAATTGAGTGTCTATACATGAATTGTTTAGATCTAAACTTTCAATTAATGGAGTTAACATCTCACTTTTTTCAAAAGATCCTAATTTTAGAAGAGCATATTCCCTTAAATTTGATACATGAGAACATTTACAAACTACTCTTATGCTTTGATACGTGATGAAAATCAACATGACACTTTACATAACAGACATTTATAAACTAAATCATAGGATGATCTCAAATGACATCTTAAAAAAATTGTAAAGTTTAAAATGCATGACCTGGCATATAAGACATGTAGCAAATAAAATTTCTGGGATTAAAACAAAGTAATATGATTAGTTGTTTATCTATCATTCATTTAATGAAGCACCTACCTGAACTGACGGATTGCCTGAAGTTGAAAATGGGGTACCATTATCTGAGTTCTCATTTGTAATGAGACCAGTATTTCCACCTGAAGCATTGCCTCCATTCAAGTCAAATTGGTTACCATTTTCTTGCCCATACTGTGCTACATTACTTTTTGAACTTATTTGGGAGATTCGGGAGTCATCATTGTAAGTTCCAGTCCTCTCTCTTGCATCTGCTAGCTCAATCTGTAACTGCTGAATAGTATGCAAATGGACTCTCTCCATCTCTGCGTACTATCACCACCAAAATCGAGTATGAAGTCAAGCAGCATATACCATTACTTTTAGTAAATGGCCAAAATTAACATAACATACTTTAAAGATCCAAAACATGCCTATAAAGCATACAACAATTCAAATTCTTTGAAAATAAATCAAAGAATCTACAAAACTAAATCACAACTATAAATTAAATGGTGAATATCTATTTCAAAACGGTGCAAACCGAGACACATACATAAGAACGCAAAATAATAGTGGGAATACAAAAAGGAAACTTTATCCTTGTAGCATAAAAGAAATGTATATCATCAACCTGTCTCTGAAAACCCATCCATAGCTGACTATATTGTTCATTGCGCTCGCGCAATTCAGCCTGTAATGACTGGTTCGTTGTTGACTGGAAAACATCCATCTCACGGACACGGGCTATCCATGCTTGGGCCTCTCTAACCTGTTCCTCTTTAAACATAATTGTCTCCTGAGCAACCCTATTCTGAAAGGAAGAAACATCAGCAGGCCCCGTAAGCGAAAAAACCATAAATAAATTCTTATGTGATAGGATACATAGAATACAGGAATATTAGTTAGGGATGCTATAATCAGTTAGTTATTGACTTTGTTAGAGAGCATTTGTATAAACAGGAGAATACAAAGGATAGAGATCATCATTGCAAATATTGTAAACACTGAACAGAGTAGTGACTCTATTGTGAAGGAGATCCCCCCCTCCTGACCTTCACATGCATTCTTTAGTATTTCAATAAAATAGTTCTTTTCGGTGTTCAGTTCTTTGGCACCTAACATTAAGGAAATAAATTATATACATAAATATAAATATAAGCGGCCTACTTGTTCCTGCAACTCAATAAGTTGTCTATCTTTTTCTTGAATATGTTCTTGCAGATCATGTATTTGTTGTATATGTTGAGCTCTTTCAGCTTCTGAGTGATCGCGCTCCCTTCTGCAAAAAGGATTTGCCCAATGAAGCAAGTAGCAGAGTATAAAAGCAAAACTTAAAGCATCAGATAAATAAATTTGGATAAAAGAAAAACCTGAAAGATGCTAATTCTTTGTTTTGCTCACGGAGAAGGTCTTGTTTTGCCCATGCCTGATGGAATAATTGAAGAAATTAGCATGCAATCAAAATATTTTAATAAGATCCAGAAGACTAAGATAATAGAAGCAAGAAGCTTACCGCTTCATTATCTAACTTAATATTATGCAGCTCTCTGTCTTTCTCTTCCATTTTCCTTTCCAGTTCATGAATTGCCCGTTCCCTTTCTAAAAGTTGCTCCTGAAAGGCCAGAAAAAAAGTTTAAAAGCTACCAACAATTCTTAACCAGTGGGAGTGCCAAATATTAAGCATAATCAAAATACAGTTACTTTGCTACACCAAACTGTTATATGTATAAAATTGTTATAATCCCCTAGGTGTTATATATAAGTATATAACAAAGCATCTGATAGATAGTCTAGTCGTCATCTGGTAACACCTTAGGAAACAAATTTCTAGTCCCCCGGTCATGTTTGAATACACACCTGAAACTTGTTGGCATTGTTAGCATGCTCCTTGAGTTGAGCATCAAAGGTGCTTCGCATTTCCATCATCTCAGATCTGGCAATAATTTGAGCTTTTAGTTCAATCTCCATCTGCAGTATTTCATGCCTTTGTCTAACAACAGTATGGATCTGTTGCTGTAAAATATCATTGTCTAATGATCCATCCATTGTTATCGAACAAAAGTCAACATCCACAGGCTCTCTTCCTTGCTGCACCTTGAAAAAACAGTAAGAGATTATCTTCAGGATATAAATTCCTTAACTAAAAACTAGCTTCTCACACCATCACCTTACCTCATATATGGTTCTCTCGTCTGATTGCCCTAGTTTTGGGTTTTCTAACTCCTGCACCTCAGAAAATGTTTGTTATCAACCAAACACATTACATTTAACAGCAACAAAAATTCAACGCACCCTTAAACACTTCCAATGACACAGTGCTAAGCTATCAAATATTCAGTGCCTTAAAATACTAACAATCTTAACTCCAAAATGAAACCAGTAGTTCAAAACCTATGAGGTGGCAACCTTAAAATTCAACAACAAGAGTCTGAAATTGTAGTACATTCAACCTAAAATTGGCAATCAGACTACATTCAACTTGAAATTGTTCAAATGTCCAGGATTGTATGATCTAAAAGATTCCTATTTCCTATAAAATCCCCTTTTGCTTTGATCATGATTGAAAGAATCATGTCTATTCACTTGAAATTAGATGCACATTCCGGGTTCAATCATCGAAAGATATAACACAGCTGAACCCAACAGGAATTAAAGTCAGCAAAAGTAGAATCTTAGCTCTAAACACAACTGAACCCCACAGCTATAGAATCACAATATCCACTTAGGCACGCACTAAAACCATTGGTCGGAAGCTGAAGTATCAAAACGGTGTCAAAACTCAAGAAAGACCTAAACTTAAAACCATTGGTCGGATCAAACGCCACTAAACTCCTAAATAAACGATAAACCCTAATCCCAAATCAATGTCTAAACAACACCCAGAAATTTGAAAAACGAGCGTTTCTCTGACACTCCAAACAACACTAAAAAAACAATGTGAAGTGTTTCCACGTCAAATCCGTACCTCTCCGTCAGGGTTTCTCGCGGAATGATGATGTTCAGCAACAGCGCGCCATTCTTTCCGAGGCGGAGTCTGCAACTGAAGCGATACGCCGCGAGCAGCGGCTGCGGCAGCCGTGGCCTCCATTGAAAAAGAACAGTCGACGGTGCCCTCACGTCAGTGAAGAAAACACCGAGTAGAAAAAAGGAAAAATAAATAGAAATGGAAAATAAGAAATCCCTAACCCTAGAAATTGAAAGAAATGAAAAAAAGCTCTAAAGTAAAAAAAACGATTGCGATTAGGGGAATGAGTGAGGAATTAAGAGTGAGGGAAATGGAATGCGAAAAAAGGGTTTTTGAGAGACGAAGAGAGTGTTGAGGGTGATGAGAACCGGACACGAGAAAGATGATTGGCTATGGCGAATTTCGACCGGCACGGTGTGAACAACGTTATATAGGGCATTTTCACTCCATACTTACATTACATGTCGTATTATCGATTCACGCTACCTGTTAGCGCGTGTATCATACCTTCTTTTGTAGTATTAGTTTTTTCTTTGGGCCTTTGTTTAATCTTGTAATGTCAATTGAAGAAAATTTTACCCG
Source organism: Vicia villosa (assembly GCF_029867415.1). Lineage (NCBI taxonomy): Eukaryota > Viridiplantae > Streptophyta > Magnoliopsida > Fabales > Fabaceae > Vicia > Vicia villosa. The sequence goes on along the minus strand of NW_026705115.1, from coordinate 239,302 downwards.
ATAACCCATCAATTATTCCTCTACACCTATAAATTATAAGTTTGGATCAAAATATACCTGCATAAATACCAAGATTATAAATTTTTTTCACTTTTTTCCATTTCATTTTCTTGCACCGCGAGAGCAAAAAGCCAGAGATTATAACAATTATTTTTTCGAACCATCCAACTCTCAAACCGAAGAATAAGGAGATAAGACTTCTAGCTCATAATTCACACACACTGAATACCTTACAAGTAAGTTATCCGGTTTTAATTCGATTAATTTTACCAACCTAATAACTTAGCTAAAGGTTTTATGATTTACAAACACTCAAACGGGATAACTTATGTTTGTGTTCTTTGGTTATGTTATTTTAGGATAATTTTCTCATATGTTATCCGGTTCTCATTTTGTTATTTTTTTTAGTGGTTCGCAGAAGAGGGGGCCTGAGCGACTAGAGTATGCGAGGAAGGGAAGGACGACAACGTCAACAGGCGGTAGGGGATGGAAAGGGACATCAGAAGGTTGCTCTTAAGGCTAGTCCGCAACAGCTGGGGTTCCTCGGATAATCGACTGATATGTCTCTTCTAGTGAGGTATTAGGGTCATGTCTCTTCTGGTGAATCATTTTTAATTGTAAGTACTTATATTTTATAACATCAAAGCTATAAATTCTTTTTAGGAGAGACATCTGAAGAAAGAATTAAAGGTTGTTGCACTTGGCAACAAATTGATAGGATGGTTCCACATAGTCTCCCACCAGTGATAGAGTCTTGGTTTACTGACTCTAGTTTATCCTCTCTCCAAAGAACTACTTTGTCGAGGATAGATCAAAATCTAATATCACTTTATAGATAGATGGCATCCAGAAACATCGTCGTTTCATATGACATTTGGCAAGATGGCCATTACTTTGGACGATAATTCTTGTCTTCTTCATATACCGTGTAGGGGTGAGTTATGTGACCCTGCAAAAGATTTCACTAATTATCATACCCCAAAATTTGCCCACATTATTATAAGCTTGGTCTTTACGAAGATTTTGGTCTATTGTTACTGACGCCTTGACATTAATTAATCTTGCTTATTTAAAATATACGATGGTTTACTTTAAACTATTCGTATCTTTTAAATAACAATTAATTGCATAACGTTCATATATTTTTAAATGCCATTTAGTTTCGAATAAATAAGTTGGCACGATTGGTAAAAAAGGTAAGGCTCATAGGTGAGAGGTCTCAGGTTTGAATCCTAGCCACTAACATTTGTTTTTACTTTACTTTTAGTTTCTCACAAAAAGAGACTTTTTTACTGTTTAAACTTTGAATATCTTTAATTTAATCTTTGTTATTTATTTTATTTGTTTTGATCTTTGGGCTTTGAGTTATTTTAACTAGGGTCCATATTTTATTTTTCATTAACCTAATTTATTTTTCCTATATAAACTAACAATTTCACGGACTGACGACAGGTACAGTAACCCTTACTCCCACTTTTTTTCATACACAAAACCTTTCCAAAGAACACGCACGATCACTACGGCCAATAGCCAAGTTTCATCACCATATCAAGTCTGCCCGGAAAACCATGAAATATTGGATCAGGTTCACTGAAGTCCTCAATCAAAAAAGGAAGCAGATGAAGAACAGAAGTGAATCGTCACCATCCTCGCTCCCACGAAAAGACACAACGCTGAAGGGCGCAAAACGAAACCGCTCCTGAAATCACTGCCTCCGTTGAATGTGTTCGTTTAATTTCATCTCTTTTCAATTTCATATTAATGGTTTGTTTTTGCTTGAATTATTGGCTCTGTTTAAATTTTTGTTGTGATTGTTGCAAGAAAAATAGGCAAGAAAATTCACCAGCATCGTTGCATCAACATCGTTCACCATTGATGCGGCAAAAACTTCAACACACCCTTCAACCTTTCTCATGCCACCAATCATCATCACCGATTCGTAATACAACATCATCAACAACGAACAACGATCCCAGCCGCCTCCGCGAACGCATAACAACGATCTTCGTTCAAAGCTGAATCGCGTCTTCAGCAGTACTACCACCGAATCAGAGCAAAACGCACCTCCGGTATCACTGGCATATCCACCTGCAAATCGCATCAATATCATTGTTCCGCACCAGCTACACGCAAATTGCAGCACCAATTCAGCCTCAGACGCACAGCAACAACGAATCACCACCTGCGAGATTCAACAAAAGCAACACAATCACACAGCTCCGACCGTCGGACGAGCCACCCCTCTGTGATCTCAATTCACCACCACACCTTTGCGAAGGTCCACCGTGTGCCGCTCAACTACACCGTGTAACGCCCCGAATTTAATTAATTAGTTAATTAAATTATTTAAGAATTTAATCATTGGATTTAATCGAAGTTTGTGGATCAATCAGAATTGTCGGTATTATTTTGGGAAGCGTATTTGGATTATTAAGTTAAAGTCGGATTTTATTCGGTTAGTCGAAGAATTAATAAAGTTGATTTCGTTGAAGAAATAATAGTAGAAATAGTATTATTATTTATATTGGAATATTTGTATTTCATTCGAATTTTATCGACGAAGTCGGAATTGTTTTATTAAGTTGGCATGGTAATTAATCGGATTAATTTGGTGAAATAAAGTTGAAGTGTTATTTTATTAATGAGCTTAAAAATAACTTTGGGGTTAATTTAAGTTGTTGTGAAGTAAGGAGGGGGTATGTCACTTAGGCCCAATTAAGTTATTTAAGTGATTAAATAAAATAACCTTATTATGTTGGATTTAGAATTGGAAGAAGGAAGAGCTATCATAACACAAAGAGGAATAGGGTTTGGAGGAGAGGTGAAGAAGAGAGCCATGGCGGAAGAGAAAAGCAAGTCCAATTTTCGCAGCAAGTTTCTGCAGTGAGACACCTTAGTAAAACGGACGTTTCTCCCAATCCAACCGTTGGATCGTCGCGGTTCTTAGACACAATGTTCCAGACTCGTAGAGGTTTTTGGTGCGTCTCTGCACGTTGTTAGAAAAGATTTTCGGAGAAAAGTTGGAAGCAGCGGCATAAGCTATGGCAACCGGGAGAGTAGAGCAATCCCATATCCAAGGTAAGGGTGGGGTTCTAGCTCTATAAACAGGATTATGATGAATGATATGTGGGGGTTATGGTTGTATGATTGCCTCTGTTTCGTGTGTTGTGATTGTATTGTTGAATGTTGAAATTGATTGACGTCGGTGAATAAGGTTATAAAAGTTCAATCAATGGTGGTGGAAAATTAACCTAGGGTTTATAATTATTATTATTGAGGAATTAGTTGCAGAAAATTGCTAGATGTTGTCAGTAGAGTATTTTTTTTTTGGCACTTTAGAGTTGTAGAGATTATTATAGAATTATTTAGAGTTCTTGGAAACTCTGTCGAGTTATAATTATTAATTATTATAAATTTTCGCGAGTTAAGAGTATAGAATAAGTTAATAAAATATTTTGTTAGAGTGTTGAATGAGTATGAAATTATTATGACGTTGTTGTATATTAGTTGTTTCGTGCATTATGTTGAATATGATGGGCTGCTATTTTCTTTGGGATTTATCAGTGATGTGTATGTTGCTATATTTTGTTGTTTTATGCGAAGTTGCAGGATGTTTCAGTGACGATATTTACCACTAATTATTGGTAAATGAATTGGTGATATAGGCTTATGCCTGGCGACGAGGATTTGTTGTTTATGTTGTATGTTGTGTGATGTGCATTATCGAGTTGCATACATTGCATATTTTGGCGGCGGCCTGGATTGGCAAATTAGCGACGAAGGCTTATGCCTTGATGCCTCTGTTTAACTGACAATTGGCGATGGGGGCTGAAGCCCTGGGTACCACATGCATATGCACAGTTGTGTCTCATTTGAAGTGACATGAGTTGATTTTTGCGATGTGAAGTGATTTATAGTTTTATGACTGTGAAGTGATAATTTTGTATGATTTAATCCTAATATATTATTTATCATACGCTTGTTTATATTGTTGGATATCTCACCCCTTCTGAATGATGTTTCCCTACCATGGGAAATGGATAGGTACTCAAGATAGCGGTGAGAGTTTGAAGTGATTTTATGAAGTCTTTAGTTGCCGTTAGTTCGAGTTGGATCTTGCGCTGATACGTAGCACTCGGGGGGATGAACGATTGTCTTTTAATTGTTGTTATAACTATAAGTTGTTAACTTTTAAGTGGAATTTATGAAGTAATATGATGTTGGTGAAGTTGTTTTAGTTTAATAAAAATATTATGCGAAGTGAAGTTGAATAATTGATATTATTATTATTAATAAAAGTTGTTTTTATTTTTTTAAAAGACTAAACAGGTTTTATCGGTTCATCCGAGTTATGTGCTATGTATCTATGATATATGTGATTAAGTTGTTTGTTGTTTTACGTTGAATGTGACATCCCAATTGTATGTTGAATTTCCGCACTCTGATTTTATTAAATATTCGTTGGGTAGATTTGGGGTGTTACAATTGGTATCAGAGCAGGTCGGTCTGTCCGGCCAGTGTTGTCTAATATTATTTATCCTTTTGTATGCGACAAGTGTGTGAAACACTATCGGTACTTGTTTATTTTCTAGTTGTTGGTTGCAGGAGTTGGCTCGAAGCTAAGTGGGGGAGAAGCGGTGCTTCTCGGATCTATTCAGTTGTAAGATGTTGGTGTGCTGCAATTGGCTACAGTGCAAGTATTGTTTAAGTTGTGTTGTTTTCCGAGGTAACATGGATTTAAGATTTTAGTTGTTTGACAAGTTGGAGCGTCTTGAATGAAGAAAGGATGTTGGTAGATCTTGGAAGCAAGAGAGATAGATGGAACTTATGTCCATCAACCTCAAATTCTGATTTTTGCAATTATGGAACAGCTGTCAGTAAAAGGGGCATAACTTTTTACTTGTGATTCTGATTGAAGCGATTATGGACTTTTTGAAAAGCTTACGAAATTCCCTATAGTTTGCATATAAGATTTGTCTTCAGGAAATTTGTGAAGAGGAAGAAAAGTGCATTTTAATATTTGGGTCTGATGCTGATTTTTGGAAAATTCTGCATACGGGAATTCTGGACCAGTCCCATTGCAAGGATGATAACTTTATACTCGCAAACCGGATTTAAGCGATTCTTGAAGTTCTGGAATCTACACGAAATTCCCTTCATTTTTGAATATAATTTTGTGTTTGGGAGTTCTGTATTGAAAGAGATAAGTGTGTTTGAAGTTGGGTGATTCTTGCTGAAAATTTGGAAAAAGTTGTAGAAGTTGTTGAAGTTGTTGGGAAGTTTTGAATTGTGAGTTAGGATCGGAAATGCGAGTCGGTGATTATAATTTGGAAAAGAAAACTATTAATGTTGGTAATGATGGTTTATACTTCGATATCGCTGTCGGCTGTCTATTGACAAATTGAGGACTTGATCACCCTTAATCTCTTGTTGATAGTGGACGAAAATTGTGTTGGATGGTATAGACGTATCTTGCTATCTTGATGGTGAGTAAAGTGATGGATGCTATAACGAGAATCTTGTTGATAAGAGTATTTTGTGATGTTGTATAGTCGAGTATAAGCGAGGTTGAGGATAGTTGTGTCGGATAGATTTTCGAGGACGAAAATATTCAAGTGGGGGAGAGTTGTAACGCCCCGAATTTAATTAATTAGTTAATTAAATTATTTAAGAATTTAATCATTGGATTTAATCGAAGTTTGTGGATCAATCAGAATTGTCAGTATTATTTTGGGAAGCGTATTTGGATTATTAAGTTAAAGTCGGATTTTATTCGGTTAGTCGGAGAATTGATAAAGTTGATTTCGTTGAAGAAATAATAGTAGAAATAGTATTATTATTAATATTGGAATATTTGTATTTAATTCGAATTTTATCGACGAAGTCGGAATTATTTTATTAAGTTGGCATGGTAATTAATCGGATTAATTTGGTGAAATAAAGTTGAAGTGTTATTTTATTAATGAGCTTAAAAATAACTTTGGGGTTAATTTAAGTTGTTGTGAAGTAAGGAGGGGGTATGTCACTTAGGCCCAATTAAGTTATTTAAGTGATTAAATAAAATAACCTTATTATGTTGGATTTAGAATTGGAAGAAGGAAGAGCTATCATAACACAAAGAGGAATAGGGTTTGGAGGAGAGGTGAAGAAGAGAGCCACGGCGGAAGAGAAAAGCAAGTCCAATTTTCGCAGCAAGTTTCTGCAGTGAGACACCTTAGTAAAACAGACGTTTCTCCCAATCCAACCGTTGGATCGTCGCGGTTCTTAGACACAATGTTCCAGACTCGTAGAGGTTTTTGGTGCGTCTCTGCACGTTGTTAGAAAAGATTTTCGGAGAAAAGTTGGAAGCAGCGGCATAAGCTATGGCAACCGGGAGAGTAGAGCAATCCCATATCCAAGGTAAGGGTGGGGTTCTAGCTCTATAAACAGGATTATGATGAATGATATGTGGGGGTTATGGTTGTATGATTGCCTCTGTTTCGTGTGTTGTGATTGTATTGTTGAATGTTGAAATTGATTGACGTCGGTGAATAAGGTTATAAAAGTTCAATCAATGGTGGTGGAAAATTAACCTAGGGTTTATAATTATTATTATTGAGGAATTAGTTGCAGAAAATTGCTAGATGTTGTCAGTAGAGTATTTTTTTTGGCACTTTAGAGTTGTAGAGATTATTATAGAATTATTTAGAGTTCTTGGAAACTCTGTCGAGTTATAATTATTAATTATTATAAATTTTCGCGAGTTAAGAGTATAGAATAAGTTAATAAAATATTTTGTTAGAGTGTTGAATGAGTATGAAATTATTATGACGTTGTTGTATATTAGTTGTTTCGTGCATTATGTTGAATATGATGGGCTGCTATTTTCTTTGGGATTTATCAGTGATGTGTATGTTGCTATATTTTGTTGTTTTATGCGAAGTTGCAGGATGTTTCAGTGACGATATTTACCACTAATTATTGGTAAATGAATTGGTGATATAGGCTTATGCCTGGCGACGAGGATTTGTTGTTTATGTTGTATGTTGTGTGATGTGCATTATCGAGTTGCATACATTGCATATTTTGGCGGCGGCCTGGATTGGCAAATTAGCGACGAAGGCTTATGCCTTGATGCCTCTGTTTAACTGGCAATTGGCGATGGGGGCTGAAGCCCTGGGTATCACATGCATATGCACAGTTGTGTCTCATTTGAAGTGACATGAGTTGATTTTTGCGATGTGAAGTGATTTATAGTTTTATGACTGTGAAGTGATAATTTTGTATGATTTAATCCTAATATATTATTTATCATACGCTTGTTTATATTGTTGGATATCTCACCCCTTCTGAATGATGTTTCCCTACCATGGGAAATGGATAGGTACTCAAGATAGCGGTGGGAGTTTGAAGTGATTTTATGAAGTCTTTAGTTGCCGTTAGTTCGAGTTGGGTCTTGCTCTGATACGTAGCACTCGGGGGGATGAACGATTGTCTTTTAATTGTTGTTATAACTATAAGTTGTTAACTTTTAAGTGGAATTTATGAATTAATATGATGTTGGTGAAGTTGTTTTAGTTTAATAAAAATATTATGCGAAGTGAAGTTGAATAATTGATATTATTATTATTAATAAAAGTTGTTTTTATTTTTTTAAAAGAGTAAACAGGTTTTATCGGTTCATCCGAGTTATGTGCTATGTATCTATGATATATGTGATTAAGTTGTTTGTTGTTTTACGTTGAATGTGACATCCCAATTGTATGTTGAATTTCCGCACTCTGATTTTATTAAATATTCGTTGGGTAGATTTGGGGTGTTACACACCGCCCAGCCGACGAACACCACGCGACCTCCATCTGCATCACCAACTCAACAATGCTTCCGAAAGATTCAGCAACTCCAACATCATATCTTCATCATCAACTTCTCTCCATCGCAGATTATCCGGAATTCGCAAACCTCGACACCACTGCTCAATAATAACTCATCAAGCAACAACTCAAGTTCTTCCGATTTCCTCTCGAAACAACTTCAGCTCAGATTCACAGCTACGACAATATCAAATCGGTAATATTTCCCCATTTACTTGTGCTCTCAAGATTCATCTATGTTTTGTTTAGATTTATTGTTATTCATGGTTGTTTGAGTACAAACTCGTTACGTTAATTATTAGGGAATAATTGTTATGTACGGTTAGTGTAAAAAGTTTTACACTATGAATCCATCACAACCATTTATAATTATTACTTTATACAGTATATAATTAAAATAAAAGTCAAACATGATTTAAAATTTAATGATTACAATTCACTCGAACGGTCAAAATACTTTACATTGTCGGTGTATTTCAATTAAATTCTAATTATTATATATTTGGATGTTTAGATTTTAGGCATTAATATAAAATAATATAAATTATTTACAATTATTTTACTATGGTTAATTGATCAATGCAATGAATTATTCAATCAAGAATAATTAATTAATTAATTATTGTCTAGACACTTTATTAAGAAATAAGTTGTACTAGTCATTTTTGTTTTCACTTAATTAATAAATTAATGTGTTAAAAAATAATTTATTAATGTGCAATCAAAATTAATATATATATATATATATATATATATATATATATATATATATATATATATATATATATATATATATATATATATATATATATATATATATATATATATATATATATATATATATATATATATATATATATAATTTTATTGGATTAAAATTAGCAAGTTCTAGTTCAATTAGCAACTCCTAATTTGTTAGGCCGAATATTGTGATTCGGGTTTGAATACGAGACAACATTGTCATGTGTGTGAATTTCTATTAGTTATTACCATTTCATATACATACAAAAAAAAATATAAGTCTATCTCTAATGTTTTTGAAATTTCATAAATCATAATTTATAGGGACAAGTTAGATATTTTGACGTGCATGTTATCAATTTTGTTTTGTACCGGTCATAATTATTTTTTTTATTGATAACTCGTGATATCATTTTTTTTTTGTTTTTATGTAAATATTCATGAAAGACGGCTTTTTGTGCTTATTCTTTTATTTGTTTATTTTTCTAATGTCAAACAATGAAGGAATCATTATATCTCTTTATTAGTCGTGTATTCATTAGATAAGGTAATGGGGGTATATGATTCATTTATATAATAGGTGTTGAATATGTTTATTAAGTACGGGCTCATTTGATTCCTCAGTCTCGTACAACATCTACAGAATTGACATGGCCCAATCTCTTGTGCGAAATTTCTGTCTTCGACAGAGGTTTTGCGGATGCAATTTCTGCAAAACCACTTACAACTTCAGCCTTAAGTGAAGGTGTTTGCATGTTGGCTGCATTATTGGTAAAACATACCTAGTTGATTGTGTATATGCAGGTTGCATATATGCGTGGAGCTAATACAAGTTTTGTAGTGAATGTCATGGTCGATGTCATGACATCAGTATTTGACAGCAGATGCTGTTATATTTAACTGTCACGCGCCTGCTGAGCTGGAATATGAAGATTCGGTATGTACTCAACAGATGCAGAATATTCTATGGAATATTATGCAATCCTATGTGGTGCAGATTTAAAGGTCAAAAGAATCAAGTCAGAATATTGAAGATTATGCAGTTTCTAATTATGGAGATAATTTAGGAAACTTATGATTGAAGACCTTTCTTTTAGCAAAAGAAATCTGCTGGTTTGTAATAGCAAAGAAAGCTGTGATTGAAGGCCCAAGTCCAGTTGGGAATAGGTTATAAATAGGAAACTTTGTAACCTAGTTTGGTAGCTAGCCGAGTATTAACAAGATGTAGTCTTTAGGGTTAGTTGTGTAGGTGAACCTCTCGGTTTGTGGGAAGGTCATTGATTTGTGCCTTGAAGCCTGTAGGCAAGAGGTTTGTTTTACTCACTCAGAAGCTGTAAAGCAATGAATGGAGTTGTGTTCTTGGAGGAAGCTGTTAAGCAACTCCAGGTTATGTTTATTTGTGTATTTAGATTGTTGGTGATTAGGCCGTCGATGCAGTGGCTGAGTTGTTGACTGCTAGACATCGTTGCTATGATTGAGAGTGGAATGGAGATATTCCATATCTAGGGAGAACCTAGGTAGAGGGGTCATTGGGTAGTGATTAAGTGAGGAGTTGTAAACTGGGAATTTAGCTCTGAATTGATACTGCTAATAGTGGACTTCATCCCTGGCTTGGTATGCCCCCAGAATAGGTTGATTGAACAGAACTGGGTGAACAATTCTGTTGTGTTCTTTATTTTCTGCACTGTTTATTTTGCCTACCTTGTCTGGTTTATAATGTCAGATCAGATGTCACGACATCCATATATGACATTTGAGTTCTGTCTTATCGGAATTTCAATAAGTATATACAAGCCTTGTTTCTTCACGTCTCTCAAGACTTTCTTCGACCCCTTCGTGATTCTTAGGATACTTTTCTCTCATTGGAAAACGTATCATTTCTTGTCAAATACACCAAGAGAAATCAAATTTCTCTTCAAATCAGGAACATACTCAAGCGCCACAGATCGAACCAACCTTGCTGAACCAATAGGGCTTTCATATTCAAGCGCCACAGATCGAAATCACACTCCGATGAACTTTTTAGTCTCATACTTTGTTGAAGGCATTCTTCTCAACGCTCACCGCACCAATTTGTTGTGAAATCGATGCCAAGAACAAAGTATAATAGATTTCTTTTATTGGCAAGAAAGCCACAAAGATAAGAAAGAGGCAAGCAAGAAGAACACAATGAAATTGATTATAAAGTGTTATTTTTTACTTTCTCTTTGAAACAAGATTACAAGTATTATAGAATAAAAAATAACCTCTCTCACCCTAATTAGGATTTGCAGTGTGCAATGATGAGAGACTAGTATGCTATTTATAATAAAACTAACACACTAAACTAATAGACTTTTACACAGACTCATTACACAAACAAGCTAACTTAAACAATTGGGCTTAACAAACCGGTCCATTTCGACATGCTAACAATTCTAGCATTTTGACTAGGGATGTTCAAATAAACGGGTTATTGGATTTATCCATATCCATATCCACAACCGGTTATTAAAAACCGGTTAATTATCAATATGATTTTAACCAAATCCATATTTTGGATATATTATTAATATGGTTTTAACCAAATCCATATTTTGGATAACCATATCCAACATAAAAATTTAATTGGTCTATTATTTTTAAATCACAAAAAAATATAAAATTTTAAAATATTTTGCAGAAAGAAAAAAAACATAAAAATGAAAAATCGAGTTTTTCGAAAGTTCGAAAAAATCGAATTTTCTGAAAATACCAAAAAAATGTACGAAAAATAGAGTTTTTTTGAAAAATTGAAAAATCGAGTTTTTTTTAAATACGAAAAAATCGAATTTTTTGGAAATACGAAAAAATCGAGTTGGTTGGAAATATGAAAATTCAGTTTTTTGGAAATACGAAAAAAATTGAGTTTTTCTAAAATAAATGATAAATCGAGTTTTTTTCGAAAAAAAATGAAAAATTGAGTTTTTCAGAAATATGAAAGAACGAGTTTTTTTTTTTTTTAAAATGAAAAATCGAGTTTTTTTTTGAAAAAACGAAATAATCGAGTTTTTTTTGAAAAATCAAAAAAATCTAGTTTTTTCGGAAACACAAAAAAATTGATTTTTTTTCGGAAACACGAAAAAATCGAGTTTTTTTTCCGTAAAAACAAAAAATTGAGTATTTTGAAAAACGAAAAATTCGAGTTTTTTTGAAAAATCGTGTCTTTAAAAAATATGAAAAGTCGATTTTCCAAAAAAATAATATTTTAATAACTTAATTTAAAATTAAATTTTTAAAATGAAATTTTAAAATTTAAAACCAGTTATAAAATTTGGTCATGGATATAGCCGGTTTATAACCGGTTTTGAAAAAATAAATCCGGTTATGAAAATTGGTTTTAAAATCCGGTTATACCAAATGGATAATATATGGATATGGATTGGTTATGGACAAAAATCGTCCATGAGCATCCCTAATTTTGACTACTGCATACTTGAACATACTTCGACTACAGCATTGCAGGCCTTCGACTACAGCACGTGACCAGACTTTGACGGTATGTTAAGATCTTGTCGAATTGTCAAACCAAAAAGCTACCTTTTGACCATACTAGATTCGATCGAATATCTCACCCAAAATAAAATATTCTGGCAGATAGTCTGCTTAATATGCCCATATCTCTAAATATATGATCTGGATTGAAGATCTCACCAAACAATTTGGATATAGATATATGATGTTAAACTGAAAAATGCCGTTTTATATTGGAAAAAAAGTTAAACCTTTTAGTAGAATAGAGAACAAAGGAGTACCACACTCGGTGGCTTTGCCTAGATCTTTCTTTCAGGTATTTTCACTCCACACATGACACTAATGGTCATGGTACACACACTGCATCAACGGCAGCTGGAAGTAAAGTTGATTCTGTTTCATTCTTTGGTTATGCAGCTGGAACACCTTCAGGAATAGCTCCAAATTCACGCGTAGCAATGTACGAAATTGTTTGGGAAGAAGGCATGATATCATCTGATGTAATAGCTGCAATTGATGTCGCAATATCTGACGGTGTCAATGATCTTTCCTTGTCATTGAATGCTGATGAAGGGCTTTTGCCTCTGTATGAAGATCCCTTAGCTGTAGCAACTTTTGCAGGGTGTTTTTGTTTCAGTTGAAGCTGGAAATGACAGACCTGAGCTTAACATTCTTCACAACGGAATACCATGGGTTATAACGGTGGCTGCTGGAATTATGGATAGAGATTTTCAAGGAACTCTTACACTAGGGCAAAATCATAGGCTTGTCTCTTGTAACTTTCCTACGTTAATCTTCTTTGTGGGCTTAACTACTCACAAGAAACATCACTGTTTCTCTCAATGACAGTTATAAACCTTCATTGGATCTCAACTATCCTAGAAGTGAAAGCATACACATATTTGTAAATTTCCAAATATGTCTGGAATTTCACCGGACAATCTATTTTGGTATATCAATAGCCTCTCCAATTTCTTGAGTTCTCCTAATTCTGATGGCACTCTCTAGTGAAATAATCATGTTTAAAAGAGAACAATATGAGGTTTTGAAGTTTCATCATTTCCTTAGGAATGCTTTCAATTAGCTGATTATTAGAAACACGAAAATATTGTAGAATGCCTGAAAGATAGGCAACAGAACTTGGAAGTTTGATGTTTGCCTTAAATGATAATGACATGAATCAATTCATGTGAATAGATTCATAGGTTTTTATGAATCAGATATATAACTGAAACATGCCATGTAATTTTAATTCATGAATTGATTCAATCAAATGTGTGAATCGGATCAAACAAATAGAATTGAAACATGACAAGAAATTTCAAGTCATGAATCGATTCATGTACTAGTGTGAATTGGATCACACAAACAAAGATTATTATGAGATTGATATAGAAAAGTTGTTATTAGGTAGTTACTAGTTGTTGTAACTAACTAACTAACTGTAAGTTAGTTATTCTAGAGTGTAGCTACTTTACAAACTCTTTTACTATATATGTACGTGTAACTAACTAATCCTTTCAAGAAAAGAATTACATACAATATCACAGTGAAATATTCACAGATTTCGAAATTTCTGTGCTTGCATGATCAAACATTGTTGCAAAGCTAGCTTTCCGTGTGCCACATCTTAAGAATCATAACAGGTGATGAAATTCTCTTCCTTTTTTTTCTCAGGCAAAAAAATGACACAAAACGTTATTGATAGCTATTTTCAGTTAGAGGTAGTTACAAATTACAATTAGTTAGTTATATTTCTTTCTCAGCATCTCTTGTTGCTAAAAAGATTCCATCTCTCTATTCACATTCTATATTTTCTTGATACTAATTACAAATTGCAGAAAATCAAGATTTATTCTACTTGTGGCCCAAAAATGGAGGATGATAAGAAGGAGACTGCAAAGATTATCAGTTTCACTGCTGATAATTTGAACGAGGGCGGTGGTGGTGATGATGTAGCAATGAATGAGGGTGATGGTAGTGATGATGTAGCAATGAATGAGGGTGATACTAGTGATGATTCTTCTTCCTCAGAACTATTAAAGAAGAGAAAATTAAAGGGACCTGAAACCACTTCTGAAAGTCCTTCCAAGAAAACAAAATTGAATGGTGACCAGGTGCATAAATTAAAATATTTGATTGTGTGTTTCTATAGAACGGGGAGGTAATTAAATATATGGTTTTGGATTTAATTATTTTGCAGGATGAGGTGAACACTGCATGCCAACTATCTAAGGCATCTCATCGCCGATCTGTTTGCATAACTTCTGCGGGCGGTTCTGTATCAAAGCTTGATCTTCGTACTCCAAATGTTCCTTTCACGCACCAGGTACATACATAGATTAAAGATCTAAATCTGAATGCTTGTGGCTTAAATGGTTAAATATAAAAAAATGGAGGAACCAATATATGCATTTGAATTTTGAACTCACAGTTCATAACTATTTTGAGATTCCTATTCATATATAAATTTATTTTTATGGAAGCACACGAGACTTATGACAGATATTTACAGATTAACCGCAGGAATGACACCAACAATAATCAGTAATTTGGATAAGGCTTCTCGCGTGGCTAGTGTATCTTTGGGATGATGTGCTACACATGACAAGCCGATTCTCATTGCAGCAGCTATGCACTCCTCAGCTTTGTATGTGTTGCTACGATCACTATAGCTGATGTCGCCTGATCCACCGCTATGACTATCGCTGCTGAAATTTTGTGTTGAATATTCATAATGGTTAATAAGCCTTTGATCAACAACATTCAGTAATTTCTTCTCAAAATTGTTCATGTTTAATCCTTCTTTGAACATTTCATCTATTGGTTTTTTGGCTATGAACATCTCTAGTAGTAGGATCCCAATGTTATATAAGTTATGCAAAAATAGAAGGTAAAAGAAAATATAAATCAATTGCAACACACAAAATGACTCCCAACTTGGGCATAATCTGTTGTTACCTTGGGGATCAACCGGGCTTAAGCTTTTCTAGACTCATAGAAATTAGACCAGTGAGATTGTTTGATGATAAATCCAAGGTCACAAGGGATGCTAAATCTCCTAGACTATTTGGAATTGTGCCACTAAAATTATTTCTTGCCATCTTAAGTGTCTTCAAGACGTTTACTTCGATTTTAGGAATGTTCCCCGACAGCTTGTTGTCTGAATTCAAGAGGAAGCGATCCATTCAAAGAGTTTCCGTGTAAATACAAAGTTGTCAATCCAGAGAGTTGGAGAATCTCCATTGGTATGACACCAGAAAGCTTAATCATTTCCAAGTCAAGAAGAGTCAATCTCTTGCATTGTCCAATGCTCGCGTGAATTCTACCTGAGAATTGGTTGTTTCCTATTGCAAGAATATATAGATTAGTTGCAAGAGCAAGTGTGGTTAAGAAAACTAAGGAAGAGAGGTAGGAAACTTGGCAGTGAAATTGTTTTCTGAGAGTTGAAGAACTGGTCATTGTTAGGACGTGGGAAATCAATCGTACACACATAAGATGAGAATTTTTTGTTTATGACCTTTTCTACGCGGGAAATGTGATAATATAACTTCTAGTTTACTTATATTTTTTAGGCTAATATGTCACATCTAATGATAGAGAGATCAAAAGAATAATTTATTATTAGTTAAATGAATTTTATTAGTATTTTGATGTATTGAGAGTTATTTTAAATTATGATGTTTTCTAGAACATTCTTAGAATAGTTTGGGCTTTTAATAGTTGCTGGACTTTTAGGTTAGATTATCCATTAGTGGCAATATATAATGTAGTCTCTTTGACACATTTGGATATGAATGAAATGAAAAAGTCTTTAATTTTCTTAGTTAATTTTATTTGTCTCTTTCATTTCTCTTAGCTTTTCTTGAGTTGTTAGAGTTCTAAAATAGCTTCCTAACATTGCTGCTTTCATTCTTGAACATCAACATCTCCTATGGCATACCCACCTCCCTCATCTTTCATTACTCTATTATATCTGTCTCATTCCAACACCACTGTGGTTACACCCTCATTTCCTTCTTTTTCATGGGAAACCACCTCCCTCATCTTTCATTACTCTATTATATTTGTCTCATTCCAACACCACTGTGGTTACAGCCTCATTTCCTTCTTTTTCATGGGAAATTCCTCCATCTTATTCCCCCAACATCTCCTTTGCTACTCCATCGCAAAATTTCTCCTATAACCATGGATACACACCACATCAACAACCACCTTACACATTCACTTATCCTTATCAATCTATTGTCACACAAATAACACCTTCATCACCTACATATGCATATTCTTTTAACCCAAACGTTCATAGTTACCATAACTACAGCAACTACCAACACCAACCTTATCAAAATATTCCAACATCATCTCAATTTCAAGAAGATTTGCAAAAATGTTTTCAGGAATTATCACAGGCAGAAGAAAAATACAGAGTTATTGATGAACAAATTAAAGCCTCACATCTTGCTATTAAAGAAAGATCTCAACAATTAAAAGAAAGATATGTGTTCAAGAGATATTCAGAAAAACTCAAAGAAACAGAAGAAGAATCAAAGATTAAAGTTATTTCTTCCCTACAAAAATCTGTCAAAAACGAAATCACTGTTGTTGAAGCAACAAAACAAAAGGAAACAGTAACTAAGCAAAGAGATGAGGAAGAACTAGTTGTGAAACAAAAGAATGTTTCAAATCTTTCCTTCAAGGCATCTGATTCAACCAAGTTCACAATGATAAATAAATTATCAAAAGCCAATTCTGAGTTCTTTGAGAAACACACTACGAAAATTGCTTCAAAATTTACTCAAACAGATCTCAAAAATGGAGTCATACCACCATCCTTCATACACTGTGAGTATAATAATGTTTTATGTGAGAAGAAATGTAAGAACAAGCATACACTCACAAATGAGTTTTTGATTCATGGCAAACATCACAAGCAACCAAATACAAAAGCATAAATGAATGACTCAAGACAATGGAAGATTATGAAGCTCAAATCACTCAGAAAATGGTATTGCATCTGCTAGGTCGACCAAGCAAAGCCCTAGGTCGACTCAAAACCAGAGCAAACTCAGCAAAACTGATAAGGTCACTGTTAGGTCGACCTACCCACACTCCCAGGTCGACCTAAACTAAAGGGATTTACACATGTCATTGTTAGGTCGACCTACCCACACTCCTAGGTCGACCTAAACTGAAGAAAAGTCACAAAAATGCATTTCAACTGACTTTAGGTCGACCTAAACCTTCAACAGGTCGACCTAACTAGAAACAACTGACTTTAGGTCGACCTAAACCTTCAACAGGTCAACCTAACTGACTTTAGGTCGACCTAAACCTTCAGCAGGTCAACCTAACAGATTTTAGGCCAACCTAACAGGTCAACCTAACTGGGACAATTTCAACTCAATTAACTCTGCTTCTGTTAGGTCGACCTAAGCACTAAAGTAGGTCAACCTATTTGCTGAAAACTTCCCAAATTATGTGTTTACTCTGCTCCAACATACCAGCAACTCTATATATCATTCCATGTTAATTATTCATGAACACCAACAACTGAAAGATACACAAAGGCTTCTCATCTTCGTTCTTTATCATCTCCAACACAATTACACACAATCATTCTTGCGTTGAGGGTTAGTGATCAAGTTCGATAACGTCCATGGAATGGAATTGAAGATTCCTAGTGGGTGAAGATTTGTGGGGTTTTTGGTGAATAAAATCCGCGGGTTTTGTCCTCCAAGATAGGTGATTCTTTGGGGGTTTTTATCAAGAGGTTTCATCAAGGATCAAGCTGAGTGTGAAGATTGAAGAACAAGGGTTCAAGCAATTCAAGACACTGCAGAAGGGATCAAAGTGAAGCTCTTGGAATACCTTGATCTGGCTCAAGATTAATGGGGAAGAAGATTCAAAGGATCGACATAATTGGTTTATCGTTTATCGCTTTGTTATCTTCTTTGTATAAATTGTTTTCATAGTAATGGAAAACTTCCCAATTCCCGTTTGGAATTGGGGGCAGATGTAGTCGTAGCGAGGACGATCGACGAACTGCCTCATCAAATATCGTGTTCTTATCGCCTTTATATCTCTGTTTATGTTTTGTTCATACTTGGTTATAATTGCAATTTGATAAACGATTCAGGTGTTAAAATTGTGCATTAAGAGTTTGTTTAAACATCACAATTCACCACACATTGAATCACCATCAATTGAGATTATCACCAAGTGTTTGTCGTTTTGCTTCAACCGTTATCAAGGCATTGCAAACAACGTATATCAAATTAAGAAGTTAATCGATTCTCACTAGAGCGACGTATTGATTCTATAGGGTATCCTTTTATCGCTAATCTCAAATTGTTTTGTGGTTTTTAACACATATACAATCGTTTCAATAGCGGTCCGGAATAGACGCGAGTCGATTCAGAACCGCTTTCGCTTAAAGTTCAAATAATTCCGAAAAACTCTGAGAGATCTATTCACCCCCCCTCTAGATCCTTAAGCCTAGCGTCTAACAAGTGGCATCAAGAGCTCTGGTTTATTCCGTGCTACGTGAAACACTTATTGGAAAGATGGCTTTCGGACCTAAAGGGGCTTACAATAGAGCTCCAGTTTTCAACGGTGAAAACTATGGCTATTGGAAGGATTGTATGTGCGTTCATATCAATGCCATTGATAGGAACATTTAGACAGCAATTGTCGATGGTCCATTTCATATTACCATGACAAATGAAGCTGGTGCCATCGTTCCAAAACCAGAAAACACTTGGGATGCAAATGACGAAAAGAGATATGCATACGATTGGAAAGCGAGAAATATTCTAATCTCAGCTCTAGGAGTTGATGAATACTATCGTGTTTCCCATTGTAGATCCGCTAAAGCTATGTGGGACACATTGCAAGTTGCCCATGAGGGAACAGATGATGTCAAACTAGCTAGAATCAATACGCTAACTCAAGAGTTCGAACTCTTTCACATGGAAGATGGTGAATCCATCGAAAACATGCAAAAGAGATTCGAACATTTGAAAAATCGTTTAAATTCTCTTGATAGACCTGTTTCCAATGTTGTTGCTACTAACAAAATATTGAGATGTTTAAACAGGGAATGACAGCCCAAGGTTACGGCAATAAAGGAAGCAAATGATCTAAATACCTTAGACATCACCACTCTATTCGGTAAACTGGAAGAGCATGAACAACACCTTAAATGTATTGACATGCATGAGAAAAGAACAAAGAAAGATAAGAACATGGAGAAAGAGGTAGAGAAGAAGTCAATTGCTCTAAAGGCTTCAAGCTCCAAGACCTCAAAGCAAGAGCAAGAGGATAGTGATACGAGTGATGATGAAGACTCTGATGACGAGGAAATGAGACTGTTCGTGCAAAGATACAACAAGTACATAAAGAAAAATGGAGCAAAACACTCTGGTAAAAACTTGATTAATCATAGGAAGCAATTCGACAAGTCCAAACAAGACGATGATAATAAAAGAAAATCCAAAGGTCCTTGTTTCAATTGCGGCAAAGATGGTCATTATAAACCGGATTGTCCATATCTCAATAAGGAGAAAGACAAGAATCAAAGCAAAAGTCACAACAAGTCTAGAAGAGCTTATATAGCATGGGAAAGTGATTCCTCAAGTGAAAACTCATCAAGCGATGAAGAAGAATCAGCAAACTTATGTCTTACGGCTCATCAACACAAGAAAAAGAAACGTGTAAGTCATCTTAAACCTGAACTTGTAGATAAGGTATCTCATGCTCAATTAAAATTAGCTTTTGAAGAACTACATAGAGATGCAATTGAAGCTTTCAAACTTTTGGCCTCAAATAAGAAATTTTTTTCATATCTTGAATCAAAAGTTGAGAAGACCGAAAAGGACATGGAAGCTTTAAAACAATCTATGCTAGATATTCAAAAGGACAAAGTTGAGATAGATCCTACATCATGGTTTGGTTGTGAGACATGTCATATTTGGCAAAAAGAAGTAAGAGATCTAAAGGCCAAGTTAGATAAGGCTCTACAACCAAAAGTGACTTTTGCGGTTGATCCAAATAAGTTCAAAAGATCGTATACTCCTTTATATAGTAAATACACTTTTGTACCAAAAGTATCAACTAGCAAAACAGCATACTCTCATCATATTACTTGTCACTATTGTTGCAAAGAGGGACATACCATTGAAAAATGCAAATTTAGGAGGATTTTAGTTCCTAAAGGAGTATTTCAATGGTTGCCTAAGTGCAACAATTTATGTACTCACCACCTAGGACCCAATGAAGATTGGGGACCTTCCACTCTAAATTAATTTTGTAGGAAAAGTGTCTTGACATTGCCGAAAGGTTGTGGTTCCTTGATAGCGGATGTTCAAGACACATAACGGGAGACATATCACTCTTTGTTGAGTTCCACGCAAAGAAAAAGGGGTATGTCACCTATGGAGACAACAATCGGGGAGCTATACTTGGTAAAGGAAGTGTAGGTAACCCCTGTACCACAACTATAACTAATGTATTGCTAGTAGAAGGTCTTAAACATAACCTCTTAAGTATAAGTCAATTGTGCGACAAAGACTTTAAAGTAACTTTTACAAATTCTGGCTGCACAATAGAACATATTAAGAAAAGAGAGATCATGTTTAATGGCACATGAGTAAACCACATTTATATGCTAAAACTTGGACGAAGGCATATTTCTCTTGGTTACTCACAATTTAGCAAAGCATATAGGATATGCAACAAAAGATTACTTATAGTAGAAGAGTCAGTACATGTGTCATTTGATGAATCTTATACAAAATATGTCGAGAAAGGTCTATCTTTTGATAGTGCAGGTCCATCTACTGAAGACATTGTCAAAGATAAGGAAGACGAGAGTGAAATTATTGTGAAGAAAGATGCTGAGAAAGAGAAAGATGAGTCTCATGATGATGATGAAAAAGAAAGCATCTCAAACAATGAAGAACTTCCTAAGGCCTGGACAAATGGGAAAGATCATCCAATTGACAACATAATAGGGGACATCTCAAAGGGCGTTACAACACGCTCCAAGATAAGTAACTTTTGTCATCATTTTGCTTTTGTTTCACAAGTTGAACCGAAAAACACTAAGGACGCATTACTTGATGAGCATTGGCTAATGGCCATGCAAGAAGAATTAAACCAATTTAAACGGAATGATGTTTGGGACCTTGTCCCTCATCCGGGAGATCATCAAGTAATCGGTACTAGATGGGTTTTTCGTAACAAACTTGATGAAAACGGAGTTATCACTAGAAACAAAGCTAGATTAGTTGCTCAAAGTTATAATCAAGAGGAAGGTATTGATTATGAAGAGACGTACGCTCCCGTAGCACGTCTCGAGGCTATTCTTCTCTTACTTGCTTACGCTTGTTCAAAAGAGTTTAAGCTCTTTCAAATGGATGTTAAAAGTGCCTTTCTAAATGGATACATTAATGAAGAGGTGTATATAGCTCAACCACCCGGTTTTGAAAATTACAAGTATCCAACCCATGTTTATAAGTTGAAACGTGCTTTATACGGTCTTAAACAAGCCCCTCGGGCTTGGTACGAACGTTTCAGCAAATTTCTTCTTAGCCAAGGGTACTCTAGGGGTAAAGTTGATACTACTCTCTTTATTAAAAGAAAAGATAAAGATGTACTCTTAGTCCAAGTTTATGTAGATGATATTATATTTGGATCGACTAATGCAAAACTTGTCAAAGAATTTTCTAAGCTTATGCAGAGTGAATTTGAGATGAGTCTCATGGGTGAGCTAAATTTCTTCCTTGGCCTACAAATCAAGCAACCCAGTCATGGAACGTTTGTAAGTCAAACTAAATACTGCACAGAGCTGCTCAAAAGATTTGGAATGAGTGAAGCGAAAGAGATTGACACACCTATGGCAACAAATACTAACCTAGACAAAGATGAGAAAGGTAAAGAGGTTGATGTGAAATTGTACCGAGGTATGATAGGTTCACTATTGTACCTTACTGCCTCAATACCAGATATCATGTTTAGTGTGTGTATGTGTGCAAGATATCAATCTTGTCCAAAGGAATCTCACTTAAAAGCTGTCAAAAGAATTATGCGATATCTACGTGGAACTCCTACATATGGCCTATGGTATCCGAAGGGAAATGAGTGTTATTTGGTAGGATTCTCCGACTCAGATTTTGCTAGCTGCAAATCCGATAGAAAGAGCACCAGTGGAACATGTCATCTATTCTCAAATTCATTGATAAGTTGGCATAGCAAGAAACAAGTATCGGTTGCATTACCTACTGCTGAGGCAGAATATGTAGCTGTCGGAAGCTGCTGTGCGCAGATATTATGGCTCAAGCAACAACTTCTTGACTTTGGTATTAAGCTCGATCGTATACCTATCATGTGCGACAACACAAGTGCCATAAACTTGAAGAGAAAGAAGCAACTAGCTGACATTTGCACCAAACCTCTTGCAACGGAGCAGTTCTTCAACATTCGTAGAGAATTAGGGATATTAGATATCTCTAATTTGAGCTAAATCCGTTTGTGTTCTTAACCTTATTCCTTTACTTTATATATATATATATATATATATATATTGATTATGTCCAAGCTAACATTTGTCTTAGTATGAAGGTAGTTCAGCATCAAATCAACATGATGAAAGCGGTAACATGTTTGTTGTTCATTTCCAAAAATTTCATTGATACTGTAATATGATATCAATCAACATGCTTATAATGACGTCATACATGTTTTAATCAAATTTCAAGCTTGGATATGATACGCATAATGCTGTTTATTATAATTTCCTGTCACCTTTCTGTTTCTCTCTTTTGATGTTGTCAAAGGGGGAGATGAATTGAGAAGTACGGGGGAGCTTGTACGGGGGAGCTTAGTACGGGGGAGCTTTATTTAGTCATTCAATCAAGTATTTGCCATCATCAAAAAGGGGGAGTTTGTAAGAACAAGCATACACTCACAAATGAGTTTTTGATTCATGACAAACATCACAAGCAACCAAATACAAAAGCATAAATGAATGACTCAAGACAATGGAAGATTATGAAGCTCAAATCACTCAGAAAATGGTATTGCATCTGCTAGGTCGACCAAGCAAAGCCCTAGGTCGACTCAAAACCAGAGCAAACTCAGCAAAACTGATAAGGTCACTGTTAGGTCGACCTACCCACACTCCCAGGTCGACCTAAACTGAAGGGATTTACACATGTCACTGTTAGGTCGACCTACCCACACTCCTAGGTCGACCTAAACTGAAGAAAAGTCACAAAAATGCATTTCAACTGACTTTAGGTCGACCTAAACCTTCAACAGGTCGACCTAACTGGAAACAACTGACTTTAGGTCGACCTAAACCTTCAACAGGTCAACCTAACTGACTTTAGGTCGACCTAAACCTTCAGCAGGTCAACCTAACAGATTTTAGGCCAACCTAACAGGTCAACCTAACTGGGACAATTTCAACTCAATTAACTCTACTTCTATTAGGTCGACCTAAGCACTAAAGTAGGTCAACCTATTTGCTGAAAACTTCCCAAATTATGTGTTTACTCTGCTCCAACATACCAGCAACTATATATATCATTCCATGTTAATTATTCATGAACACCAACAACTGAAAGATACACAAAGGCTTCTCATCTTCGTTCTTTATCATCTCCAACACAATTACACACAATCATTCTTGTGTTGAGGGTTAGTGATCAAGTTCGATAACGTCCATGGAACGGAATTGAAGATTCCTAGCGGGTGAAGATTTGTGGGGTTTTTGGTGAATAAAATCCGCGGGTTTTGTCCTCCAAGATAGGTGATTCTTTGGGGGTTTTTATCAAGAGGTTTCATCAAGGATCAAGCTGAGTGTGAAGATTGAAGAACAAGGGTTCAAGCAATTCAAGACACTGCAGAAGGGATCAAAGTGAAGCTCTTGGAATACCTTGATCTGGCTCAAGATTAATGGGGAAGAAGATTCAAAGGATCGACATAATTGGTTTATCGTTTATCTCTTTGTTATCTTCCTTGTATAAACTGTTTTCATAGTAATGGAAAACTTCCCAATTCCCGTTTGGAATTGGGGGCAGATGTAGTCGTAGCGAGGACGATCGACGAACTGCCTCATCAAATATCGTGTTCTTATCGCCTTTATATCTCTGTTTATGTTTTGTTCATACTTGGTTATAATTGCAATTTGATAAACGATTCAGGTGTTAAAATTGTGCATTAAGAGTTTGTTTAAACATCACAATTCACCACACATTGAATCACCATCAATTGAGATTATCACCAAGTGTTTGTCGTTTTGCTTCAACCGTTACCAAAGCATTGCAAACAACGTATATCAAATTAAGAAGTTAATCGATTCTCACTAGAGCGACGTATTGATTCTATAGGGTATCCTTTTATCGCTAATCTCAAACTGTTTTGTGGTTTTTAACACATATACAATCGTTTCAATAGCGGTCCGGAATAGACGCGAGTCGATTCAGAACCGCTTTCGCTTAAAGTTCAAATAATTCCGAAAAACTCTGAGAGATCTATTCACCCCCCTCTAGATCCTTAAGCCTAGCGTCTAACAAGAAATTTGCTGAAACTCCGGCGTCGCCACCAACACCAAAACCACCAGATTGATGCTTCCCCAAAATCGATAGTAAGCTCAAAAGTTTTATTGCAGATTGAATCCATGTTATCCCCTCAGCCGGAACCACTGCCTATCCAACCGGAACCACCGCATATTCCTCTTGAATCTTTGCCGGAGAAACATTATTTTTGTCTAGATCGACGAACTTCTTCAAAGCCACCGGACGTTGGTCGATCGACGACAGTACCACCACCGTGCCTAACCTCCGGCGGTGATGAACATGACGATATTCTGTGTATCTGGGTTTTTGATCCCGGCGGTGACGAACACTTCTTTTCCGGTATCAAAGTCAGTTAACCACCACCATATCATCTTCTATGAATGCTATGTTAAAAGAGGTCATTTGGCCTTATAGAAAAGGAAAAAAAGAGAGTTGAAAATGAGTGCAAGGAGAAGAAAAAAGAGGTTCTGTTTCAAACTAAAATGAAAAATACGAAACTCATTTTTCTCTCTCTAAATTCATATTTTCTCTCTAAATTCCTTGGCAATAGATGACAAGAAAATAATAATTATATTCCTTTAAGGCCAACTATTATTTCACCTACGTGTAGATGCTATCCACTTCTACACTACATGTCCTCCACATTAGTACTATTTTGTTTTCTCTAAAATGCAACCCACATCACATAAAGCCTTTCTCCCACTTTCTATTATTTTTAAATTTCCACTTATTGATCCTTCATTTATTTTCACATGCATCAGTGGAGTTTGCATCAGTTTTATTTTAGAACCTTGAGGACAAGGTTCAAGTGAACCCCGCGACAATGATAGAGATCAAAAGAATAATTTATTATTAGTTAAATGAATTTTATTAGTATTTTGATGTATTGAGAGTTATTTTAAATTATGATGTTTTCTAGAACATTCTTAGGATAGTTTGGACTTTTAATAGTTGTTGGACTTTTAGGTTAGATTATCCATTAGTGACAATATATAATGTAGTTTCTTTGACACATTTGGGATATGAATGAAATGAAAAAATCTTTAATTTCTTAGTTAATTTTATTTGTCTCTTTTATTTCTCTTAGTTTTTTTTGGAGTTGTTAGGGTTCTAAAATAACTTCCTAACATCTAACCTGACAAAAAAAAAAATCACAATAACACATGTTAGTTCCTTTTCTTTGAACGTTAAAGTTCACAGCAACTATATGTTTTTTTTAACATAGTTTTGAGGACTTGAACTCTGAGACTAATTAACTAGGGTTAGGATAGTATCAAAACTCAAAAAGTTCAATAAATTTATGGTTTACCATAGTATATATATATATATATATATATATATATATATATATATATATATATATATATATATATATATATATATATATATATATATATATATATATATTTGTGAGTTATTAAGTTTTAAATTGTCTATGAATGAATGAAATGTTAGATTTATAAGAGATATGAGTTATATACTTGATATCTTAGTATTTTAGGTGTAGATGTGACTAGGGGTGTTCAGATTCAAATAAAAATTGCATACTGATCCAAAATTGACCCCAAAATCCAGGGTAATGTAATATTTTTAATTATCTTTAATGGATTTTGTTTAATTTTAGGGTTTTTAGTAATATTTTCAAATGGGTTTTAGGTTATATATCGATGGTAACCGATGGAGAAAGAGAAGGCTAAAGGGAAGGAGCAGAATAATTAGAAGAAGGAGAATGTCAATTCGCGGCCCAAAATTGACCGAAAGTCGATGCAAATGTAGTATTTTTAATTATCGTTAATGGATTTAGTTTAATTTTAATTTTTAGTAATTTTTTTAAATGAGTTTTATGTTATGTATTGATTGTAACCGAAAAAGATGGAGAACGAGAAGAAGTATTTCATACCAACATTTATGATTGAAATTTACTTTGCACGCATGCTGTTTTTTAACTTCTCAAACCTATCAAACTTGCCTTTGAAATCCTAATGTTCAATATTTGATAATAATGATACTAACTTTAATATTTATTTTATAAATATTATATAATATTCTATAAATATTTATTTTCATAATTGTAGAGATTTATGAAGATTTATTACAAATTTATTACAAATTTATTATAAGTAAATGTTTTAATAAAAATATTCTGCAATAATATATTATTTTTTAATTTCTTCTTCAAAAAATAATTTATTTTATCTACTAATAAAAACACAATGATATTCCTAACAAAGGAAATTCTTAATTTACTAAAAAGGCACAAATTGAATGACAATATAAAAATATTAATAGAATGAGTATAAGAAATTATTAGTAATATTTTTATGATAAAATGTTATCCGTTATACAAAAAAAATATTACAAATATTTGTTTTTGGTACAAAAGCACCAACAATAATAATAGGTGAATACACAATTCTCACAAGACCATTTTGAGAGATTCAATAAATTAAGTATAAATTAAGTATGTTAAAAGATATTTATTTAAAAAAATATTTATTTATTTTTTAATCCAAATTATATTAAAATAATTAGAATATTGTTACATTGCCAATAATAAATTTATATTAGAAAAAAATCAGGTTAAAACATGCAAAGTTATAGGTTTGAATCACTAAATTATATAATTATTAAATTAGATTAGTCCATATAACTAAAAGGTAATATGTTATAGTCCATCATTTTTTTTTTAATTTTCTTATATATATGTAATTCATATAAATACTTATTAAGAGAACATCAAATTAATTTATTTTATTTTATTTTGATTTTCAAATTTTCTTTTTTGATTTAGAACGTTAATATTTTAGACTAGATCAACTTGCTTTTAAAAAAATTGATTCAATCAATTAAGTATGATTTCTTTTAAAAAAAAATTAAACAAAAATATCATATACCTAATGGAAAATGATATATGATATTATGATATGATAAAAGGAAAAATAAAATTTACATGAAAAAACGTTAGCATTTTTTATGATAAAATTTTAGCATTTGTTCTAAATTTATATTCAAATTTTTATCTTCAAATATCATAAGAGTCATTGTTTATTTGTGTTATGAAATTATTTTAGAGGCTAATGTAGTTTGACATTTTTGTTTTGTTGTAGTGAATGAGATGATATAGTTTTATTACATAAAACATATATTATTATATATTATTATTGAATAGATTCATATTAAAACGGATTTTAGTCTAAAACTAAAATACAACTTAATATTTATGATATATTTAAATTTAGTATTATAAATATGTACATTGAAATTTCACATAATTATATATCTATGCAAATTGTATTTATACTAAAAATTACTATAAATATTTATTTTAGACATGAGAAAATTATGATGTATGAAAAACACAACTTTCTTATGAAAAACACAAATTTGTCATTCTTTTTATTCAATTAATTTTATTATATATTAAATAAAAGATCTATTTTATACATTTTCTACTGGTCGAGAATACTTAAAATAGACATGCCCTAGGAACCGAGACTACTTAATTTTTTATTATTTAATTTATTTTTCAACTAAAATAGACAATACATAGGGGCCGAGACTATTTAATTTGTATATCTAATTTTATTGAATTAACATAATTTCCCTTTAAAAATTAATAAAATAATTTTAAACTATACAATTAATTCATATTTAGATCACAAGCACGAATTGACATATTTTTATTTATTATTTTTAATAGTATATTTTTTATCTATATTTTTTAATCATTACTTTAACATAATTATTTACTATTTATAATAATGTTGCGTGACCCGCCGTCATCCAAATAGATTTGATGTTTCTTTATCTTTTAATTTTCTTCTTCTATCAATACATATTTATTAAACTCTTTTATGTAATTTAAAGATTTATACTATAATTTTAATTATTATTTAATATTATGGGAGACATTTAAAATATTAATTAATTAATTCAATTATATAAACGAGAATAAGTTACAAATATTTTTATAAACATGAAAAAGTTTATTGTTGATACAATTATTATTATAAACTATAATAAGTTATAAATATTTTTATAAACTGGAAAAAGTCAACTGATGATACAATCATTTTTATAAACGAGAATAATTTGCAAATATTTTTATGAAAAGGAAAAAGTCAACGTATTGATAAAATTATTTAACGAGTTAATTTTTTTAAAAACTTACATAAATTATTAATAAATTAGAAATGTCCAAATTATTTTATAATTTATAAAAAAAATTTAGTTAAGTAAACTTTTTATGTATATTATTAATAACAATGACATTTTATCTATACAATAGTAATCTAACTATAAGTAAAATTTGTAAATTATAAGTGTTTTTAAAATGAGATTTATTACTTAAAAAATATTTAACCCATGCCTCGCACGGGTCTAAGTACTAGTATATATATATATATATATATATATATATATATATATATATATATATATATATATATATATATATATATATATATATATATATATATATATATATATATATATATATATATATATATATATATATATATATATATATATATATATATATATATATATATATATATATATATATATATATATATATATATAGTATGATATGTGACGTGAGTTTATTATTAGATTATAACTATTTTTTAATAATATTAATTAACTTGATTTAATCTATTTAATTTTATTATTACAACCATAATCAATCACTCTCATTTTGTAATATTAATTTTTAATATATTATAGATTATATTATACCTATGACTTATTAGTATTTTTATAATATTAATAAAAATATAATTTGCAATTTGGATATCTGAAAATCGATTCAAATTAAACTGCATTAAATTGGATCAGATTGGTTATTTTTAATATATCATCCTAAACCGAACCGAACAGCAAGTATATTTATTTTTGGATCGAATGAATTTTTGCCTTAAAATTGATCCAAACCAAACTGCGAACACCCCTACATGTGACGTTCTCCTCTCTTGTAATCCTAGACATTAGGTGTCATTGGTGCTTTGACTTTCTCAACTCCCAAACAGAAAATAGTATGAATCAATGCTTTTGTTAGGGAAATGAATCCCTACTTTATAGAGAAAGAGATGCACCATATTTTCCCTTCATATAGGTAAGGGATTACAATCCCCATTTTGCCTTACTTAACTATAACGTGTTGGAACATTCAATCACACAATTGGTAAACAATGAAGTATGTGGAGAAAGAGATAGTGAGAGAGAGGAGAATTAGAGAGAGATAATTGAGGGTGAGAATGATAATTTTTATTACCCATGATGAGGATGCCTCCAAGATATTTTATACAAGTGTTACAAAGTGATTGAGACACAAAACACACAATTAAAAAGCAAGAAAAAACAAGAAATTTGGGCTATAGAAGACAAAAAGAAAAAATTTACTATCAGGTGTAACCAGTTAACGCGAATGCCTAACCGGTTACGCCAACTCCAAAAGTGCTTTTTCTTCAGAAGTGTTTTTCACCAAGTTGTAACATGTTACACCCCTTGTGTTAACCAGTTACAACACTTGAATTACTAAGTTTTCAATTATTACACCACCTTAATTCAAGTGCTCCAAGTCTTCAATGCCCATGATCATCTTCAACCTTTTGAACACCTCATATGTGTCTCCCATAGTCATCAAATCAGCAACTTGATCTTCACTTCTACAATATCTCAATCTTAACTTGCCTTCACTAACAAGCTCCCTCAAGTGGTGAAACCTTATCTCAATGTGCGTGCTCCTTCCATGTACAATTAGGTTCTTAGCAAGATTAATAGCGGAAACATTGTCAACCAGGAACATAACAGCCTCACCCTCACAACTGTCCAGCTCCTTCAATAGATTCATTAGCCACACAACTTAGAACGCGTATAACGAAGTAGTAATATACTCGCCTCATAAGACGAGAGTGAAACCACCTGTTCCTTCTTCGAACACCATGAGATTGGTGTTCCACCGAACATAAAGATGTATCCAGCTGTAGACTTTTGCTCATCTTTATCTCTCCGCCAATTGGAATCAGTAAAACCAAGCAAATTGCATTTTCTGCTCGCATCCACTGCTGGAAAGAGAATTCCACAACCAATAGACCCTTTGACGTATCTTAGAATTCTTTTGACTGTTACCAAGTGAGACACTTTTAGTCTCTCAAGAATCTACTAGTAATACAAACACTAAACGTCAAATTTGACCACGTATTGCATAAGTAACATAATGATCCAATCAACCTTTTATATTTAGTAGGGTATATGTTTTGCTCCTCTTCATTCTTGGACAGCTACAACCTTGGTTCAGCTAGTGTAATGGTAGCATTACAATGCTCCATATCACACTTCTTCAATATCTTTAGAACATATCTCCTTTGGTGCATAAGGTACTCTGTTTTTTTACTTGTGGAACTCTATGCCAAGGATACATGATGCCAAGGTCATTCATCTCGAATTCTTTCATAAGCTCACTTTTGAACTTAAAAATACTCTTCTCGTTGTTGTTTGTGATCAACAAATTGTCTACGTATAGACAAAGAATAATGATCACTTATTCATTTGTATCCGTCTTTACATAAACTTCATGTTCGGACACACATTTTTTGAAGGCAACCTAAATTAAGAAACCATATATCCTTTTGTTCCAAGCTCTTGGAGCTTGTTTCAATCTGTATAACACTTTCTCAATTTGTAGAATCTCCCCTATAGGTTTTTCACAACAAAACCAGGGGCTGTTCTATATACACTTCTTCTTCAAGGGGGCCATTCAAGAACGCAGACTTCACATCCATTTGATAGATAAACCAATTGTTGTTATTCGCAATACCAACACTATACCTCCTATTTGCAAAAATCCCTTAGCAACTATCGAGCCTTATGATTGATTATTTCACCTTTAGAATTTGCCTTCACCTTATGGATTCATCTTACACCAATCAACTTTTTTCCTTCAGGAAGATCCACTAACTACCAAGTACTATTTTTCTCAATCGATTCCAGCTCCTCTTTCATAGCACAAATCCACTTTCGATCACTTAAGGAATCTTCCATCTTGACGGGATCATATTCGACCATAAGTGCAACATGGACGAAATCACCATCACCGATGATTTTGTTGTCGTAGAATATCTCACAATCTTGAAGTCTTTGAGTCAAACCTCTTTGCCTAGTTGTTCTTCTCACATTTTCATCAGTTATGGCTTTTGACGAGCGACACTTTTGCAGTTTCAACTTCTCCAGAATCTGAAAATCCATACCAGTAACCGGTTAATAGTTTTTGGTAACCGGTTAACGCCTGCATGCAACCGTTTAACGAATAGCTGTAACTGGTTACAGATTGTTCCACCTGCTTCAATTAGTCGATTATAACGTCCTGACTGATCATAATTCTCCTATTTTCAGCATCAAACAACTTGTAACCTCCATTGCAGTGATACTCTACAAGTATCATCATCTCCCATTTGTCATCCAACTTCTTTCTAAGTAGGCCCAAAACATGTCGATATGCCACAAAACTAAAAAATCTTGAATGGTTCATATTCGATTTGAATCCAGAACATGCCTCTTCTGGTGTTATCTTCTCAAGATTCTTTATAGGACACCAATTAAATAAATAGGCAGTTGTGGATACCTCTTCTCCCCACAACTCAACAAAGCGACAAGAAGATCTTAAATAACATAAAAGACAACAACAATAGACCCACTCACAAAGAGGAAAAGTAGGAGAAAGACAACCTCGAAAAAACACAACCTTGATAACAATAATATCTAGTAAACCTCGAAAGAGAAAAAGTAGGAGAAAGTTACTCAGAGTAGTATGCCCTTGCTAAAATACCTAAACAACAACAATACAGGGAAGCATGAGTTAGCATTCAACAAGAGAAGGCATGATACATATCTCATACAGAAAAGCTTCAATCTCCAGAAAACCTACTAAGAGAAATCAAAATAAGGTGCATCAAAATAAAATGAAATAAATATGAACAACAACAACAAGAGAAGTATGAGTACACTCTTGACAATCATAGTTATCAAGAGCACATGCAAGATAACAACGATTCCCAGAAAACCTCGAATGAGAAGAAACAAAAGAAGATTAGTCAAAGTAACAATCACATGCAATTATTTTTATAAAAAAAAAAACAACAAAAATATGAAGATTATTATTGCTTTAATATTATCCATAAAAAAGATTTGAGCTTGGAAAACAACAATCTCCAGAATATATATATATATATATATATATATATATATATATATATATATATATATATATAGAGAGAGAGAGAGAGAGAGAGAGAGAGAGAGAGAGAGAGAGAGAGAGAGAGAGAGAGAGAGAGAGAGAGAGAGAGAGAGAGAGAGAGAGAAGAATAAGCAAAAGATGCAAAATCAATTACATGATCACAAGCATAATGAGATGAACAAGAA
Source organism: Vicia villosa (assembly GCF_029867415.1). Taxonomy (NCBI): domain Eukaryota; kingdom Viridiplantae; phylum Streptophyta; class Magnoliopsida; order Fabales; family Fabaceae; genus Vicia; species Vicia villosa. The sequence goes on along the minus strand of NW_026705115.1, from coordinate 206,214 downwards.
TAAGGAAGTGATAGTTTTACCTTCAACAAAGGCACTGGTATTGGAAAATGAGATTTGAAGAAAATAAACCCCAGAAAAATAACATGCAAAACTCAAATCTAACTAGAATCAACAAAAGCAAATGTGAAAACACCAACATGCAAGATGAAAACTGCAACATAATAAATGAGATTTAAAAGCTTAACTTCGAAAGTCTCAGAAAGAACACACATACAACCATCAATAGGAGCACTTGGAAGCACACAAAAAGCAAAATTAATATAGACGCCAACCTTGCAATTGAGGGAGGCTGGAACATAAGTGCGATTTTTAAAAACAAGAATGAAGAAATTGTAGTTGAAACTACTTGGAATCAATGTGGTTATTCCAATTGAACAACAGCTGAAGGCCAAGCCATGCTCTATGCACTAGATTTAGCGAAGGGGATGGAAACTCAATGGATTCAAGTTCAAATAGACTATAAGATTGTAGTGGATAGGGTTTAAAAAACAAATAGTAAGAAGGAAAGAGAAAGAAGCAGCGCAAATGAGAAGGACATGAGTCATTTAAGGGCTCTGATAGAGAAAATCATATAAACCCTAGTTGGCTTTAAGCATAATCCATCATATTAGTAGAGAATGTATAATTGGGAGGCTCATAAAATGGCCAAAAAAACTATCCAAGAAAAAAAAATAAGGTGTGGACCAAATACCACTTTAGAATACAAAAAAAACTTAACATATCTTATCAATTATTTTATCAAACGCAGTTGATTGAAAAAAAATAGTTTATTCTATTTCATCACGTTTCAATCTACCATTAAAAATATTCTTATAGTATATTTGAATGAGGAATTTTAATTAGAAAATGTAATGTTTTGAGAAAATTTAAAATAATTTGGACAAAATTCATTGTTTAGAGAAAAATAAATAAGAAAATTTGTTAAAATGATGAGAATCTATGAAACATTTTGTCCAAGTTAAATTTAATAATTTTATAACAGCACCTAAAATCAAAGAATTTAAAATTCTTCTTAAACTTTATAAAATATAAACGTCAAATGAATTATTATTATTATTATTATTATTATTATTATTATTATTATTATTATTATTATTATTATTATTATTATTATTATTATTATTATTATTATTATTATTATTATTATTATTATTATTATTATTTCAATATTTGCAAGTTGGTCCCATATTTTCCAAAACTTTAATAGGGACCCCCAAATTTAAAATAAAAATTGTAAATTTCAAATTAATATTTTAATTTTTTGAAAATGGAAAATGGAAAATTGATCCCTATTTTTTAAATTTAAATTTGGTTCAAAAATCTATAAAAATGACAATAAAAATTTAACGGTGAATAATTTTAATACTCTATCTAAATAAGTTGATTTCTAAATAATTGTTTAAATTTTTCAATTTTTTTATATTTTCAATTAACTCATTCAAACACACTTATTTTTTAAATTTTTTTTTTTAATATTCTATCAAACTTAAGCGTTCTAGTTGATCAAACAACGTCGGTCATGCCAATTTTCTATAAACATAAACAAGTTGGAAATTTGTTTTGCAGTATTATGGTTTTCAATTCAAAAGTTTACTTTTATTTACAGATCATTCTAGTTTACTTTTATTTAAACTCACATCATCTTACATTGACAAAAAAAAGCACATGTGGCAACATTATTCAATTAAACTAAACTAATCATATCTTTGCTTTGCTTTTTCTTAAAATTTATTGAATAATCAATATATTAAATTAAATAAATACTAAATATATCTAATTAATTCAGTAAATTTTAAAATCAAATTTTCTGCTATGGTAAAAATCTGAGAGAGTATTATTTAACTTTTCATTAATTTAATGTGACAACATTATTCAATTAATTATTTAATTACTTTTATTATTAATAGAAAGGTTAATTTCGTAAATAAGATAAAATTAGAAGATTGGCATTCCTATTTTGAGCTTATAGCTTATAAGCTCGTATGATAATAAAAGACATATTTGGTAACAGTCTTTTCATCGCGAGCTTATAGCTTATTTTACTAACTTATAACTTATTTTTCAGATGCTATTTTAAATAGCGTTTTAGCTTATAGCTTATCATTTTTCTTCCATTATTACCCTTATAAATTTTAATTATTTTAAATATATATTTAATTATGAATTAAAAAAATATTTTTTTATGTCATTTTACATTTATCAGCTAGTTAAATCGCTAATTTTATCAAACACTTTAATTAGCTTATCAGTGATCAGTCATCAAGTTATAAGTAGGGATGACAGGCAGACCCAAACCCGTGGGATCCACCCGCAACCGAATCTGAGTCAACGAGTGAAAAACTGAGTTGACTATGTTCGAGTTCAGATTTGGATGTCACCCGATATTTCGATTACGGGTTTGGGTAATGTGAAACCCGTATCCAAAATCTGAAACCACAATCGCTTAGTCCTGAAATTACATAAATGCCCCTAAATATATATATTTCTACGTAGTATTTTATTGTTGCTGCTGTATTTTATGCCTCTAAATATATTTTAACTCTACGGTGTTTTTCCATCCATTTGAATTGATGGAAAATTTCAATGTTGTTGTATTTTATGTGTTTTGCTGCGGGTTAGGGTTTTGAAAAATTTCAATGTTGCTGTTGTACTTTATGTGTTTCTGCTGCGGGTTCAGGTGAAAAAACCTGAACCCAACGGGTGTTGACGTGAGTGTTAATTTGCCACCAGAATAGCCTTTGGATTTAGGTTTGGGTCCGTGTGGTGATTTGCGGTGCGGGTTTAAGTAGTGTGATCTGCACCGGACCTTAATCGTTGCCATCCCTAGCTATATGCTATAAGCTATCAGTCATCAGCCATTAATCATAAGTTATACGCTATAAGATAACTTATCACCTAACCGCTACTTTTACAAAACAGATTAGTCTTTTGAAAAAAAAATTGTATAAGATTATAAGTGGTTTATATAATATCAATAAATCATTAATGGTATCTTTTTATTGTTCTTTAAATTTTTTTTTTCTTTTCAATAATTTATATTTATCTCATACCATTAATAAAATATAATTTTTAAAAAAAAATGGTAATTTCTCTTTTTCATTCAAATAATTATATTATTTAATACATGTAGAATGATATAAACTGAATTTTAATTAAAAAATTGAAAAAAATAATTATTTTATTATTGAAATTAACACAATTAATAAAAAAAAGTAAGAACCACAAACAACAATTTATAATATATGTGAGGAAGAACTAGTCAGCAACAAGATTATCATGCTTTAAAGAACTACCAACAAAAATTTATAATATATGTGAGGAAGAATTAGTCTGCAACAAGATTATCATGCTTCAAAATATCTGTTTCTCTATAAATACATATGCTTCAAGAGATCCTAAACATTGCAATTTATATATTAATAGAAATATGGAACCTTCCTACAAATTGAAGTCATTTGTTGCTCTTTTAGCAATACTTTTATTTCTAATATCATCTATGATGGTTACTGATGCCCAATCCAATTTCAAACATGGTATGTTCCTGTTAACTTTTTATCTTTTATTTTCTTAATTGACAAAATGATTTATTTAAATTTCATATGGTTTATATGGTGTAGGGCGAAAACTTTTCCAGGATTATGGCGTGCCTGCTTTAAACATAAATCCTGGTAGTGGAGGATATGATGCCCCAATTCCTCCATGACTCTTCTCATATTCTTTTTCTCCTAATATTTTTATTTCTATTTTAATTTTGATATTTCCATTTATTATAAAATTAGTTTATAATAAAGGGAAAATAAAATTAAAAGAAAGAAATAAAGAACTTGAAAAAAAGAATGAAGAGAGAAAGACAGGATCCAGACCGGTTAAATAATACTTATTTATATAGCTTTTGATATATTTACTAAATAAGAAATTATGCATTATTTGTAATTTATTTGATAGTACAATTATAGTAATGGCATGTCCAATTTCATTGCAATAATCATCCCCAGTTAATGGGTCAATACGGTTTTGGTTGAGAACCAGACACTTGGGCTATGATGAAAGTATATATCTTGAAAATTGCTTATCTGAGTTTATGTAGTTCTCACATACTCTATAAATTATAAATATTTTTGAACATAGAGATCATAATAGGTCTCTTACATGAGATTTTTTTTCTTCTTAAAAACAACAACTGGTAACTGTAGCAACTGCTTAAAAATTAGAGCCGCCACCCACTTTATTTGGGCAAGTGAGAAACCTTCAAAAACAAGAGATTTTGGGTAAGTAGGTTATTAGGCAGAGGGAACGTGTTAGGCACCCTTTGCCTCCCTTGTACTCAAGGTTCAAGGTTTAGCCTTTAAGTTTTAGGTTTTTATAATTGTCAATTAATAAATTTAAAAAGTTAGCTTTTGCCCAAAAGGGTAAATCTCAGTTTTGATAAAGCTTGTCAGATCGAGACAACAACAGTCGAATGCCAAAAGGCACATAAACAAAATTGTAATAAAAATAATAGGCCTCAATGCATCATCAATGCATCAAGGTTTTTAAAAGAGGAGCCTCATAGAAATCATTGGCCCAAGGGACAGAGTCATTGTCAGATCGAGACAACAATGACCAAAGGCCAAAAGATAGGCCATTGATGTGAAAAGGCCAAAAGATAGGCCATTGATTTGAGATTGAGTTTGAAAAGGGGAAAGGGTTTGTCGGCTCTTGTCAACAATTGCGGATTATGCGGATTAGGGATGTTTGAGACAAACCCTAAGACAAACCCTCAAAGGGAGAAGAGAAAAAGCGTAGAAGACAAGTACGCGAAATTGAAAAAACCCGTCCCCTTTTCAGGGTTGCCAAGACTCCTTTTTATAGAGTTAGAGAATTAGGTTAAAATCTATAAGAGGAAATAACCCATATCCAAAAACCCAATTTGATATTTTATAAATTAGTAATAATAATAATTATCTAAATAAAAAATATAAATAATGCTTAATCCAAAATGACCAAAATAGGTTAGAAATGTTTAATTGATGATTAAATAAATTATAAAAATTGACAAAAAACCCTAAGATAAAATAGATGGGCCAAACATTTCAAGATTCAGCCTAGTGAATTTCAATCACACCCCTTTTCCTTTGTATGCACCCCTTAGTCAATAATAATAACCATTTATATTTAAAATAGGTTGTGAGAATTAAAAAACCAAAATAAAATATGCGGGCCAAATGTTTGGGGCCCCAGTATCTACTAACCACACCTTTATTTTAATTCTAACCAATTTATAAGAGAATGAGTTTAACAATAGAGATGTTAAACCCCATGGCTCCTTTTTTTTGGTATATCCTTAAGGAATTAATTTTAACGAGACGTAAATCAATCAGGTAAATTTTGGGGTATGACAGTAACAAACCCGTGTATGCACGAGTTCGGTTTGATACGCGCATTTGTTTACATAATATATTTATTTTAAAGAGAAGGTTAAAAATGAAAAAAATTAAATTAATTAATAATAATCTTTTTCGAATATAAATATTATTTAAATCAATAATAATTATTTTCCTGTATACTTTGTTTGAATAATAAATTTGTTTACATATATAAAAATATTTATATTATTAATAGATTTTCCCATATACAAATATTGTTTATGTTTAGGTATTGTTTACAAAAATATCTAAATCAATTGTAAATTTTCGTATATAAAAATATTTAGCTCAATAATAATTTTTTTCCTGTATATCTTTTTTGAATAAATTTTTTTTGGATCATAAATACCATTTTTCGTATATATAATATTTAGATCAATAATGAATTTTTCCCGTGTACAAATATTATTTATATTTAGGTATCATTTAGAAAAACATCTGGATTAATAGTAAATTTTCGTATATAAAAATATTTAAATTAATAATAGATTTTTTTCCCAGTATACCATTTTTGAATCAAAATTTTTTTAATCACAAATACCATTTTTCATATATAAAAATATTTAGATCATTAATAGATTTTTCCGATATACAAATATTATTTATGTTTAGGTATCATTTACAAAAATATTTGAATCAATTGTAAATTTTCTTATATAAAAATATTTAGATCAATAATAATTTTTTTCCAGTATACCTTTTTTGAATAATTTTTTTTGGATCATAAATACCATTTTTAATATATAAAAATATTTAGATCATTAATAATTTTTTTTCATATACAAATATTATTTATGTTTAGGTATCATTTACATAAAAATATTTAGATCAATAATAGTTTTTTTACCGTATACCTTTTTTGAATAAAATATTTTAAGATCATAAATACTATTTTTTTTATATAAAAATATTTAGATCGCTAATAGATTTTTTCTGTATACAAATATTATTTTTGTTTAGGTATCACTTACAAAAATATCTGAATCAATAAAATTTGATACTAATAGAATCTGACTATAAATAATAGTACTATGTTACAATTGAATAGGTAATACTTTTTTTCTTTATATATATATATATATATATATATATATATATATATATATATATATATATATATATATATATATATATATATATATATATATATATATATATATATATATATATATATATATATATATATATATATATATATATATATTTCCCCTATTTACGTTGATAATATATTTGTGAAATGACATCAATAACAAATAATTTTTTTAATATTTAATTGTGCAAACATTATTTTGATTGTATAAACTTCATTAATGATATATATTAATATAATAATATTTCAAATCATATAAATTAAAGTTAATGATAAGTGACACACATTTTTGTATTTGATCCAAAAGCACATTTTTTCAAGTATATTTTTAAATTCATTTTAATTAAAATAATTTTTTATACTAAAATTATTATTATTTTCTTAAAAATATTGTATCTTAAAATAAAAATTATTTCATATTATATTATTTTCTTTTCATCCAAGCTTAGTTACAACTTAAGCCACATATTGTCAGATCTTGTAAAGTGATAATCCCTTCACATCGAAGAGTTATCACACTGTTGATTGAGTCTGTAATCGAGTTTGGAGCACTTTGGTAGAAGTTCATATTGCCGTCATTTACTTTCAGTTGCATTTACTTTTCGCTTGTACCAGATCTAAAGACTTCGATTGGAGCAGATTTTTTTATCTACACGCTTTCATTTTAATCGTTGTACTTGCATTGCTTTATTTATTTTATTTCCCGCACTCGCCTTTAATTGATTTATTATCCTGCTTGCTTTTGTTTCCTTTACATGCTTTACTTTTATTAACTGTCTTGCTTTAAATACTTTATTTTCCGCACTCGCTTTTAAATACCATGCCTACATGCTTTTATAGACTTACTTTTATTTCCATGTCTGGCTAAATCTTTAAAGGTTAGAATGTAAGGATCGTCGTTATGATTGTGTTCCAAATGTTGTATTAATAGAAAGACTATTGGGGATGTTTTAACTTTTAATTCAAGTTTACTGCATTTAATTGTTTATGGGTAAGATCGAAAGCCGTCCATACTTAAGATTTAACTTAATTAGTTTTTAACCGAACAAAAAGGGCAAAATAAGTTTGTCCGGCTAATTAGGAATCTTTAACACTTTTTTAGAAAATGATTTTGAAACTATTTTCGGATGCGTTTATGGGTTTGAAATCTGATTCTTGGTCTAAAGCCAAGAATCTCTTTAAGCTAATCTTTCCAAGTTAAAATAACTTTTTCACTAAGTCAAGTAACTAATTTCTCAAAAATAGGTTTGCTGCTTTAAGGTTTAAGGCACCTTTTATAAGTAACAATAAAAGGATAGGATTAAAGAGTAAACTCAGTTCTTAGTACACGAAAGCGACAAGTTCCTGTTAAATTGTTCCTTTTCTATAAGTAGATAATATTGCCCCATAAGTAGTTCTATCAGCATACAACTGGAAAATTGTCTGATTACGTGAATTACATTCGAACATGTTATTTTTATCTTCTATTTACTTTATTCTTTTATTTTCTTGCACTACACATATTCAAACTATTTTGATCCGCCTTAGATAAGCACCTTAGCAATAGAGTTGATAGATTGACGATTGGTCTCTGTGGTTCGATAATCTTATATATTACTTTGACAGGCTGTGCACTTACAGTTTAATTTAGACTCTATATACAGACCCATCAAGTTTTTGGCGCCGTTGCCGGGGACCAAACTTCGTCAAATTTCATACCCTGTTGTTATTCCGTTTAAACTAAGGCTTTATTAGTCGGTAGATGTGTAAGAATCATAGCACCGGAAACTTAGTAGATACTTCAGTGGAACCCGAACGTTACACTGGAGCACGCCTTTTTATCCGAAGGTTAAGAAGAGCTATGGCCGAAGACCGTAACCAAAAACCTCTTAAGGAATTTGATCAACCATCTAATGAGGAGCCTAGTTCTAGTATAGTAAACCCCGCCATAACAACCAACAATTTCAAACTAAAGCCCTCACTCTTACAACTAGTACAACAAAACCAATTTGTTGGTCTCGTTACTGAGAACCTGAATCAACACTTAAAGGTTTTTATCCAATTAGCTGACACCCTTAAGGCAAATGGTGCTTCACCTAAAGCAATTCGTCTAAGACTATTCCCTTTTTCCTTAGAGGTAAAGCACACAATTGGTTAGATTCCCTTCCAGTTAACTCAATAACAACTTGGGAAGACCTTAGGAGAGTATTCCTTGCTATATATTTTCCCCCAAGCAAGACTGTTGACCTTAGGAACCTGATCACTAGATTCACTTAAAACCAAGGCGAATCACTTTTTGAAGCCTGAGAAAGATACAAAGTCCTTTTAAGAGCTTGTCCACACCATGGCCTAGAGCAATGGTTGATCATACACACCTTCTATAATGGACTCCATTATAATACAAAGATGTTCATCGACGCTGCTCCTGGTGGTGCGTTGATGAACAAACCTTACCCTGAAACTTGTGCCCTAATAGAAGATATGGCCCAAAATCATTACCAATAGGGAGCAGAACAAGCGACAGTAAAGAAGAAGGAGACCCGATGAGGAGTACATGAAATTAGTTGCATGGACATGATGCAAGCCAAAATGGACGCCCTAGCCTTAAAATTCGAAAATATTTCTCAGAACCCTGCCACAGTGGCTGCAGTACAATTGGAATGCGAACTCTGTGGAACCCAAGGACATCAAACTTCTGATTGCAACCTACTGAATGAGTCTAGCTTAGACCAAGTTAATTACACCAAAGGAAACCCTTTTTCTAATACCTACAATCCTGGATGAAGGAACCATCGAAAATTTTCCTATAAAAATAACAACCCAATCCAAAATCCCGGATCCTCGAGACCGCAAGGTTTTCAAGCTCAAAGACAAAATCAACCTATGCAAGTTGTACCACCAAAACCCAGTCTCAAGGAAACCGTAGATGATTTTATTCAGTCCCAGACTCAACAAAATAAAGAGTTCCTAAACCAAAACATTCATATAAATGAGCTAATCACACAACTAGGAACTAAGTTCGACCAAATGATAACCCATAATAAGATGCTTGAGACTCAGATCTCGCAAGTAGCTCAAACACAAGCTACACAAACTACACCTGGAGGAAAGTTCCCTAGACAAACTCAACCAAATCCTAGGGGTCAAGCGAATGCCATTACCTTAAGAAGCGGAACCACTTACGATGGACTTAGAAACCCAATGTTAAGCACACCCGAGAAACTTAAGGAGAATGTCACACCCATGGACCAAGTAGAGAAACCAGAGAAATCTGTAAAGCAAACAAACCAAGGAGTAGAAATAAAATATAAGGATTATACACCACCACCACCGTATAAGCCACCAATTCCATGTCTGCAAAGACTAAAACAAACCAAAATAGAAAACCAATACCAAAAATTTATCAAGGTGATAGAGAAACTCCATGTATAAATCCCTTTCACCGAAGCGATCACCCAAATACCATCATATGCTAAGTTCTTAAAGGACATTCTGTCCAACAAACGCAGACTCGACGATCCTAAACCTTTAGAATGCAACTTCATTTCCAAAAATAAACTTGCCAAGAAAGAAAAGGACCCTGGAAGTTTCTCCATTCCTTACATCTTAGGAAATCATATGATCGATAAAGCTTTCTTAGACCTAGGAGCAAGCGTAAGTTTAATGCCTTTGGCGGTTTGTAAGAGGTTAAACTTAGGGGAACTTCAGTCGACCAAAATGTCATTACAATTAGCTGATAGATTTGTCAAATACCCTATGGGGATATTAGAAGACATACCAGTTAAAATAAGTCAGCTGTATATCCCAACTGATTTCATAGTAATGGATATCAAAGAAGATGACGAAATCTCGATTCTCCTAGGAAGACCATTCTTCTCAACATTCGGAGCCATAATTGATGTTAAAAAAGGAAATTTAACATTTGAAGGAGGAGATGAAAAGATATAATTCATTCTTTCCAAGTTCCTAATGGCACCAGTGATAGGAGATGCATGTTATGCAATCGACATCGTTGACGAATGTATAAATGAACTTGAGAAAGATGAATCTTTCATTAAACTGCCTTCGACCCCCATTTTAGAGGATGGCGGATTCAAGAGAATGGAACCCTACATTGATGACAACCTTTATGAATGTTTGGTCTTACCTCCGATCCTATGCCATGCCCTAAAAAGCCATCTTTATAACTTAAAGAACTACCCAAGAATCTAAGATATGAGTTTTTGGATGAAGAGATGAATCGCTCTGTTATAATTAATGCCACCCTAAACCAAAACGAAACGGATCAACTCTTAGATATCTTACGAAAAATATCCCTCAACCTTAGGCTACAAAATCTCTGATTTAAAAGGGATAAGCCCATCTGTATGCATGCATCAGATTATGCTAGAAGAAAATTCAAAACCCTCAAGAGAACACCAAAGAAGAATAAACCCTATAATAAGTGATGTAGTTAAGAAAGAAGTTCTTAAATTACTAGAAGCTGGTATAATATATCAGATATCGGATATCGAGTGGGTAAGCCATGTACATGTGGTAGCTAAGAAAGGAGGCATCATAGTTGTAGAAAATGTGAAGGGTGAACGTGTAGCGAAACGAACAAAAGGAGGATGACGTATGTGTATAGATTACCAAAAGCTGAATAAGGCGACTAGGAAAGATCATTTCCCTCTCCCATTTATAGATCAGATGCTCGAACGTCTAGCTAGGCATTCGTATTTCTGTTATCTAGATGGATATTTCGGATTCTTCCAAATCCCTATTCACTTAGAGGACCAAGAAAAGACAACTTTTACCTGTCCTTATGGAACGTTTGCCTATAAGCGAATGCCTTTGGACTCTGTAATGCCCCTGCCACCTTTCAGTGTTGTATGATGTCAATTTTCGCAGATTATCTCGATGGAATTATGGAAGTATTCATGGACGATTTCTCGGTGTGTGGATTCGGTTTCAAAAATTCTCTCTCTAACCCTGAGAAAATCTTAGAAAGATGTGTGGAAGTAAACCTTGTGGTTAACTGGGAAAAGTGTCATTTTACGGTTAACGAAGGAATAGTTCTAGGGCACATTGTCTTCGAAAGAGGCATAGAAGTCGATAGAGCCAAGATAGAAGTAATAGAGAACCTCAACCCACCTAAAAATATCAGGGAAGTGAGAAGCTTTTTGGGACATGTTGGCTTCTACCGACGCTTTATTAAGGACTTTTCTAAAATTACAAAGCCCCTGACTAACATTTTAATGAAAGATGTTGAGTTTGGCTTTGACGAAAAATACACCGAAGCTTTTAACGTCTTAAAATAAGCACTGATTTCAGCTCCTATCATACAACCCCCTGATTGAATGAAACCTTTCGAAATCATGTGCGATGCTAGTGATTAGGCAGTTGGAGCTGTTCTAGGGCAAAGGAAAGATAAGAAATTACATGTTATTTACTATGCTAGCAGAACCCTAGATGCTTTCCAACTTAATTACACAACTACAGAAAAGGAATTGCTAGCTGTGGTGTTTGCAATTGATAAGTTTCGATCCTATTCGGTGGGAGCTAAGATTATAGTATACACAGACCACGCAACAATCCGATACTTGTTAAACAAAAAGGATGCTCAACCTAGGTTGCTCAGATGGGTTCTTTTGCTCTAAGAGTATAACCGGTTAACACAAATTGTTAACCGCTTACAAAAGACAAAGACAAAAAATTAACTATCAGGTGTAACTAGTTAACACGAATACGTAACCGATTACATCAACTCCAAAAGTGTTTTTTCTCCTTCCAGAAGTATTTTTCACCAAGTTGTAACATGTTACAACCCCCCTTCCGTGTTAATCAGTTACAACACTTGAATTACTAAGTTTTCAATTAACACACCACCTTAATTTAAGTGCTCCAAGTCTTCCATGCCCATGCTCATATGTGACTCTCTTAGTCATCAAACTAGCAGCTTGGTCTTCACTTTTACAATACCCCGATCATAACTTGCCTTCACTAACAAGCTCCCTCAAATGGTGAAACCTTATCTCAATGTGCTTGCTCCTTCCATGTGCAATTGAGTTCTTAGCAAGATTACTAGCGGAATCATTGTCAACCAAGAGCGTAACAACCTCGCACTCATTGCTGCTCGGTTCATTTAATAGATTCATTAGCCACACAGCTTAACACACGTATAATGAAGCGAAAAAATACTCGGCCTCACAAGACAAGAGTGCAAGCACATGTTCCTTCTTCGAACACCATAAGATTGGTGTTTCACCGAATATAAAAATGTATCCAGCTGTAGACTCTTGATCATCTTTATCTCCGCACCAATTAGAATCAGTAAAACCAATCAAATTGTATTTTCTGCTCGTATCTAGTGTGGGAAAGAGAATTCCCCAGCCAATAGACCCTTTGACGTATCTTATGATTCTTTTGATTGTTACCAAGTGAGACACCTTAAGTCTCTCAATGAATCTACTAGCAATATCGACACCAAACGCCAAATTTGACCGCATATTGCATAAGTAACATAATGATCTAATCAACATTCTATATTTAGTAGGGTCTACGTTATGCTCCTCTTCATTCTTGGATAGTTGCAACCTTAGTTCATGTGGTGTAATGGTAGCATTGCAATGCTCTATGTCACACTTCTTCAATATCTCTAGAACATATCTCCTTTTGTGCATAAGGCAGTCCCCTTTTTGACTTGTGAAACTCTATGCGAAGGATAAATGTCATGATGTCAAGGTCACTCATCTCAAATTCTTTCATAAGCTTACTCTTGAACTTAGAAATACTCTTCTCGTTGTTGTCCGTGATCAACAAATTATCTACATATAGACAAAGAATTATCATTTCTTCATTTGTATCCATCTTTACATAAACTCCATGTTCGGATATGCATTCCTTGAAACCAACCTCAATTAAGAAACCATCTATCCTTTTGTTCCAAGCTTTTAGAGCTTGTCTCAATTTGTATAACGCTTTTCTCAACTTGTAGAATATGCCCTCTAAGTTTTTCACAACAAAACCAGGGGGTTGTTTTAAATACACTTCTTCTTCAAGCAGACCGTTCAAGAACACAGACTTCACATTCATTTGATAGATAAACCAATTACAATTATTCACAATACCAACACTATCCTTATGGTTTCAATTATAGAAACTAGGGTAAATACCTCATCAAAGTCTATACCTTCTCTTTGCGAAAATCCCTCTGCAACTAATCGAGCCTTATGCTTGATTATTTCACCTTTGGAATTTACCTTCACCTTATAGACTCATCTTACACCAAGTACTATTTTTCTCAATTGATTTCAACTCCTCTTTCATTGCACAAATCCGCTTTGGATCACTTAAGGCATCTTCCATCTTGACAGGATCAAATTCGACCATAAGTGCAAAATGGATGAAATCACCATCACCATTGATTTTGTTGTGAAAAATATCACAAAATCTTGAAGTCATTGAGGTAAACCTCTTTGCCTAGTTGGTCTTCTCACATTTTCATCAGTTCTAGCTTTCAACGAGCGGCGCTTCTGTAGTTTCAGCTTCTCCTGGATTTGAAAATCCATACTAGTAATCGCTTAACAGTTTTCTGTAACCGGTTAACTCCTGCATGCAATCAGTTAACAACTAGCTGTAACTGGTTACAAATTGTTCCACTTTCCTCAATTTGTCGATTATAACGTCCCGACTGATCACAATTCTCCTATTTTCAGCATCAAACATCTTGTGACCTCCATTGTAGTGATACCTTACAAATATCATCATCTCCTATTTGTCATCCAAATTCTTTCTAAGTTGGCTCGGAACATGTCGATACGCCATAAAACAAAAAACTATTAAATGGTTCATATTCGATTTGAATCCAGACCATGCCTTTTCTGGTGTTATCTTCTCAAGATTATTTATAGGACACCTATTCAACAAATAGGGAGTTGTGGATACCTCTTCTCCTCATAACTCTTTTGGTAAGTTCTTTCTCTTTAACATGTTTCTCGCCATGTTCATAATCGGTCGATTTTTTCTTTCGGAACACTGTTTTGTTGCGGTGTACGAGGTGGTACTACCTCATGCAATATCACTTCTTCATCACAAAACTTCACAAAGTCATTTAAGACATACTCACCTCCACCATCCGTTTTAAGAACTTTGAGCTTGTGACCGTTTTGCCGCTCAACCATGGACTTGAACTTTCTAAATACTTCAAATACCTCATCTTCGGATGAAGTTTGGAGAGGTCCGGAGGTGTATATATGGAGTGTCCTATTAGTTTGAATTTTTACACTATTTTTCTGTTATTGGTGGTAATAGATATGATGCATCCAAATATGTTTCTCAAATATATTGTGAGTGTGAATGTTAATCTGATTGAAGTGAAGCATGGTGTTCAACCGGATGAAGTGAATGATGATGTTAAACTAGGTGCTTGACCGACCGTTGTAGAGGTAGACGTTCATGCACAATTTACAAATAAATAAGTGTTTTTTGTTCGTAACCATATGCTACAATGGGTCTGTAAGGAGGTTGGAAAATTGGGGTTTGGCGTTGTAATTGAAAGTTCCGACAAAGGTTCAGATAAAAGACATTCATTTTTAACAATGGTATGCGAAAGAAAGGACACATACCAACCAAACATTAGGAAGTTGAAACGAGATGACACAAGATCAAGGAAATGCGAGTGCCCGCTTAAATCGTGAGGATACTATATGGTGGATGAGACATGGAAATTTAATGTGATTTATGGTATACATAATCATGCCTTGAATGACAAACTAGCCGGTCATCCCATTGTATGTCGCCTTGTTCCAAGGGGGAGGGAACTTGTTTTAGACATGACATTAAACATGGTGGCATCGAAAAACATACTCGCGTCTTTGAAATGGAAAATACCTCTAAATGTTTCAAATATCAAGCAAATATATAATGTGCATACTCAAGACAATAAGGCGGTAAGAGGACCAAGATCTAAGATGCAACAACTATTGAAGCTTTTGGAAGATGATGACTATGTTTCGAGGTATAAAGTTTGTGATGATAAAGTCACCGTTCGAGATATACTTTAGAGTCATCCCGATTCCATAAAGTTGTTCAACACATTTCTCTCCATGCTCATAATTGAATCAACATACAAAAAAATAAGTATAGACTTTCACTATTGAAAATTACCGGTGTCACTTCTATGGAGATGACTTATTCATTCAGTTTGGCATTTGGAAACAAAAAATGAGGATAATTTTACATGGGCTTTGGAAATATGCAAGACTATGTTGAAGGACTAAAAAAACATGCCACAAGTCATAATCACCGATCGCGACACCGCACTGATGAATTCGGTTGCAACAATGTTTCCTACTTCTTCTGCATTGTTGTGTAATGTAGAAACTATATCTCCAACATAAGCGGTTCAATATGATTCTACCCCTAGCATGAATATTAAGATACGATTCTTGTAAAGTAATCCACCTTCGGCTAGGATCGGAAAAATATGATACTTGGTTATGAATCCATCTCCAACATAGCAGTATAACATTATTACACTTTTTGTTATGATCTACCTTCAGTAAAGAACGACTGAACACGAACTTTCAATCCCTGATGAATCTACTTTCATCGAAAAGCATCTGAATTTGATTCCCTAGTAAAGTTATCATTCCCTCGTCGATCTACTTTCAATGTAAGCGGTCGAAAATGATCATGTGTTCCCTAGAGATCTACCTTCAGCGAGAGGTGAGTGAATATGATCTTCCAGATGATATTAATCTACCTTCAGCAAGAGGCGTATGAATATGATCACTTCTTCACCAAAGATCCATCTTCAGCGAGAGGCACCCGAATCCGATCCTCCAGATAATATTGAGGAAAGTAAAATATTGACCCTCGGGTGTTGATCTATCATATCCCCAACAAGGAATCTTCCATCTTTAGGCATTTGGGTCTTCTTTGCACCCCCTTTTGACTTCATCACCTCTCTTTTATAATTATGAATGATTTTTGCTCCATTTCTTCTCTTTTTTCACAAATAGTCTCAATACAAACGTAATACCTGAAACATCACAAATACCCACATAATATCATAATAAAACAATATAATTAAATAAAAATACTAATAATATCTATGGATTTTAAGCTAAATATATGATATAAATTCGTGTTATCAGAATACCAATAATAAAGTAATCAAAATATCTGAGATGAATAAGGAGAGGAAAACTATACAAACCAGCAACAACACCTTCAACAATCAAAACGTAAACATTAAAAGTAACAAAGTTAACAATACTAGACATGATAATCTAGGTAAAAATAAAGGAAAGAGGAAAATTACCTTGGAGGATACAAAGAATGGATATTGCAGGATACATAAGATATGCAAATACTTGAGGGAGATAGAGAAAAGCATAGAGATTAGTCCTTCTTATTACAATAATAAAAATATTAGTCAATAGAAGAGAGATAGAGGTGACAATACTGCCAGAGTAGATAGCATATGGAGTGAAGGACAAACCTCATTAACAAAGAAAAATTACTAAAAAATTTTTTGGCAAGAGTAAAATAAGAAGGCCACTACTCAACAAAGCGACAAGAAGATCTTAAATAACATAAAAGACAACAACAATAGACCCACTCACAAAGAGGAAAAGTAGGAGAAAGACAACCTCGAAAAAACACAACCTTGATAACAATAAGACCATTTACAATGGAGGTGTTGAAAAAATTATTCAATAGTTGAATAGGTGCAATGAGGTGTTGAATAAAGAGTTGAAAGTGATGTGGATTAATATGTGTTGAAAACATTCAACATGTTGAATGAGAAAGTGTGGGCCCACATATATTACTTTGCAAAATTTTATTGGTTGTTGTGATTGTTTAAAATGGTGGGATTTGGTGTTGAATTTTATTAAACAAAACTATTGTAGTGAGTAAAAATTAAATGAGTGTTGAACTATTATGTGGAAGAAAAAGAAGATGATGTAGAGAATAAAAAGTGAAAAAAGAGAGTGTTGAACATGCAAACCATTGTACATAGCCTAATATCTAGAAAACCTCGAAAGAGAAAAAGTAGGAGAAAGTGACTCTGAGTAGTATGCCCTTGCTAAAAGACCTAAACAACAACAATAGAGGGAAGCATGAGTTAGCATTCAACAAGAGTAGATATGACATATACAGAAAAGTTTCAATCTCCAGAAAACCTACAAAGAGAGAAATTAGAATAAGGTGCATCAGAATCAAATGAAATAAATATGAACAACAACGAAGAGAACTATGAGTATACCCTTAACAATCATAGTTTGCAAGAGCACATGAAAGATAACAACGATTCCCATAAAACCTCGAAAGAGAAGAAATAAATGAAGATTAGTCAAGGTAACAATCACATGCAAAAAAATTGAAAAACAACAAAAAGATGGAGATTATCGCTTTAATATTATTCATAAAAAATATTTCACCCTGAAAAACAATAATCTCTAGAATATATAGAGAGAGAGGGATAGAGAGAGAGAGAGAGAGAAGAAGCAAAAGATGGAAAATCAATTAAATGATCACATGCATAATGAGATGAACAAGAATAAGGAAGTGAAAGACAGTTTTACCTTCAACAAAGGCACTGAGATCGGGAAAATGAGATTTGAAGAAAATAAACCCCATAAAAACAACATGCAAAACTCAGATCTAACTAGAATCAACAAAAGCAAATGTCAAAACATCAACATGCAAGATGAAAATCGTAACATAATAAATGTGATTTAAAAGCTTAACTTCAAAGGTCTCAGAAAGAACACACATACAACCATCAATAGGAGTACCTGAAAATACACAAAAAGAAAAATTAGTATAGACGCCAACCTTGCGATTGAGGGAGATTGGAACATAAGTGCGATTTTTTAAAACGAGAATGAGGAAATCGTTGAAACTACTTGGAGTCAACGTGGTTATTCCAATTGAACAACAACTGAAGGCCAAGCCATGCTCTATGCTCTAGATTTAGCGAAGGAGATGAAAGCTCAATGGATTCAAGTTCAAATAGACAATAGGATTGTGGTGGATAAGGTTTCAAAGACATATAGTAAGAAGGAGAGAGAAAGAAATGACACAAATGAGAAGGACATGAGTCATTTAAAGGCACTGATAGAGAAAAACCCTAGTTGGCTTTAAACATAATCCATCATATTAGTAGAGAATGTACAATTGGGAGGCTTATAAAATGGCCAAAAGACTATCCAAGAAAAAAATAAGGTGTGGATCAAATACCACTTTAGAAAAAAAAAACTTAACATATCTTATTAATTATTTTATCAAACACACTTGATTGAAAAAAAATAGTTTATCCTATTTCATCACGTTTCAATTTGTCATAAAAAACTCTTAATGTATTTGAATGAGGTATTAACGAGGGAAATATAACGTTTTGAGAAAATTTAAAATGATCTGAACAAAATTTATTGTTTGGAGAAAAACAAATAAAAGAAATTGTTAAAATCTATAAAACATTTTATCGAAGTTAAATTTAATAATTTTAAAACAACACCTAAAACAAAAGAATTTAAAATTCTTCTTAAACTCTAAGTAAATATCAACTGAGTTATTATTATTATTTCAATATTTTCAAGTTGGTCCCATATTTTCCAAAACTTTAATAGAACCCCAAATTTAAAATAAAAATTGAAGATTTTGAATTAGTCCTTTAATTTTTTGAAAATGGAAAATTGATCCCTATTTTTTAAATTTAAAATTGGTTCAAAATTTTATAAAAATGACAATAAAAATTTAACGCTGAATAATTTTAATACTCTATCCAAATAAATTGATTTCAATTGAATTGTTTAAAATTTTCAATTTTTTAAATAATTCATCTAAACACACTTTTTTTTGTTTTGTTTTGAATATTCTATCAAGCTTAAGCGTTCTAGTTGATCATAATTAAATATCATGTTAAACAATGTCGGTCATGTCAATTTTCTATAAACATAAACAAGTTGGAAATTTGTTTTGTTGTATGATGGTTTTCAATTCAAAAGTGAGATATACAGATCATCCTAGTTTACTTTTATTTAAACTCGCATCATCTTACATTGACAAAAAAAAAAAGCACATGTGGCAACATTATTCAATTAAACTAAACTAATCATATCGTTGCTTTGCTTTTTCTTAAAATTTATTGAATAATCAATATATTAAATTAAATAAATATTAAATATACATAATTAATTCAATAAATTTTAAAATTTAATTTTTTTTTGTGTAAGCAAGAATTTAATTAATGAGAGAACTGAGGGTTCTCCAACCTTGTTACACAAGAACGGAACAAAGTCCGACAAAATAAACGATATTACAAACCAATTACAATTACGACAAATAAGATATTGGATCTTTACTAAAGTCGTAAAAATTACAATTGGGATACGCAATATCGCCCAAAAAGGACCACCTCCATATCAAAATTTTGATATTCCAAACAATATTGTTAATGTTCCAAGCTTCGTTCCTAAAGCAAAAGCCGTTCCTTGTCAACCAAATAATCCAACAAGTAGCTAGCCAAAACACCCCCAATTTACCAACTTTGATCCCTTTTACCCGCCCCATGACATACCATTCCATAAAGGAAGGGATACAATTGAACTCCTTCCGATTCGGGTAATCCACCCACACACCAATTTCATTCCAAACAATTTTAACCACTTCACACTTGAAAAATATGTGATCCAAATCCTCCGAATGTGAATCGCAAAAAAACAATTTAAGTTAGAAGTAGAGAAATTAATACCTTTATACACTAAAAGATCTTTCGTGGGCCTATTCACAAAAATTCTCCAAGCGAAAGCTTTAATTTTAAAAGGAACCTCCATCTTCCAAATCAATTCCAAAGCCTCCTCATTCTTATTCAAGGGACCCAACGGTGTTCTCAATGAAGCATACCACCAATAACACGAAGACACCGAAAAGCACTTTACCGAATCCAACACCCAACACACGGAATCAATATCATCTATCAACCCCCCAAAATCCTCCAAAAGACCCCTCAAAACCGCCAACCTCGGAGACAAATTTTTCTCCGCCACTTCCGCCACGGAAATGCCAAAATCACCCCAAACCCACACCCCTTCTCGCCATCCTCCCATAACCGCTACGGAGACTTTTTTCAA
Organism: Vicia villosa; assembly: GCF_029867415.1. Classification (NCBI taxonomy): domain Eukaryota; kingdom Viridiplantae; phylum Streptophyta; class Magnoliopsida; order Fabales; family Fabaceae; genus Vicia; species Vicia villosa. The sequence goes on along the minus strand of NW_026705115.1, from coordinate 185,617 downwards.
AGAAGATAACTCAAAGAGATCCGAAAAATCATCCGACAAACTAGAGCTATTAATCCAACCAACTTCCCAAAAAGGAGTACTAAAACCGTTTCCCACTTTAAACCTACAATTTGAAATTAAAGGATCCTTAAGAAAAGGAGAAAAAATACCAACCTTTAATAAGTCTCGCCACCAAAGGGAGGAAGAAGAGCTAGAGCGAGAATCTCCTCCACATAGAATTTGCATTTTGATATCTCCATAACGAGCCTTCAACACCTCCCACCATAGAGTCCCTCCTCCATTTACAATCCGCCATCTCCACTTATTCAAAAGAGCGCAATTAAAGTCTTTAATATCTTTAATTTCCAAACCTCCTTTTAAATAAGGCAACGTCACCCTCTTCCAACTCACCCAATGAATATTCCTCTTATCGATCGCACCCCCCCAAAGAAAATTACTTTGAATCTTGATACATTCCTTAACTACTTTGGTCGGCATCTTATAAAAAGACATGAAGAAAATAGATAAAGAGCTCAAAATAGACTTCAAGAGAGTAATTCTACCTCCAAGATTAAGGAACCGGTTTTTCCACCCGTTCAAACGCCTTCTCATCTTTTCCAATAAAGGTTGCCAAGTTGTTTCCTTCCTCGGATTGAAACCAATCGGAATACCGAGAAACTCGAAATTACTACTTTCCATTTTACATGAGAGATACAAAGAAGCGGCTTCTAAAAAATGTTGAGAAGTATTTACTCCAATCAATTTGCTTTTGTGAAAATTGATACCAAGCCCCGATACTAACTCAAAAGCTCTCAACACTACTTTCATGGCTTTCACGTGCTTCCAAGAACCTTCACCAATCAACAAAGTGTCGTCCGCAAATTGTAGAATATCCACACAAAACCTCCTTTTAATCAACAAATTCTCATACTCTCCAATTTCGATCGATTTCCGGACCAACCTAGAAAGCGCCTCCGCTACCAAAACAAAAAGAAAAGGTGATAACGGATCACCTTGTCTTAGCCCTCTCTTCACGGCAAATTATTTAGTTGGACTACCATTGACCACCACCGACATCTCACTTTTGAAAACCAAAAGCTCCATCCATTTCCTCCATTTGTCACCGAACCCCATCTTTTCCAACAAAAAGCGTAAAAAGATCCAAGAAACCTTATCATAAGCCTTTTCAAAGTCAACTTTAAATAAAAGACAAGACAAACCTTCTTTCTTAACAAAATCCACCACCTCATTAGCCACCAAAACCCCGTCAAGCAATTGTCTCCCCGGAACAAACGCGCTTTGGCATTGAGAAACTATGGAGTTCAACACACATTTCAATCTCCCCACTAATATCTTTGCCATAAACTTATACATGCAACCCACTAAGCATATCGGTCTATAATCATCCAAGCATAAAGGGTTGGAAGCCTTTGGAACTAAAGCCAAAAAAGAGGAAGTAACCGCCTTAGACAATTCTCCCCCCATATAAAAATGCTCGAAATACCGCATGAAATCCTCTCTCAAAAAATCCCAACATCTTTTAATGAAAAGAAAAGAAAACCCATCCGGACCCGGACTTTTACCTCATCCACAACAAGTTAAAGCCTCTTTAACTTCATCTTCTTGAAAAGGTCTCTCTAGCCACAACTTATCCTCATCATTAATCCTATCGAACACAATCCCTTATAACAACGGTGAAATTCCCTCCTCCTCTTCAAATTTTTTGGAAAAATGCCGGACAACATGCTCCTTAATCTCCAACACCGAATCCAAAACACCTTCCGAAGTATTAATGGGACCAATATGATTATACCTTTTTTTTTTCATAACCTTGTGAAAAAAACCACTATTAGAATCACCTTCCTTTAACCATTTCAAGTTTGCTTTTTGAGCTAACATATTCTCTTTTATCCTCAAGTTCCTCCAAAACCGGCTAGTAGCTTCTTTTCTTTTAGTAACAATTTCCGGGTGAGATTCCTCCGCTTCCACTTCCAACAAAAGATCCCGTTGATTAATCTCATTGACCTCCTCTTGAATCTCCAAATCCATTTTACCAAAAACCTCCTTATTCCACCACTTTAGCCTCCCTTTCAAAAGAAAAAGTTTTTGTTTCAAAACGAAGTCGCCTCTACCTTCCACTTTAAAACTTTTCCATTCCTTCTCCACGAAAGCATAAAAGGAACTACACGAAAACCATTCATTGTTGAATTTAAAAGGCTTAGGACCCCAATTCTTAGAATCCACTTCCAACCAAATTGGACAATGGTCCGAGACATCTCTTTCTCCGATTCTTTGACCAATCACACCCCAATCGTTCACCACCTTATCCGAAATGATAAATCTATCAATCCTACTCATCTATTTACCATCCCCGCTAAACCAAGAAAACTTTTTTCCTTTGCAAGGAACATCCACCAACCCACTCTCCTCTATGAAATCCGCAAAGCCCTCTAATTCATTAGTGTTATGCACAATCCCTCTTCCCTTCCTCTCACTCCTCTTCTTAATCGCATTAAAGTCACCCCCCATAATCCATTCACCATCATCATATCTCTCCTTTAACTCCAATAGTCTCCTCTATAACCTCCTTTTCTTATCAATGTCACAAGAAGAATATACGTTCACTAAATAAAAGAAATTGAGATTCTTCCGAAATTTCACTCCAAGATACCCCTCGCCTTTGAAACTATTAATGACCTCCACCACGTCCTCCTTCCACAAAGTTAAAATACCTCCCGACCTTCCCGAAGAATTAGAAAACGAATAACCGATCCCATTGATGCTCCAAAAACTTTTCGCCATAAAATCTTGTAAATTGGAAATTTTATATTCTTGAATCATAAAAATATCCGCTTTGCTTTTTTGTATCAAAGAACTAATTCTTTTCCTCTTCAAAGCATTGCCACCCCCTCTAATATTTAAGGAACCAATAATCATGAAAACGAATTATTTTTCTCCTTCACGCCTTCTTTTCTCAACAACGCTTCTCTTTCCAACATATCTAACCTCTCTATAACCTCCACTTCACCACCTTTGTGGACTACCCCCAAGGATTCCATTGCCTTCCAAATCTTTGACCCGACTTCACTATCCAAATAACTCCATTGCCTCTTATTATTCCTTCTAATGTTACTAAGATCACTACTAAAGTCATTTTGAGATCCTTCCCTGCCCTCTGTGCCTAACAATTGAGAATTCACCAACATTTTCCTCTTCCATTTGCTCCTTTTTGACTGCTCGCCAATACCCACCAAGGAAACGGATCTCCTGCCACTAGTCACATGAAGAGGCCGAGACTGTCCCTCCTTTCCTCTACCCCTCTGCGCTTTCCTAACAGCCCGTAAGTGTAGTGAACCTCCAAAATCAGAGATCTTTTTAAAATTCACTGGTTTAAACCTTCTCTTTTTGCCTTCCTTCGCCAAAGAGACAGCCCTGTCAAACGTTTCAGCTACCTCTGATGAACTCCGAACGTTGCTACTGCTGTGCAAGTCGCTGTCCCCACCGACAACACCCACCACCGTTTCTGCATCTTCTAAACAAAAAGGGACTGCTGGAAAACAAGGATTACCGAGACTGCTCATGCCACCTGAAAAACTGGCTTCCGAAACCATAACAGAACCTCCCCCTCGATTGCCAAACGCCACTGACGCCGCACCAGAACTCCCAGCCGGAGACAGATTCAGATTCTGCCTAGCTGTGCCATCCGCAACCTTCGTTGCATTAAAACGCAAATCTGCAGCTACCGCATCTGCATTAACTACCTCCAAAACTGTCTCCCCCACCATTTCCGAAGCAAGCTTGGTATCATCCTTGTGCTTACGTTGGTTCAGAATATCGTCATTACTCGAGAATTCCTCAATATCATCTTCCGACTCGCTACCAGAATTTGATACCTTAACAATCGAATCCGACGAGAAAGACTCAGATCCTGTGCGGACAGAGGGACACTCTTCTTGGTTCAACCTGACTAGCTCCTCTCTAATCGCAAGCTTAAAAACTATGCCATCAATCGAAACCGAAACGCTTTCGTTCAAGAAGGAATCGAAAGGCAGTAATAAACATAGTCTAGCCACATCATAACACTCACCAACCGTCGTAGCCTCGTCTAAACTCACAAACTTCCCCAAGGTATTAGCTAGCTGAACAAAAAACTCCTCCTTCCAAGCTTGAGCAGGCACGCCGTAAATCCTAATCCACGTTGATTTCTCTACCTCCGCTATACCTTTGTTCCACCTGAAAACCTTCTCAAAACAATTGGTCCACCAAGCTTCCCCCTCATTCACAAAGTTATCAATCACACCTCTTTCGTGCTCTTCCAAAAGACATAACGAAACCCCTAACGGCGTTACCTTAACGTTATAGTAACCCTCCATTTCCAGCTTAGTTTGCATCCCGTAGGTAGAACCGAGTATCTTAACCTTCCCCACAAAAGCCTTGTTGAACCTGTCTAAGTCCACCGCTGCCGCTGAAAAACTAAACAGGCAGCCTCTGTTCGCTACTGGCCCCGTTTGGATGTTGTTTACCACATCCGCAAACGTCCTGTTCCGCTTCCTCATCGGGTCACCTCCACCAGCATTATTAAACTCAAACGCCGTTTGCCTTTCCCGAGCAGCTCCATCACCCAATCTCACATTTCCCCCATCCAAACCTTTGCCTAACCGAGACCTGCGTCCGAACCTTGGTTCGTTCGCGTGAATTTTCCTCCCTCCTATCTGAATGTTATCTAAGGAAATTGTCAACAACCGCGGATCTTCTACCTCCTTAAACCTCGCAAACCCAAACCGTTTGCCCCCTTTGTTCCTTCTTGGAGCAATCGACACCTCAATCACATTTCCAATACACCCGAAAAGACCGAATAAATCCTTCGACGATGAACTATCTAGGAACTCTGAAATGTAAATGGACGTGATATCTCCGGAAACTGAACCAAAGTCGATTCTGCCTAAAATTTAAAATCTGAGAGAGTATTATTTAATTTTTAATTAATGTAATGCGACAACATTATTTAATTAATTATTTAATTACTTTTATCATTAATAGAAACATTAATTTTGTAAATTAGATAAAATTAGAGAATCAAAAAAGTGAAATTTAACCTTTTGAATATTAGTGGTATTTTTTTCAATATTATAAGTGGTATTTTTTGTTAATGGTATTTTTTATTATACTTTTAAATATTCTTTTTATTAATGGTATTTTTTATTATACTTTTAAATATTTATTATTTTTTCTTCAATAATTTATATTTATCTCATACCGTTAATAAGATATAATTTTAAAAAATATATAATTTCTTTTCATTCAAATAATTATATTATTTAATACATGTAGAATGATATAAACTGAATTTTAATTAAAAATTTGAGAAAATAATTATTTTGTTATTAAAATTAATACAATTAATAATAATAAAAAAAACCATACTAAATGCTACTAATCTTTGTGTTGGGTCAATCCATACAGAATTTTGTTTTAGCTTTAATTAAAAAAAAAACCAACAATAATTTATAATATAGGCGAGGAAGAATTAGTCAGCAACAAGATTATCATGCTTCAAAATATCTGTGTTTGTCTATAAATACATATTCTTCAAGAGATGATATATGTGCTTCCCATCCTAAACATTGCAATTAATATAGTATAAGAAATATGAAACCTTCCTACAAATTGAAGTCATTTGTTGCTCTTTTAGCAATACTCTTAATACTAATATCATCTATGATGGTTAGTGATGCCCAATCCAATTTCAAACATGGTGTGTTTCTGTTAACTTTTTATCTTTTATTTTCTTAATTGACAGAATGACTTATTTAAATTTCATATGGTTTATATGGTGTAGGGCGAAAACTTTTCCAGAATTATGGCGTGCCTGCTTTAAACACAAGTCCTGGATATGGATTTCCAGATCCTCCATCTCCATGACTCTTCTCATATTCTTTTTCTCCTAATATTTTTATCTCTATTTTAATTTTAATATTTCCATTTATTATAAAATTAGTTTATAATAAAGGGAAAATGAAATTAAGAGAAAGAAATAAAAAACTTGAAAAAAAGAATGAATAGAGAAAGACAAGATCCAGACCAGTTAAATAGTACTATTAGTTTATAATTTGGCATGTCCAATTTCATTGCAATAATCATCACCACTTAATGGGTCAATACGGTCTTGGTGCACTTGGGCTATGGTGAAAGTATACATCTTGAAAATTGCTTATCTGAGCTTATGTAGTTCTCACATTTTCTATAAATTATAACTAATCGGATATCCGTGCGTTCGCACGTGTACTGTTGAATTACACGTATTTAAATTCAAAAATAGATTTTAAATAAAGCATAATGTTAAATAATAGTTAGTAAATTATATAAAAGTATAAATTAAGTTAAAATGTTTTATTAAAAAAATGGAACAATTAATAAGACATAACAAAATTATAATTATAATTATAATTTATTGTTAGTAAAAACCCACATACGTTCTATAGTTTATGATAATCTTGGTTTCTATATGAGGTAAATTTTGATGGTATTCATTATATCATTTTTATTTGAAATAAAGTCTAAAAATGAAATCAAATCTTCAAACAATCTTATTGTTGGCATGAAATATTATCATATCTCACAGCCAATTTTGGCTGTTGCTAACCTCTAGAGTTAAATATAAGAAGAAAAAAAAGTGTATCTAAACATAATTTTAAACACGATACATTAATTTTTCAAATAGGAAGCCTAACTACATTTTATAGGAAAATTCTTATATGAACACAATTATAATACATGAATTTACACATATCCAATCATACTATTTCTCATATCAAACCACGGTGAAACGCCTTCAACACGAACAACAATGCCAAGAATAGTTCATGTATAAATAAACAACCAAAAAAATCAATAAATCAAAACATATTTTCTCCTTCACCGCCAAAAACAATGATGTCAATCCAATTTGTATTTATTAATATGTTTTTCATGAGGCATCACCTGGTTTTAAAAAACGGTTTGCAAAAGGTTGCGACAAAACGGTTTCAGCATATGTCTATATTAATACTGTTATTATATTAAAGAATAAATTATAATTAATTCACACCATAATGATCGCAATCGGTGTAACGACATCTATACCGACGAAATTGTAAAAGTCTACACACAAACGCAACACGACCGCAAACGTTTTTATATCTTTCAAAGAGTTGAATAAATAGTAGATTATATTTGTATTAGCATACATATACATATACATATAACCCTGATAATTTTCTTTTTCTTTTGTTTAATAAAGAAACCTTCAAAATGTAAAGAAGTGAAAATATTCTAGAGAGAGATGCTCTCTTTTCTCTTTAGAATATCTCCTCCCAAACCTTTAGGATTTGTTGGTGGCTGCCCTCCACCTTCATGGTGGCTCTCATCTACCACTTTTATGGTGGTCACTCCTCCCTCTATGAAGGGTAATCTCTCTTTCACCCAATCTCACTCTCATACGTCCATCAAATCTAACCCCCTCATCGGATTTTCCCTCTTTCCACTGCAAACCACCACTTAACCATCCTCCTCTCTGTTGAACCGGCCGCCGCCTAAGCCACCACCACTACTAGAAGATGAAAATATCCTCAAAGGTATTTGCATCTCAAATCCGCCCCTCTCCTCTGTTTATGCTCTACTGGCTACGATTCGCGCACCCCCATAACTGTCGTGGTTTTACAACAGGTTGTATTTTGTCCCTCGTTCAGATCTAGCTTTTTATGTCTTTATGTTGTCTATTTTATGCTTTGGTCATTTGGGTTTTAAGACTGCACTCATGGTGTTTGATAAAAAACCTCAAAGGATTTTTGTGTTTTGGAGTAACACTATCTCTAGTCAACAACAAAGGTTTGAGTTTTCCATGAAAATGGAAAATCTTGAGAACAAAGGAAGTCGATATGCGCATACACAAGTCAAAGAAATCATCCTTAATTGGATTTGGAAAAAGACAATAGATTCTCATTCTTATATTGCCACTAATGGTGCTCTTACAAGAGTTGATGATTTGATGATATGTTGTTGTTTCTGGTTTGGTTGTATTCCTTTAGCTTTTGATAAATCTATGTGTAATGTCTTAGATACTTCTCAACTATGGATGGGGTTTATCCTATACCATAAGTCTATTGTTGTTTGTAATGCCTCTTGACTTTTCTCTTAATGAAATAGTTTTTCCATAAAAAAAAAAAAAACCTTAAAAATTGACAAAAGGTACAAGAGCAAGTTTGAACTATTGTTCCCTTTCATTTTTATCATCCACCCTTTGAGTTTAGCTCAAGAACCAGCATCTTAAAAAATTGTTATCTCTAGTGGTTGCATTTGTCTCAACATATATAGAATAAAATAATTAAGGGTCAGAGTTTACTTGATCCAAGACACTGCTAACACTTAAGAAAATGTATAATTAAAACAATAAAATCATAAAACCCAAACAATACCTTTAAAATATAATACTCTAATTGAAAATTTATATAATTTAAACTAAAAGTTAAATTCTTCAAAATATAGAAGTACAAATTCAAAACCACAACCAATACAAAATATAGCACTAATAACCAGTTAACCACACCCGAAAATAGAATCAAAGTCTCAAATGTTCCAACTCAAACCAACCAAACTACGAATTAAATCTATCAGGGTCTTGGACACATGTAAAGGTGCCAAATAGTATTATTTTTACGGTCTCTGTTCCAAATTATTTGTCGCAATGATAAATTTCACACAGTAATAAATGAAAGAGAGAATGATGACTTTACCAAACTATCCTGATTAACTATTGGTATATTAGAAATAACATTAATATTAAGTGAGAAAACAATAAATTAAGAGTATTTATTAGAGGATATAATTGGAAGATTAAGGCTCTGTTTGATAAAACTAGTTAATAGTTGGTAACTGGTAGTTTATAATTGGTAGCTAGTATATTATAGCTGGTGACTGATAACTGATAAACTAAGATGAGTCTTTGGTAAATTAGTTGTTTTATTAGCTGATAGATATAAAATGACATAAAAGATTATTTTAATTAATAAGTATAATAATATTTTGTTAAAATAATAAGGGTATAAATGAAGAAAAAAAAGTCGCAAACGAAAAGCTACAAGTTCAAAAGCTATTTCAAATAGCTTTTGAATAACTAAAAACTACAAACTAAAAGCTAAAATAGCGTTACCAAACAAAACTTTTTCATTAATGTGAGTTGAAAAGCTAAAAGTTAAATATAAAATTGCATTGGTAATGTAAAATGACAAATATTTTGGGATAATATTTTTTTTACAAATGTGACATTTATTTTTAGACCGGAGTAAGACAAAGAATATTAATTACACTATTGATCGTCGGAACGAGCACGGTGGTGGTGCTGACTGCTGATGTAGCAATCAATTATTATCTAATTAGTATTATTTATTTTCTTTTATAATACTATTATCTTGATATTTTACTTTTAAAAAAACATGGATATTCTCTTTCATTCTCACCCACCGCCATAGCCACCATGCTTATCAAAATTCCTCTTTCTTTTTCTTTTTCAACACTGTATATATTTTTTATCTCTTTGAAGATTCTACTACGAACGAAAATCCGGTATAATTAAATTAACAAGAAATTAACTAATTTCCCTTGATTCCTTCCCTTTCATCTTTTCTCCTCTTCATTTTCTTTTCCAATCACTATTGTTTCAAAATTTTGGTGTTTGTTGGGGATGTTAACCCGCACAAATCCATTCGAAAACCCGCAACCCAAAAACTTATAACCTGTACAATCCGAAACAGAAAACAGGCGGAAATGGGCCTCTATAATCAAGCCGCGGTTTGGTCCGGTACATATTTTGGGCCCGAATCCGCCCAATGTCCACCCCTAGTTCACTGCTGATGTAGCAATAATGAGGGTGGTGTACTAGTGTAGTGATTCTTCTTTCCCAAAATAATTAAAGAAGAGAAAATTAAATCAACAACTCTCAAAACTTCCTCCAGCTATCTCTTGCGTGTCATTGTTGATTTTTTTGCATAATTTCTACAAGCATTCGGTATCAGCAAGGTCGGTCCTATTTTTTAGAGGTCCTGTGCAAACGATAAAAATTGAGTTAAATAAAAAAGTTTAGCAACTAACTTAAATATTTTTTTGGTTGTGTTTTTTCCTTGTTTCAAAGAGACGAAAAACACATTGTATCAACTCAAAGGAAAGAACAGTGGTTGTCATCGGAGGTGGCTGGTGTGTGGGAGGCAAATATTCGACAGTGAAGAGCTATAAAAAAATTAGAATAGATACATGAAAATGTAAAAATGTATTGAGGAAGGAGATGTGAATTTTATATTGGCCGGCATCAATTCATTCAAAGAAAAATATTTTTTATATTTAAATTATAAACAACGTTAAAAACAAAAAAAAAAGTTTTAAGTAGTTTAATAGAATTTGACTAATACAATTATGATTTCTATATCTGCTTGTTAATATGGAAGTGTTTTAATTAATAAACAACTCAATTTTAAAATTGTAAAATATGAGAATACTTATTGATCCTATAATTTTTAAAATAAACATTAAAAATTTGTAGTTTAAAAATACTTTTAAATAATTTTTAAAATAAACATTAAAAATTTGTAGTTTAAAAATACTTTTAAAATAACAAGACTTTCAAAGCATTAAGACATAACAATAAAAGCCTCAAAATTTTATTAGAATTGATATATAAATATAAGGAAGATAAACTAGTTAAATAAAATTATAAAACTTTATAAATAATACATCAAATTAGATTAACTCTATTAGTTGTTTAAAATCATTTTAATAATTTAATTTATTATTTATTTATTTATGCTGTCTTAATGAAAAATAATAATGAATTTTTTAAATTTTAATTTATTATTATAATATAATATTTAATAATAGAACTAGACATTGATGATAATGTATTATATTTTATATATAAATTTGTTTCATGAGCGTATATGATTTTCTTTGTGTCTTTATACATGTTTTATTTACAGTAAAGTAAAAATCCGTGTAAAGTTGCTTGTCTATGAAAGTAAAAATATAAATTTTGTAAAAACTGCTACGGGTATAGATCAAACACAATACCATAGATTCCTCAAAGATTATATTTACCATTAGGCCAACATCACTCTGTGTTATAATATTTGCATTCGCTATATATTATTGCTTGTTCATTAAATTTTTTTAACTCATTTTTCGGCTCTGAGTATCAGATGTCATCCTTCGTAATGGTGAAATTTTGTATCCAAGATTCACAATGGTTAATAGGCCTTTGATCAACAATATTCAGTCATTGTTTCTCATATATGTCAGATACAAATTTGTTCATGTTTAATCCTTCTTTGAACATTTCATCGGTTAGTTTTTTGGCTGTGAACATCTCTGGTAGTAGGATCCCAAAGTTGTACTCATCACCATTAGTTGAAGCCTTACCTCGTAGACCATATTCTGAAACATGTCACCCCAATATTAGATAACTATATATATAACACACACATATAGTTATGCTAAAATATATAGTAAAAGAAAGTATAATTTCAAAGGGAAAAAATCTCGTGTAAATACCTGGGGCGAAATAGCTGATTGACCCCTTCAGTTCTTGTTATGTTTCTATTAAGAATTTTGAAAGAGAAGCCTTGCCAATCCAGAATATGCTACAAGTGCAAGTATAAACTGATTTGTAAAATTTCCAAACATGTCTGGAATTTCACCAGACAATCTATTTTGGTATATCAATGGAGCTGTTCAAAAAAAATTGAACCCAACTGTCCGTATTGTTTCCAATGGAAAATTGTTTTCATAAAAGACAACATTTTTAGACACAAAAATATTGTGACTATGCAAGTCATGTAATATATATATATATATATATATATATATATATATATATATATATATATATATATATATATATATATATATATATATATATATATATATATATATATATATATATATATATATATTCTACCTTATGCTTTTACATTACCTGTTGACTAACTCTTTTCAAGGATCTTAGGGATTTAGGACGGAAGGACTATCAGGAGCCTAAACTTCTATCGAGGGGCAAGAGGATTTATTTTCCTCTAACCAGATGCTTTTCAAACTCGAAGATACAATTAACTTCCGACAAGGGGCAAGAGGATTTATTTTCCTCTAGCCATATGCCTTCAAACTTAAAGGTACAATTCCTATCAAGGGGCAGAAGAACTTATTTTCCTCTAGCCAGGTGCCTTCAAACTTAAAGGTACAATTCCTATCAAGAGGCAGAAGAATTTATTTTCCTCTAACCAGATGCCTTCACACTCAAAGGTACATTCCCTATCAAGGGGCAAAAGGATTTATTTTCCTTTAGCCACACGCCTTTAAACTCAAAAGTACCGTACCCTGAATCAGAGGCTATGACCCATTAGATATGGTGAGCTTGATTCTTATAGAAGGGCACTCGAAGATGAAAGCCAAAGGTCTTCAAACGAAGATGCAACCAAAGTCATTTCTAATGTTGCGAACTAGACAACGAGTTTCTCATCTTCTTCCTCAAATCCCTGAAGCTCTCTAGGGCACTTGACCATTCGATTGATTACTGTCAGCCATTCAGAGACAAGATTCAAGACCTAATAGACACAAAGGTTATCACATTCGCACCTGCAATCCATATTTGAAGTTCTCATTCGACTCAACGGATCTTCTGAAGCAATAAGTCCATACGAAGAAAATCTCCTCAACTTTGACAATCTCTACATCATCATGCATGTTCATGCGTAGTCTTTCTTGTTTTAATTCAATACTGTTTATATGTCATACTTGTTTGCTTTTGAACTATAATAATGATGCATCGAATATGTTTGTCTTGAAAAAAATCATTCGCTCTCGCTCTAACATGTTTTTCTTTGCTTGTGATACCAAACTCTTGGTGATGAAGCATGATAACTCCGAAGGGAGAATGACGAACACATAATACTCATAATCTCAAATGGTGTGCTTTCGAGTAAAACCCTGTTGATGATGTACATGCATTGTTTCAAATTCTCAAACACTGGAGATATAAGGAAGTTAATCCCTTGTCAACCCCTTTGAGCCTTGAAGTATGAGTTTTCTTTTCTATACGAAAAAACCCTCATATTTAACCCAGGGGCAGGGTAGTGCTCAATTAACTTGATCGAGCATTCAACATTCATCAGGAGCACGCATCCAAGGATACAACAATGGGTATCTTTCAAAATATTGAGGAAAAGTCAATACCACAATGGTCATCCCTCGTCAATCAAAAAATGAGGCAGTCACAATATTTCCAATCAATCGAAGACGTCTCAGGGTCACATGATTTGTGCAAAAAAAAAGAGAGAAAAGAATGAAAAAAAAGAAAAGAAAAGAACGTTTGCTGAGTCAACAACTCGAAACAAGTGACTTAGGCAAAAGTTAGGGCATCCCGCTGGACTTCAAACCCGGAATTCAAAAGAATTTGTCCAGACAAAAGTTAGGGAAACAAAAAAGATCCTCAACAAAAGGGAAAAGTCGTGTGACTATAAATTCAAGATCATGTGATCAGACACCAAGAACAAGATGTAAAGTGATTGCCATGTCCAAACACCTCATTGATTCCTCAATCATCTCAAACTCCTCTTGAAGAATGAACGCTCACATCGAGTTAACTGAGCTTAGGTTGGAGAACATCACGAAGGGGGTGGGCACCAATAAATTTGAGCCTAAAAATCCTTTTTTCTAAAACTATGAACCTGGCCACGTTACAACCCTCAAAAGTCCTAATTGAAGCAGGGTTAATTCGAAAGCATACTAAACGAGAATACGATAAATTGACTCCTAGGAGTTTTGCTAAGCACTTGAGTTGGTATCACACCACCTTTCACAAAAAATCGATGTTTTGACATCCTTCCAAAAAAAAATTCTTTTTTAAAAACTTCAAGGCAAACATGAACTTTGCATTAGAATTATATTTCTCATACCAAACATTCTTTGCATATGAACAAGTATTTGACACCAGGAAAGCTTCCGTCATGAGCCGCAGATGAGAGGTCTAATCCTCTCAAGAGACAAATTGTCTTCAGAACTCCGTTGAGATCGAACGAGAATATCTCAAATACTGATTACCCTCAGGGGCACAAAAACAGTTGAATACCCTTTTGAGTAAGAATTCATATATCTGGGGCAATCAAGTCAAGACTCGAAGACTCCCTCAGAAGTGTTGATCAGTCAGGGGCATTATTCCTAAGTTCATGATACTGGGGCATGCTGCTTATGATAGCACAAAATCTCAAAAAGTTTTCTCGACAGACAAAGTTGCTTCAGAAATACATCGAAAAGCACAAATATCTCTTGCGCCTAACTCAGTGAGCTAAAGGCTAATGTTTACAAGGGGCATGCTATATATCCCATTTATCTGGGGCAATCAACTCGAGATTCAAATAATCTCTCAAAGGCGCTTAACAGTCAGGGATTTATTTTCCCCGCAAAACACTGATACAATTTACTGTCATCATTAACAACATTTTGCATTCATACATCATATACCTCATAGCATAAGCATAACATTCTCATTCATTTCAAAAACAGTCATAATACATTACATGCATCATGACATCGCATAAGAAACTAACTTTACCTTTTTAGGTCACTTCCCAGTCGAATATCATTTATAGTACCGGGACAATCAAGACAAAGACTTAATCCTGACACTCATTCATGGCAATGGAGCCTCTGACAATGGAGTCATCAATCGATCACGACAATGGAGTCAAAATGATCGTGGCAATGGAGCCTCTGACAATGGAGTCATCAATCGATCACGACAATGGAGTCAAAATGATCGCGGCAATAGAGCCACCGACAATGGAGTCACAAATTGATCATGACAATGGAGTCAAAATGATCGCGACAATAGAGCCACCGACAATGGAGTCATCAATCGATCACGACAATGGAGTCAAAATGATCGCGACAATAGAGCCACCGACAATGGAGTCACAAATTGATCATGACAATGGAGTCAAAATGATTGCGGCAATAGAGTCACCGACAATGGGGTCACAAATTGATCATGACAATGGAGTCAAAATGATCGCGGCAATAGAGCCACCGACAATGGAGTCACAAATTGATCATGACAATGGAGTCAAAATGATCGCGGCAATAGAGCCACCGATAATGGAGTCATCAATTGATCATGACAATGGAGTCAAAATGATCGCGGTAATAGAGCCACTGACAATGGAGTCGTCATTCGATCATGAAAATGGAGTCAACGATCTAATCTTAATACTTCGGCAATGAAGCCAACAATTCAAGTCAGAAATAATTCAGAGGAGATTGAGGATAAGCAAGTTCGATACAACCTAACGAACGGTTCATTCTGATGTTCTCATCTACTCATCACCTCCAGATACAATTTAACTTTCAAAAGACCGGTGGCATCTTTAAGCCCATCTCCGACAAACTCCTGTCTATCTAACTAATGGCATCTTTAAGCCCATTCAAACCATCAATAGCACCAGTCCCTGCATCAGCAAGGACAAATTTCTGGGTATTCTAGTGTTCAATCCTCTTCCACCTTCAGATTACGATAGGCAAACAAGCCAATCTACATCCTCAGGTTTAAGAAGATTGAACAGGGGCAGCTGTCATACCCCAAAATTTGCCCACACTTTTCAAAAAGTCAAAATTACTTTTAAAATTGGATTTTTATAAAATATTGGGTTCATTTACATTGACATCCAAAATTTTATAAATATTTAATTTAAAGTCTATTTTAAAATATAATAGTTTACTCTTAAATTATTTATATTTTAATAAATAGCAAAATGTTGATCGATGCTTCATAAACTTTTAATTGGCTTTTTATTTCGAATAAATAATATAGCACAATTGGTAAGTAAGTAAGGTTTGCAAGTACAAGATCCCGGGTTTGAATCTCACTTCTGACTTTTTTCCTTTTTATTTGTTTCTAACTTTAGTTTTAACTTTATTTTCATTTATATTCGAAAATCATAAAAAATAAGTTTTTTTTATTATTTAATTTTAATTTTCGTCTTCACCTTTTTATTTAAAAAATAACCAAAAAAATTATTTTTACTTTTCTTTTGTAAATATTGATTTTTGATTTCTTATTTTTATTAGGACTAGCATTATTATTAAGTTATTATAAAAAATATATATTTTAGGTAATTATGTTTCAAATATTAGATTATTTTTAGAAGTTAATTTTTATTTTAATACACTTAACCACAAAATCACAAATCAATAAAATCTTGTATTTCTCCAAAACAAACACCCGACAGCATCAATAACATTTTATTTTTCCCAAATTCAAAATGCTCACAAATAATATCGTATCATTACAATTCATTTCATGTTTTTTTCTTTTTTTAATCTCATGCATTTCAAATATTTCATAGTAATTGCTACCTTAAATTCCATTCAATTCTCTCCTTCCTCTCTCACTCCGGACAGTAGAAACTAATCCCAACCCTCACTCTCTCAGGATCGCAACACTGACGGATCGAAAACGCAGCACAACCGCAAACACCGCTTCCGCCGGGATCAACCTTCTCCGACAACCACACTCCCGTCGTCGATCTCTCCCTTGCGCGCAGCACCACCGCGAAGCCGCGACCACCAACACAACGCCGACCTTCCCTCTCCGACGCTTCTCCCTTTGCCGTATTCACGTCACCGGTGTAACCTCTGGTATATCACCGTCAAAGCCCTTTGATTCGGTAATCACATTTTTATCAGTTAGCATGTTTAACCGTTCAATTGATTGTTGTGCTGTTGATTTAGATCTGAGTTTTGGATGCTTCGATTTGCATTTGAACGGAGAACAGTTTGTTTTTATTCTGCTATGTTTAGTGATGGGAGAAGAGGATATGTATGAGGATATGTGTGGTTCTAAGTTGTTGTTAACTTTTGTCAAAAAAAAAAAAAGTTGTTGTTAACTATAACTATTTCTCTATTTCTAATGTTTGTATTTTATTTTTATTTTTTAAAATGCCACTTGTCTCATGCTCATTTGAGGTTTTTTTTTTAATGGAAAAGTCAAGCAATGGCTATAATCAAGGGAGCCATGCAGGTTCCCACGTTTCTCTTTTTTTTTTTTTAGTTTTTTAGTTTTTCTTTGTTTTTCTCTCAATTAACTTATTTAATATTTTCAATTAGTTTTTGTTATGATAATTTGGATGTTGGGCTCTAGGCCCATTAATATTATTTATGTTTCTACCATACACCTGTTTTGAACTAATACTCTAGTCATGTATTTTATCTAATTTCTTTCTTATTTTCTTTTGGCTAAGTTATTTAATTAATTTAATTTAGTTTAATTATTATTAAAAAAAATTCAAAAAAAAATGTTATTTTAGTTAGCATTTATTTAGAAATTAATATGGTTGGTTTATCATTGTTCAAATTCTTGTCATTTTAAATCATGTATCCTTAACTAACATTTCTTGACTTTTGTGAGGTACTATCTTTGAGGACTTGAGGCATTTCTTGTGGACATTCGCAAGTCACTAATTTTGTACCTTTAACTATTTTATTGTCGCTTTAATTTTCATTTTGTGGTTGTAATAATTTTATCCCCATTTGGTTTTTCATTGTAAACCCCCCGCCCCGAAGCCATGTAATAGCGTAGGAACCCTTATTTTTCTGCATTTTAGTTTTTCTGCATATATTTAACTGCTAGTTTAATAGGATTCTATGGAAAGATAACAAATTGAACGCTAGCTCACTAATTCAAAGATAAATAATCGAAAACTACACACTATTATTACTTGTTCACACACTCACCTCTAGGGTACGCCCCTCTTGGTTGCCTTCAATTATATGGCCGTGTCCCTCGAATATAGAGGTACCAATAGCAAAAGTCCCTACGAAAAATCATCAAAGATCATGGTCCCTCGATGACCCTCGGAGTTGCCTACGAATACGTGATCTTGACCCTCGATTGCTGCCTACGAAAAATAAAGATGATTCGTCCCTTCGAAATTGATAAAGGTACCTCTATCATGTTGCCTTCAACGACCATCGATGACCCTTCGATGTCCCGTATACGTCCAATAGATAGGACTACCTACCCGCAAATGGTATGGTTAGTCCTATCCCTTCAAAAAGTATAAAAGAATAGGAAAGACTAAGTATTAGGGTAAGTAGCTCTTAATTTGCTTGATCAATAAAAAATGCTTTTCACACCACTCGTTTTCAAACAAAATTTCAAAAATACTTCGCATACATCCTTGAGGACTGATACAAGGATCATTGCGAAGTCTTGCCTTACTATTGACACTTCTTTCAAACATACACACTATGCTTTTTCAAGCTTTTCAAACAAAACAAAACGAGCTAAGCAAACTAAGAGCCCGTAGATAACTACGGATGAAAAGGGTGCTAACATCTTCCCTTTTCATAACTTACCCCCCGAACTCAACTCTTTTCTTAAAATGTCTTTCCTGTACTTTTATACCTTTCCATAATTGGACAAAATAAAAGTCGGTGGCGACTCTTGCTCACCGCAACATTGTTCCTTATAAAAATAAAAGTCAGTTTACCGAGTTACAGAACTGGCGACTCTGCTGGGGATAAATAAAAAGAGGGGTTACCTTAGAGCTTAGATCATATAATATGCTTGTTTTGTTTGCTTTAATTTTCAAGGTTGCTTGGGAATTAAATGAAGGACGAATCCTATATCCGGATTCAAGTACACTTAAGATAGGAGTGGCATAGTCATGGCGACCTCTTTCACATATGTGGGAGATGAGTCAATATGAAGTTCACGCTTGAGTTAGGACTCCATAGATATATGCACACCTTTCTCAAATGAGGGAGGTCTATGTATGTAACTTTGGGTGCGCCGGAGCTCAAGGACCTTTAGTTACCCTTTAACCCATCTTGGCCTTTAGGAACGTAGTGGGGGGACTACTCTTGACAAATGTTGAGAACTAGTCGCTACCCGATGCTACAATTCAGATAGGTCCTCTCTCAAAGTATCATTGCATGGTGCAAATGCATCATGTCCGAGGGTGCTTTAGAAGGGCTGACAATTCTGAATAACTCGGTAGAACCCGTTGCTGATATCATCCTTATCTTTAGAAGTACCTATTGGGGAAGGGTAGTCACCTGGTCATACTTCATGCAAGCCTTTAAACCTAAGGACTCTTGTGTGATTTGTTTGTTATCTAACCACTTAATTTCCTTGCAGGTTTTGTTTGTAGGATTTACTTGTTCATACTACCTTATGCTTTTACATTACCTGTTGACTAACTCTTTTCAAGGATCTTAGGGATTTAGGACGGAAGGACTATCAAGAGCCTAAACTTCTATCGAGGGGCAAGAGGATTTATTTTCCTCTAACCAGATGCTTTTCAAACTCGAAGGTACAATTAACTTCCGACAAGGGGCAAGAGGATTTATTTTCCTCTAGCCAGATGCCTTCAAACTTAAAGGTACAATTCCTATCAAGGGGCAGAAGAACTTATTTTCCTCTAGCCAGGTGCCTTCAAACTTAAAGGTACAATTCCTATCAAGAGGCAGAAGAATTTATTTTCCTCTAACCAGATGCCTTCACACTCAAAGGTACAATCCCTATCAAGGGGCAAAAGGATTTATTTTCCTTTAGCCACACGCCTTTAAACTCAAAAGTATCGTACTCTGAATCAGAGGCTATGACCCACTAGATATGGTGAGCTTGATTCTTATAGAAGGACACTCAAAGATGAAAGCCAAAGGTCTTCAAACGAAGATGCAACCAAAATAGCTATATATTACATACACACACATATAGTTATACTAAAATATATTGTCAAAGAAAGTATAATTTCAAAGGAAAAAATCTCGTGCAAATACCTGGGGAAAAATAGCTGATTGACCCCTTCAGTTCCTGTTATGTTTCTCTTAAGAATTTTGAAAGATAAGCCTTATGAGGAGAAGAAGTCACCACTGCTATTTATATTCTAAACACGTTTCCTACCAAGAAGTTGACGAACAAGGTTCTTGAATAACTGTGAAGTGGAAAATGACCATCAGTGAGTCATATGAATTTGTTTGGCTATATTTGTTACAAGCATGTTCCTTATGCAAGAAGAAGGAAGCTTGATGACAACAGTGAACCTATGATTCTGGTAGGATATTACAAAATTGGAGCATACATATTGTTCAATCCAATTAATGAGAAGATCGTAATGAGTCGAGTTATTTTGATTGATGAAAATACTGCCTAGGATTGGATTTCTGGTGATATAATTGACAAGCCGTTGATGAACTATGGCTTCGACTAAAAAATTGATGAAGTCAAAGATGAAGCAATTATCGATATTCCAGTTGAAATCAAAGTCGAAGTAGTTGGTGAAATTCCCGACACAGTCGAAGTCGAAGAGGGTGTGGCTAATACAAGCCAAAAACCTAAAAGAACTAGAGTTCGTCCAACAAGACTTCAAGATTATGAAGTGACTGGTGATGATAAAGTCACTCCAGATGGAGAATTAATCCATTTTGCTTTACTTGCAGGTGTTGAACCAATCAACTATAGCGAGGCTTTACAGAATAAAAAATGGAAGTGTGTTATGGTCGAAGAGCTACAAGCAATTCAAAGAAACAACACATGGGAGTAGGGATGGCAAGCAGACCCGCACCTGCGGGGCCCACCCGCACCCGAACCCGAGTCGACAAGTGAAAACCCGTGTTGACTGGGTTTAGGTGCCACCCGATATTTTAGGTGCGGGTTTGGATAGTGTGAAACCCGCACCCGAAACCCAAAATCACACCCGCTTATATATATAAATATAAATATGTTTATATATATATAATATTGTGGAAAATTGTAGGGAAAAAATGTATTTTTTGTATTTTGTTGCCGGTTCGGGTTTGGGTGAAAAAACCCGAACCCAACGGGTGTGGGTGTTACTTTGTCACCACAACATTTCGGTTTGGGTTCAGGTGCGTATTTCGTGTGAAACCTGCATCCGACCCGACCCGTTGCCATTCCTACATGGGAATTAGTCAAATTATCGACACATACAAAAGCTATCGAAGTGAATTGGGTGCTCAAGTTGAAGCACATTGCAGATGGGTCTATAGCAAGACATAAGACGATATTGGTAGCTCGGGGATTTCTTCAGAGAGCAGGACTCGACTACTCTGAAATATATGCACCTGTCGCAAGATTGGAGACTGTCAGATTGGTTGTCGCCTAGGCATGCAAAAAAATGTTGATCGACATTTCACTTAAATGTGAAATCGGAATTTTTGAATGGTCTCTTATACGAAGAGGTAAATGTCACATAACCTTCTGGGTTTGTGATTCAGGAGGAAGAAAGGAAAGTATATAGGTTCCATAAAATGCTCCATGGCCTCAAACAGGCACCTAGGGCATGTAACAAGAAAACTGACTCATACTTAGTCGAATTGAGATTTGTCAAATGCAAATCTGAATATGGTGTTTATGTTCAGGTTGTGGCACAAGATATAACAATCATCTACTTATATGTAAATGACTTGATGGTAACTGGAAATAGCTTGGAGAACTTGTCGAAGTTCAAAGAGCTGATAATAAAGGAATTTGAAATGTCGGATATGGGAAACTTGTCTTATTTCCTAAGAATGGAATTTCAAATGTTGAAGCAAACTATGGTGTTACATCAAAGGAAGTATGTCAAAGAGATACTCAAGAAATTTATAATGGATGGTTCTAATCCTGCATCCTCACATATCGAACCAAACTTGAAATTGGAGAAACATGAAGACAAGGACAAGGTTGATGCTACTTTGTTCAAACTAATTATGGGATCTCTGAGATATGTGTACAACAGTCGACCTGATATATGTTTTCGCAGTCAGATTAGTGAGCAGATACATGTGTGAACCAAGGGTGTCACACATGAAGGCTGTAAGAAGAATTCTGCGATACTTGAGAGGATCAATAAACTATGAAATTCTATTTCGATGAGACTCTAAAAGCAAAGAAGCTACAGTTACTTGCTATTCAAATGCTAATTGGTGTGGAGATAAGGAAGATCGGAGAAGCACAACTGGTTATTTATTTCAAGTATTTGGTGCCCCAATCTCATGGTGCTCAAGAAAGCAACTTGTGGTGGCATTTTCATCGTGTGAGGCCTAATATATAACAAGATCCTATGTTGTGTATCAAGCGTTTTAGATCATATTTGTGCTTGAATAAATGGAGGTCAAAGTGAAGAAACCTCTGGCGTTGTAAATCAACAATAAGTCAGCCATTAATCTTATAAAAAATCCAGTTCTGCATGGAAGGGGTAATCACACCGAAGATAGATTTCACTTCTTAAGAGAGAAGGCAAATCAAGATGAACTTGAAGTAAGACATTGTTCAAGTGAAGCACAGTTGGCCGACATTTTCACTAAAGGATTGAAGATTGACCCATTCTTGAAATTGAGAAAGAAATTAGGAATAGTTTAGGTCGACTACGATTATCGTATGTTCGATAACTTAGGCTATATGGAGTATGTTGTGAACTTGTGATATAATCCAAGTTAAGAAATCTAAGCCCAAATCCAAATTAATTAAGATATATATATATATATATATATATATATATATATATATATATATATATATATATATATATATATATATATATATGAGGAATGATATATTTATAAGTTATTATAACTTACTCCACATATTGACCATTCATTCTTTTTAATTTAATGGTTAAAAATAATAAGTAATTAAATGTGGAGAGAGAGAGCTATTCCATAATATTTTTAAGGGTTAAATATATTAAGTCCCCTGCCATTATAGCGAGTTTTGATTTAGGCCCCCTGAAGTTTTTATTTATTTATTAAAGGCCCTTTATAATTTATAAATCTTGGATTTACCTAACCCTTTTACCACATTTGCTAACTAGGCTTTGAAGTATTGGCCACGGTGGCAATTGTTTGTTGACTAGGCTTATATGAAGTCTGGAAATGTGTATGTTGGTTGTTTACCCCCCCAAAACAAGTGAACACAGAATTAGGGTTTTCAAACTTTGGAAAGTGCAAAGCTC
This sequence comes from Vicia villosa, assembly GCF_029867415.1. Classification (NCBI taxonomy): domain Eukaryota; kingdom Viridiplantae; phylum Streptophyta; class Magnoliopsida; order Fabales; family Fabaceae; genus Vicia; species Vicia villosa. The sequence continues at coordinate 162,605 of NW_026705115.1, read as the reverse complement.
TGAAGTGGAAAACGGAGAAGACGAAGTTGCGGTGGCTGGAAACGGTGATGAACCGGTTGAATCGGCTGAAGTAACTGGTCATCTCTTTCTTTCGTACTTGGGGATAACATTGATGTTTGTTATTTTGCTTACATTTCGTTTTTGTTTCAGTTGAATGTCAGGTTTTACACTGTGTTTCACCATGGAGGAGAGTTCGTAAAGCTTCAAGATGGTGAGACGATTTACAAAGGCGGCGTATCCACACTTATTACTGGGGAGCACATTGAAACATGGACTCAGCAGCACATTCAAAACACAGTAAGTGGGTGGGGTTACGTAACTTGGTTGTTTAGGTTATGGACGAAAATTGTAGAAATAGATCCTAACTATTTCCAGATTAAGAATGATGGTGATGCTTATGATTTTGCTGCGTATGCGTGTTCGATGGAAGCAGACGGGGTTTTATTTGTTGAAGAAGGATCCAGAAGAAGGTTACCTGGTGTATCTTATAGATGCACTAAGTGTGACAAGGTGGGACATAATTTGAAGTCATGCAAGAGCAAAAGACAAAATCCAAATGCATTGATAAGAAAGGTAATGATACTAGTATGTATATGTTACTGGTTTTTATATAATGTTGAAGTTTAATGGATATGTACCTGGTTTAATTTTTTGCAGAAGAGAATAAGATCAAATGCAGGTGAAGAAGGTGATGCAAGTCAAGAAGCTGGTACAAACAATGTTGAAACTCAGACTGGGACAAACAATGCTGAAACTCAGACTGGGACAATCAATGCACAAAGTCAGACTGGGACAAACAATGTAGAAAGCCAGACTGGGACATTGTTTGGGGATATCACTGATGATATGATTAGCAGCCTACCAGACATAAATTCTCATGTTCAAAGTCAGGCCTCAACAAGTAACTTAAAGAAGGGTAAAGCAAATATGGCTATCAAACCAACTAGAAGGAGGTCAAGTGAGAGGATAAAGGAGAACTGGTTCAAAAAACTTAAATCATTCACAGGTCCTGGTTCTGACCCTGATAAACCAATATGCATGGACACTGAGGAAAAAGAGGCATCAAAGACTACTCATAAGAAGGCAGGGAAGGGTAGTAAAGGTACTCCTAAGAAGGCAGAGAATGGTACTCCTAAGAAGGCTACTCCAAAAAAGAAGTGATTTTAGCATCTATTTTTCTACTTTTGTTTGTAATGCACACTTTTGGTGCAATGTTATTTTGTAATCAACACTTTTGGTGCATGTTGTTTTGTGCACACTTTTGTTATGACCGAATTATGTAACACTTTTGGTGCAGTGTTGTTATGCACACTTTTTGTAATGACTGAATTATGCACTTTGTATGTGCTATTAAGAACTTAATATAATCAGTGATATGGAACCAACTTAATGTATTGCTATTGAACACAATCATTCAATAACATGTTTCAGAATTTTGTACTGATATTGAACCAACTTAATGCTAACTTAAGCTGAATTTTGTTTCACATTATGTTTCAGAATTTTGTACTAATATTGTACTGATATTAAACCAACTTAATGAATTACACATTCAGAATTTTGTAATGCTATTGAACCATAATTACAGAAACAGAATTACTTTCATTTAATAACATGTTTCAAAATTACATTGTACTAAACAATTACATGATTCATCATTCCAAATTACATGCCTCAAGCCTAAACAATGACAATATTGACCCAACTACAAATTACATGAAATTGTAAAAGAAACCAACAGCCAAACAACACAACATAATTGCTAACTTAAGCTGCATATTATTCCTTTTCCGAGCTTCAAACTCCATCTTCAATTTCTTCAATTTGCTTGTTACTGATTCTAATTGCAATTCTAGTACATCACACTTCTTACAAAATGGATGAATAACATTTCCCCCTTTGTTGAAGTCTCCAATTTCATCATCCCATAAGAATAATTCACAGCTATTCTCGGTCTATAAAAAACGAGTTGCACATGTGTTAGCATTAAGAAAAATCAAAACTTGATTTGAACTTTCTACAGAAACAAACTCACCCCAGCACCTCGACATTTCCAGGACTTTCGGTTGGGGTTTTGCTTTGTGTTGGCGACCCACATCTTCATTGCTCTACCACAGCCAAATCTGGACAAATTATAAGACGATGCTGAATCAAGAGTGCTCCCACGAGAACTGCATCCAATCATGCTTCCGATTGATGGACGATGACACGCAATGGACAAAGAAGGATAATTTGAGACGAAGACAAATAAGAAGAATCAGAGCTGCAATTTTTTTCCAGAAATGAAGAAAATTAGGGGACACACGAACCCTAGATTCATATATTGAATAAATTGTCCCAGTCAGCAAAAAATTGTCACCGTGGCCAATACTTCAAAGTCAGTCAGCAAATGTGGTAAAAGGGTTGGGTAAATTCAGAATTTATAAATTATAAGGGGCCTTTAATAAAAAAAAAAAACTTCAAGAGGCCTAAATCAAAACTCGCTATATTGGCAGGGGGCTTAATATATTTAATCCTATTTTTAACTATTAGATTGAAAAGAATTAATAATTATATATATATATATATATATATATATATATATATATATATATATATATATATATATATATATATATATATATATATATATATATATATATATATATATATATATATTCATTTTCTACAGTTTAATAGTAATACAAATCTTTATTTTTTTATTTTTTATTTTTCTCTTTATTAAAAATGTCTCACGTATTAATATCTTTCTTGTTATCTTTCTTATTGCAAATTGATTTGTTGGAAAAACCAAAGTACAATCTTTTAATGTTTGGATCTTCTTTTCTTGTTTAAATTGGAAGTGGTGAAGAATACATGAAAGTTCTCAATCATGATAGTGATACCATTACCGTCGCTGTATCAAATGTATTCCTTAATAGTAGTACATAGGAGTAACATATATTTCTTTTATAAAAACAAGCTCAGGCCACTGATTGTTAAGAAAAACAAGCTTAAGAATATATCTGTATGTGTTGTTGCTGTTGCAAATGATGACATGAAATTGTGAGGTAATAATGATGTCCGTGGACTTTGGTCATAGTTTGAATCACTTTGGGTTTTTAAAAAGTAGTGGGAAAAGAACTGGTCGTAATTTGGGCGCCGTAAATCACACACACAAGATGACAATACTCTGTTTTTGATCTTTTCAAATTTCAACTATAAAATGTGATAATATAATACACAACTCATCGTTTACTAGTATACTTTTTTAGACTAATATGTACAGTAACATCTAACCTTGACAAAATAACACAAATCACAATAATACACATGTTTATTCACGTAACACTTTTTTCTTTACCCTCTAGTTTATTTTATTTAATTAATTAATTTTGAATGTGGATTTGATGTGATTAAAAATATTATAAAAGTTGTTATATTAAATGTTTGTTAGTTTTGTAGTGTGTGAGGTGCGAATAGAAAAATTAGATTAGACTTGAAATATATTTTGTTCTCTCTTTTAAATAGCTCAAACTCTCTCTTCTCTTAGAAGCTATGGTTTAAGGTTGAATTGGAAATTTTTTTAATACACCCTATGTCATTGAAAAGAATCCTATGAAAGTTTAATTTATGGGGACTAAAACACAACTCTTTAGGAAGTGACATGAAGTGGTCATTTGATCATCAATGAAGAAAATGCTGTCGACTTGGATCATTGATAACACATATAGACTCGTGAGCAATTAGAGGCAACAAGTAAAGCATCACAAAACGACAATAAAAGTCCTCAATAAGCGAACGAAAAGGCCTAGAGAATGAGGAATGACTTGAAAGTAATAAAACCATGTCTTTTACTAAAGAACTCCTAAGTAATTTGAAAAATGACTTAAAATACTGCATCTTATGGCCTTATCCAAAGATAAGCACACAAATGTTGAAAATATCATATGTGATTCTAAGAAATAGGATAAATTGTAAAGGGATCCAACTTTAGGCTTGATAATAAGTAACATTCAAACATGGTAAATGGCATAAAAATTATAATCCTTGAAAGTTATATTATACATACAGAAATAACATAGAGGAAACTTTCCACATATCCGATCATTCAAGCCAGGAAGTAGTACAACCCATTCCTCAGGCTCACCAAATGAGTTCCGAGAGTCAAAATGTCGCAAACCACTAGGATTTGAATAAATAAACCGAAATCCTATTTATATTTTGTTTAGACTAGCATCTAAGTAACCAATCCTTTCCAAGATGATGAAACTGCAAGTAGGAAACCATAAAGAGTCACCCATGATCAAGTGTACAAGAAAGGGAATATGTCAATTGATGTTTTCCCTCAAAAACCTTATGCACAAAGTTTCTTACAATATCCATTATAAATGAAACACCATGAAGAAACCATGTCAAGAAACAAACAACCTCGCCTACCTATGTGCAAGATCGTATCCCCACAGACAAAAACCTAGTTCTACATTTGGAAAAACATGAAATACTCAATCCTTTAAAATAATCACATTTTATTATGAAGTAAAAAAAAAGAAAGAAGACAATCTCGCAAAAGAAACTCACCCGAGAAAAGATGTTACTATAAACAACGAAAAAGCAAATAGAAGAAGCACAAGCAATGGTATGTATAGAACCTCCAGAGAAAAATGAAGAGTTACTAATTTAAACCTATCCCAATATAAAAATGAGTGTTTGTATTTCCCCATGACGAAATGATTAAGTCTAGTACCTTGTGAATGATTAAGATAAGTCATGTAAATGACAAAAGAAGACAAGTTACAATGACCTAGGGAGACTTAACTGACGTCCAAGGAATACCTTAAAAATCATGGATGGCATGTAAAATCAGAATATACCACAAGAAAAGAAGCTTGACTCACGTCATATTATGCTACAAAAAGAGATAATCAGGGACTGGTGGAAACTAGAGAATCTCAATCTCTAAAGGCAGACAAAGACGACACAAAATCACAAGTCTCACATTGGCTTTGCCGGAGTGGGCTTGGGCTAAACTGATCCTACCCAACCTCTACAAAAAATGGCCTAGTTAGAAGGTTCCCAACAAAGTCATTAAGTCCAAAAGGTGAATATATTTGAGATAAGAATGACGTCAAAATGATGATACCAGAAGACAACATTTCTATTTCAGTATTCATTGATGATCATAAGGTTCTAGAACATGTGTAACAGACACATATCTGCCCAAAAGGGAGACTGATCCAATCAAGAAACCAAAGCAGGAACACCAGATAACAAAAACAAAATATACGTAGATCAAATGACTCTAAACACAAGAGGGGGCGAGGGTGAATTGTGATATTTGAAATTCCAATAGATCGGTTTATAAAAACTTTGATTTTGAAAATGTTTATGTTAGAAGAGATACATTAACACAAATAAAGTAGCAGAATAATAGAGAAGAGAAGGGATTGAGAAATACACATAAAAATTAAAATTAAAAATAAAAAATAAAAGAGATAAGGGATAGAAAGATTAGACCCGAGAATTATACTGGTTTGACTTAAACCATATGGCCTACTATAGTCCCTAGGAGTTCCCCTTAAGATTTCCACTAAATACAATCTTCATCTTTTAACATATCACTCCAAACAATCTTTTAATCACAACTTGAATTTTTGCATAAGATAAACCCACAAACCTTACAATAACATCCAGAGTTTTCACACAAGCTCAACTCAATAGCCTTCTCCCAAGCTTTTTTTAGGCTTGAATTGCAACCTTCAAATCTTATTACAAAGAGATCACATGAGAACTACAATTTTGAATAAACATTTTCAGCACAACACTAGTACAACACAACTTTCTGATGGAACATTTCACTCTCTTGCCAATAAGGAAACTAATGGAAAAAAATTATATAAGAATGAGAGAAAGAATGATAGAAGAAAGTTTCTATTTAGAAAACTTGTTTATTTTGAAATGAGGAGAATTTTCTTTTATATACTAAAAACTTAGGTCAAAATGGAAACAATTCATGGGCATTTTCAACGAGTTAATCGATTAAAAATATATGTTAATTGATTAACCAAGCTAAAATAAAAAAGTTTTATTTTTTGTCACTTAATCGACTATCAACCATCTTAATTTATTAGAAGGCTACACTTTGATTTAATCGATTAAAGGGATATCTTAATTGATTTACCATTGTATTTTTATCTTCCTAATTGATTAAACAAGCTTCTAATTAATTAATCGTTTGCCCGAATCAATTTTATTTTATTTTATCAAAAGAGAAGAGGTTTATAAACACTTTGTTTTTGTGTGTGTGCGTGCACGCACGCACACACTTACAACCTTAGTACTTTGAGAATTACTATTGTTCCTTTATAATAAATTGATTAAAAAACTAAGGCGCTAAGAGCAAGACCAAAGCTTCACACTTCACATCTTTGAGTTCACAACTTCAACTTCAAGATCACAATTTCAAGACTTCAAGGTTCCTTTGCTTGATTTAACATTGTCTAGCGCATTAAATTGGAACTTGATACATTTGAATGACGAGGCTTGTGATATTTATTTCTTGTTTAATTGCCATCATCTTCCTTTTGATTGTATCCTTTCACAATCAGTCTTACTTTATTTCTTAAATTATTTCTATTTTTCGTCAATCTTATTGCAAAAGACCTATTTGGTTTCAATCACTCCATTAAATGAAGGTTTGAGGATAAGATTTTAAACATTATTTTTCTCAAAGTGATTTAATTTATCTTGCCTAACTAGAAATCAATGTTCATCAAATGAAAGCTTCATGGACATCCTTAAGCTCAATTTGTGAACTAAAATCCATACAATTACATATCTAATTAAGGGAGAGTCGAGATATGACTTCCTTAGAAATATCTCATAACGTTTTGGATAAATTATATTTCGGTATCCTCCATTTTTTGGGAAGATCTTGATGATAATTACTTGATTCTTTGTTTTTAGATAAATGTTTTTTTTTTCTTTATCTTGATCTTTATTTTTATTTTGATTTTAATCTTTATCTTTGTCTTATAGATAGATTGAATATTTTTCTTCGAAATACATGCTCAATCAAACTCTTATACCATTATTATTATGGGATTAGATCATAAAAAATATTGTGTATGAATTCTTTTCCTATTATTATCTTTTCGAAAATAAATTAAAAAAAAAAGTATTTCAAAGTATTTAAAGAAATAGTGGAGTTTAACTTACTTCAAGAGTAAGTTTTTTTTAGCTTATTTTAAATCATAGTTTTTAAATTAAATTAAATTAAATAATTACTTAAATAAAAACTTTAACTATTAAATTAGATTCAATTTAAATGTCACATTTTCATTGGAAAATAATATAAGTTTTATTTAAAATTTTTCTCATATATATATATATATATATATATATATATATATATATATATATATATATATATATATATATATATATATATATATATATATATATATATATATATATATATATATATATATATATTGAAATGCATAAAAAAATAAAGTCTAATAGTGCTAAGGTGGCATCGTAATTCCGAGAGATATTTTAGTCAACATGAATGCATCATGCATGATTATAAATTCAATATACTTTATTCTTTTAATACTATACTTCTCTCGTCAAACCGTATACCATGATAGAAATAGAGAAAAAGTAAGTTTGCAAAACTTATCCATTTTGTATATATTTTAGGAGTATATCATTTGAATTTTAATAATATGGTGTCTACTTATAGGGATGTCAACTTGCCTCCATTAGCAGAGATCTTCGTGGGGATTCTCCGTTTGGGCCCCAAAGACAGTGATTTTTTTCCCCCGCGGGGACGGAGATGGGGAACAAATTAAAGTCTCCCCGAAGGCAGTTCCGGGACGGGGGTGGCGTAAATATCCCCCGCCCCGTGGAGTCCCCGCCCCGCCTAAAGTAACATAATGTCCTTTAAGTTTTATTTAATTAATTTTAAATTATTATGGAAGTTTATTTGTCATTTCATATAATTATTCTTAAACACAAATTTAAAATATATATGTATTGTAAGTAAAAGAGTGAGATATAAATGATTATTTCAATTTTTTTAGTTTGAAATTTTGGTGGTCATGACACTCAATATTATAGATTAAATATTGTTAAAACAATATATTTATCATAAAAGAATAATTTCTAAATTTCTTGTGGTTAGTTTTTTAAGTTTTTACTATTAATTTGATTTAAAATAATAAATAAAAAATCATGTTTATGGATCTCTGCATGAACCATGGAGATCCGTGGGGATCCGTCGGGACCCGTGGGGATCCGCGGGGATGGGGTTAGGGGACAAAATCCCCCCGTAGCGGAGATCCGAAATGAGGATGGAGAATAGATTCGAGGGCGGGGATTGTGATGGGAATGTATCCCCCGCCCCTGCCCCGCCCCATTGACATCCCTGTCTATTTATTATAATCTGGTTTGACTTTTTAAATATACTTGGCACGTTACATCGTTTAACATATTTTAAATTTTCAGTTTGTATAAATAAATCGGCATTGCAAGTATTTTATAATTTTATTAAATATTATTAGGAATATTTCGTTAATAATTTTAAATTACTTCATTTTGATAACGTTTATTACATAGAATCGAAAAAAAATATCAACCGTCAATTGGTTTATTGGTGATTGACATTGAATTTAGTAAAAATGATTATAATTTAATTTCACAATTACAATCGATAGAAAATTAAAATCATTTGATGTCAGAATTAAGGGTGTACATGGGTTGGGTTGGACCAGGTCTGGCCTAACCCGTTACCCAATCCGTTCAAAATTCAATGGGTTGGATTCGTTGTCCAACCCGCAATTTCATTACCAAAACCGTCCTGAACCAACTCGTTCATTTAAGGGTTGGGTTGAATTCGTGGTGTTAGAGTTACAGCGGAACTTTGACTTCTAATAGTGATATGAAATACAACTCTCTTAAAGTTAAATAAGAAATTAGTATAACATGAACAAAGAATTTGTATAAAGAGATATAAGTGTCTAAAGAAGAAAGATTGAATTTGTATATGTTATTGATATTATTACAAACTAATGATTCATCTTATATAGTAATCCACGTACTATAAAATGAATGAAGCACATTACAAAACACATAAGCCATAAGCCATGTTATTCCTATTATTGTTCCTTACTAATGTTGTATCTTGCCATAATTAGATTTGACTAATTATTCCCACACGTGGGTTGTGTTTCAAAATTTTTTTTTTTAATTTAAAAATATTATAACACAATTCAATACATTTATACTCATTTCTAACACACAAAATGGATGAAGCACACCATATAATATCTAATAATATTCATCAACTCATGGGCAAAATTAGTAATTTTTAGACAAAATTAGTAAAAACTGGGTGTGAATTTTTTGGACAAAATCAAGGGCAAATTTTTAGACAAAATCAAGGACAAAATTAGTAGAAACAAAATGTAAAATTAGTAAAATCAGTGTGTAAATTTTTTGTCCAGACTTCCTAAAATTTCTAGCTCCGCCACTACATCAACTTAACATAACATTAGATAATATTATAAAATTTCACAAGACACGTTACTTTTATAAAATACGGAAGTTGAAAATGAAACAAAAGAAAATAAGAAACAACATTTAGTCTTAGAATTACGTAAACTCATTGATCTAATAGTATTATTGGCGGAGAATAAAGGTTTTTTAGAAAAATTATGGTTAGTAATGAGATAATAAATTTATATTTTTATTTAAAATAATAATAAAAAATAAAAAATAATTAATGTCACATCAATGAGTTGGGTCAACGAATTACAAAATTCAAACTCGAAATTCGAACCAAAATTATATGAATTGTTGCGGATTGAGTTCAAATAATTTATAAACTACTTCAGTTTAGATTAACAGATTCGTGAGTCGACCTACACCCATAAACACTCCTAATCAGAACTGATTTTCGAATCAAATTATTCAGTATAACGAACCATTGTTGAAAAAAAATTAAAAAAACTAAAGAGATTCGTTCTTCTAAAATTATTTCTTCATTACAAAAATGTCTATTTATTTTGATAAAAAAACACCTACCATATTGTTGATGCTTTTAATTACTTTTCCCCTTTAGGTATTACAATAAATAAATGTAGTCCAACAACACAAACCCCAATTTTAATGTCTCTCGCATTATTATAGTACCACACAAAATGTCAATGTGATGCCATTCATTGGTCAAATAATAGTTTCAGCCATTAAATAATAAAGTTGATGTTTTTCTTTGTCTAATTAAGAAAAACAAAGTTGATATTAATAAACGTGTTTTTCTTTTTCAGGTAAAATAATCCTCGCATATTCCTCGGTCTTCCAAGGCTTTACTATGTTTTATTGTTTTTATCTCATTAGCCTTATTTCACAACAAAAATATAAATAAATATTCATTGTTTTCAAGCTGTACAATTTTCCAAATTTGAAATCTTCTATATGCGGCTTGACTAATTTAATATTTTTTATTAACAAAATGTGAATTCTTATCTATCCAATACAAAAAGTTGGGTATAGTTATCTTTAGTATAAAATGCTTAAGAAACAATAAAAAATTATACTATTTAATAATTAAATAAATAAGACAAAATTAAATGATGCAATGTGATTGGTGGAATATACACTACCCAATTTTTTGGGATGGATAGAAAAATTATCCCTTTAATAAAATATACATAATTTTTCTCATTTCTATCTACAAAATAAAAATATGCGAATGCTCTGGAAATAAATCAAAACATTAAAGACTATTTGAATCTATTCATTACAATTCATTTAAAATATAGAGTTTAAAGGCAGTGCACTGACAATGTAAACTAACTTTACACATACGGCCAATCAAAATTCTTACACTTGCCACGTCATATTAATTTTTTTAAATTAAAATTATGTTTTAATTAGATACATAGTTGTGATTGACAGCGTAAAAATATTTTACATTATCAGTGCATATTTCTTTTTCTCTAAAATATATTACATATTTATATTTTAGTCTAAAATAATTAAATCTGTATAATAGTAATTATTTTGTTACTCATACTTTTTAAATAAAAGTACTAAATTAAATTTCTTATTTAAGTTTTATTTGATAAAAATAGTGGTTCACTGATAAATTAGCTGATAGTTTATATTTATAATTGATAGTTTATAGCTGATTGTTGATGATCGATAGTTGATAAATTAATTAAAATTGATAAAATTATTTATTCAACTAACTCATAAATAAAATGACATAACAAAATTTAATATATAATTATTTTATTTAAAATTAAAATAAATTATATAAATTAAAATTAAAAATTACAAAGATAAAAGTGAATTGTAGTTAAAGTAATAAAAATAAAAGTAAAAAAAACTATAAATTAAAAGACTATTTAATTAATATTTAAAAAATAAATTATAAATTACAAGCTCACAAATATCTCAGACAATATATAACTTGTTTCAAGGTTTTAAATTATTCATGTACTTTTTGATATTTTTTGTTAATGTATAAAATTGAATATATTACAAATTTAATTTATGAAAAAATCATAATTTTTGTAAAGACAATTTTATTATTTTAATATTATTTATATATATATATATATATATATATATATATATATATATATATATATATATATATATATATATATATATATATATATATATATATATATATATATATATATATATATATATATATATATATATATATATATATATATAATAAGTTGAATATATTACAACTTTAATTTATAAAAAAACATAATTTTTGAAAAACAATTTTATTATTTTAATATTATCTATATATATATTAAATAAATTGAATATATTTCAACTTTAATTTATGAAAAAAACACAACTTTTTAAAGAATTTTTTTTATTTTAATATTATCTATATATATATGTTAAATAAGGCGAAAGATTGTTATCTTTTTCTCCCCAAAATCTACCATTACCTCCCCCAAGAAACTCCAAAATGATGCCTAATATTCATAAAAATAAGGTGTAAAAATGAATATAATTTAGAATCGAAAAACACGAAAGTGCATAAAAAGTTCCAACCAACGTAGTAAGCAATTTACTTTCACACATAAATGAATACAGTTGGACTCTGTCAAACAAAATAATTTTCTCTCTCTATCTATTTCACTCCAAATTTTAACTCATTTTTTTCAGTTCTGTCCTAATATTTTTTTTCTTTTCTCATTTTCTCCGGCGACAATTTTTCTCTCTTCTCACAGCCTTTGACTTACTCCACCGATCACAACCACTGCCGCCGACTTAGCCGGCCATGGGTCATTGCTGCAGCAAAAACACTGCAGTCGACAGCGACACCGTCGCCGATCACAACCTCAAATCATCTAACCACGATGTATCACAAACTTCCCACCCTGCCGGAAACTCTGTCTCCGGCGTCAGTGATGCTACTCCGGGAAGGCAAACCCCGGCGACATCGTTTTCCACTAGTCCTTTCAATAGTCCTCTTCCTGCAGGTGTGGCGCCGTCACCGGCTGCCAGGACTCCTGGAAGGAAATTCAGGTGGCCGCTTCCTCCGCCGTCTCCGGCAAAGCCGATAATGGCGGCTTTGATGCGGAGGCAGGGGAAGACGAAACCGAAAGATGGACCGATACCTGAGGAACAAGGGGAAGGTGGAGAGGGAGAGAGGACGTTGGATAAGAGCTTTGGATATGGGAAGAATTTTGGGGCGAAGTTTGAGCTTGGGAAGGAAGTTGGACGAGGGCATTTTGGTCATACTTGTTGGGCTAAAGGGAAGAAAGGTGAACTTAAGGGAGTATCAGTGGCTGTCAAAATCATAACCAAAGCTAAGGTCAGAATTTGGATCATATTGTTTTTGATTTTGATCATGATTGCTTTAAAATTTAGCTTCAATTCAAAGTCAATTGTGAACATCATTTGATAGTGTTCTTGGTCAATTTAGGATCAATTGTTGACTTTTCTGAATATTTTGATAATTGAGTTGAATTTTGTGCTAGCTTGGTACAATATGAATATATGATCATGGAACTTGGTCAGGTAGTAAATGTTAAGTGTTGCTTTATTGTTTATAGTATTTAGTTATTGCCATTTTCTAAGTTAATGTTGGTCTCGGTAGTCAATAGTAGCTGCTATAGCGGTGATTTGCGATATAGCAGCCTCTAGGGGTTATTCGAAATTTTGGTCTTCTTACCCTAAGACTTATTTGATTTAAATCGAGTTTGAATATTGGTAATAATGAGTTTCGGTTATTAGTTATGATTGTGTCTTTAATTGAGTGTATACATCTATTATATGGTGTAACTTTCTTGTACTGTTTCATTAAAGTTTGAGGTAACGACCATATTTCGATCTGCTGTACTGCTATAGCATTTTCGGAGTTGGACGCCATGCTCCACTATCCGTTATTAACTACGTAGAGGCTGGTACGGGAAAGAAAAATGCTTGAAAATCTGTTTTCCAATAAAATTGGAAAGTACTGAGAGCCAAACATTACAGTATTAATTATGTCAGATAATACTTCTTTTAAAGAGAAACTATTGCGAAAATGTGATAGTGACAAACAAATTTGGTTGCTACGGATTTCTTTTATCGCTGATTGGTTTATTGGGAGCATCAGAATAAGTTGTGGAGATCAGGCTGGCAAAATTGTTGAAGTCGTTACTATGCAACTAGAACTAGACAAAATCACAGCTCTTAACGTGGCCTCCTGTAAATACTGCATAATGGAAGGTGAGGTTGCTTACAACAAAGGGTCCAAGTTTCCAACCCTTCCCTCGATCGTGCTATGATGGGAGACTTGTAGTCCCGGGTGGCAAAAATTGGGACACGGCACTAGACCATAAGAAAGAAGTGAAGTTGCAACCTCTCTAACAAGGGCGATTGGTTGCATTTTTGGTTCTATTAATGGCCAATTATAGTGGTTCAATCCGTATGGCCTCCTTTGTTTGCATGGGGAAGCTCATTGGTCATATCCCCTTGTTGCCAAAGCACAAGAATGGATGAAATGAAACCATTTAAGTTGCATGTTTGTTTGACAAAAGCTGTTATAGGCTTCTGGTTAGATCATTAGTAAGCAATTAAGCACATTGTAGAGACTAAAGAATGCATGTACCGAACCTGGGTATTTGTTATTGTTTTTTACCTCCATTATGAACAAAATTATAAGGTAGCATATATTCTTAATAAGAGGAAAATTGAGTTCATGGAGAAAGGGAACTAACAACACTTTTCTTGTTGACTGTTGATGAACATTACAAGTATTCTACGTTTATTGCAATGCCTATAGGCATTAGACAATTTAGAACTTTATTTTAGCTACTTGGCTTCTGATGGGCGATGTTTCTAGGAAGAGTATGAGCAAAAACTGAGCCTTTACTTCTGCGTCTTTTCATCATAAGTTGAATTTTGATTTTGAAGCATTTTTTTGTTCTTGCATTATAATTTTTGCTTGATGACGCTTATTGTGATTATCTGGTTTTCACATGCCAGATGACCTCAGCAATTGCAATTGAAGATGTGAGAAGGGAGGTGAAAATGTTGAAAGCCTTGTCCGGACATAGGAATTTGGTCAAGTTTTATGAAGCATTTGAGGATGCGAATAATGTCTACATTGTGATGGAGTATGTATAGTAACAATTATATCTGAAAATTGCTCAGTCTTGATAGGATTTTATTTGAATTTTCATCTACTGGTTGTTTTGTGTTCTCCTGAAGATTTTTGCTGTAAAGGATTTCATCATAAGTAGATGTTTTCAAGAATCTTCAAAATATGAGCATGATTTAAAGCTGGGTAGTACATACAACTATTAAACTAGTCATTTATCCTAACGAGATATTATTGTTATTTTCAGGTTATGCGAGGGTGGAGAATTACTGGACAGAATTCTAGATAGGTAAAACTAAAAGACTATTTTTATCTGTACTCTGTTACTTTTTTGTCCTTCCTTACTTTTTTTCGGAGGAGTTCAGTTTTTGAATAACGTGGTTGTAATTAGATTCATTTGATGTTAATTATTTATTAAAGAGGTGGAAGATACACAGAGGAGGATGCCAAAGTTATTCTTCTACAAATTCTTAATGTAGTTGCCTTTTGTCATCTTCAAGGAGTTGTTCATCGCGATCTAAAACCAGAGGTATGACATTGTGAAGTTTGAACTACTTATGTTACTTGGTCACACCTTTTGTTGAATAAGGAATTGAATAAGGAATTTTTTTTTGTATGTAGAATTACCTCTCTAATCTATAACTTGTAACCCTAAATGTTTTGCCTACTTTGCAGAATTTTCTTTTTCTCTCAAAAGATGAGGATGCTGTTCTGAAAGTTATTGATTTTGGTCTATCTGATTTTGTCAGGCCAGGTAATATGATTGAACCGACATAATTATATTCAGTATAAAACCTATTGTAGCAGTTACTAACTTGTATTTATTTTAGCTTTAGCATATTGTGCACTTGCATGGTACAATTCTACATTCAAATTGCCGGAAAATAACCAAACATTGGAAGTAGGAACTGTGATATTTTACCATATCATAATTCGTCGGTCATTAATTTTCAACATTGATATGCCATCTTGAAATACCGTTAAATACCTATTTTAACCAAATTTTTAAATGGCTTTTGCTTCCTGTCAATATTTTGTTGTTTTCTCTTTATAGTACCCGTTTCGAATCACAAGATCTTAATTACTTATGATATTTCTATTCATCTAAGTTTTTGGGTTGAAATCATTCTCCAAATCAACGGCAGCTAGCTTTTCTCATAACTTTGGTTGTCTGGCTATCTAAATTTATTGTCAATTTTCACTCAAACATTTCTTACAGCTCCATTTTGCACTTTCCATTGTCACTCTTATCATGCATGTCCTTCACTCCATTTAAAATCAATTATTATAAAAAATGAAGACATTAATAAAAGCTTGATTCTTTTCTACACTCACTTTAGAAGTTTCCCTGTTTCAAGCTCAGCTATAAATACACCAATTTGCTTATCAAAAATGAATTTCGCTAATTTACTGGCTTAGATGAATCTCAGGACATGCATTAACTCTAGGTTTGAAATTTCCTCGAATGTTCAAAATTGTTCAACATAAGTGTTTCTCATTTATTCTGCCTTATGATAATTTTCGTTCTTCTATCAGTTTTTGCACTGACAGCACTGACAGCACTGACTTCTTATAAACATGCAGATCAACGCCTTAATGATATTGTTGGTAGTGCCTATTATGTTGCACCTGAAGTGCTCCATAGATCTTACAGTGTTGAAGGAGACTTATGGAGTATTGGAGTTATATCGTACATATTGTTATGTGGAAGTAGACCGTTTTGGGCGCGGACTGAATCAGGAATCTTCCGGTCTGTGTTAAGAGCAAATCCTAACTTTGATGATTCACCTTGGCCATCAATATCACCAGAAGCTAAAGACTTTGTGAAGAGACTTTTGAACAAGGACCATCGGAAAAGGATGACAGCTGCTCAAGCTCTATGTATGTTTCATATGAATATTTTACTCAGACAATGCTTAACTCAATAGTTAGTTGTTTGTACTAATATTCTCAGGCACAAATACTCTAAAATCTTATTCCGGGATTCTTAATATCGAAATTACCTCCATATCTGCAGCTCACCCATGGTTGAGAGATGAAAGAAATGCCATTCCTTTAGATATTCTGATTTACAAGTTAGTCAAGACATACGTGCGTGCCTCGCCTTTGAAACGTTCGGCATTGAAGGTAGCCACCTGTTATTACCATTATTACAAATGCATCTTTTATCCTCCAGTCCTTTTCCCCTTTTCGAGGGCCGGGAATAATTGAAGAAGACTAGAAGAGTAATATTTTCTGTTTTCCTTTTTTTTTTTATCCAACACAGGCTCTCTCAAGAGCATTGCCAGAGGATGAGGTTACCTACCTTACAGCACAATTTAGCCTCTTGGAACCTAAAGATGGTTGCGTTTCGCTTGAGAATTTCAGAGTTGTAAGTGAATGGTTTTTCATATATATTCCCTCTATGACATTAAGATGCTTTCTTAAACAAACATACAATATTATTTATGGCTTAACCCTAGTTAGTGTAACTAAGTATGGTCATCTATTAGATTTTTTTAAATTAGTCTTTTATGGCTTACACTTTGTAGGTAGTTTATATGCTATTTTTTTCCCACAATCTCTAAACTAGAATTATAATTAATTCAGGCTCTCATGAAAAATGCAACTGATGCCATGCGGGAAGCAAGGGTCCCTGACATTCTAAATTTGGTAAGTCATATTTGTTTTCTGATTAAGATTTCCCCCCTTTCCAACCTCATTCATTTGCTCCAAACCTATCATTAGCAGCATGTCTTGGTTTGTTCATATAATAAACTGCAAACAAGTTGAGTACCATCATGATCACATTTGGATTGTATGGTTAAATGAACTATTATAAACTTTGTTGTTTTTCTTACGGAAATTTTAATAATATGAGATATCTGAAATGCATGTTTCTTGAAATAAGATGGATCCACTCTCCTATAAAAAACTGGACTTCGAAGAGTTTTGTGCTGCCGCAATCAGTGTATACCAGCTTGAAGTTCATCCAGAATGGGATAAAATTTCCACCACAGCATTTGATTATTTTGACGAGGCAGGGAACCGTGTCATTTCACTCGAGGAGTTGGCACAGGTTTGAACATTTCTTTCTAAGAGCAAACTTACTTGTATTAACTTGTCTTAAAAGCTAATAACCTACTTAACACTCTGAGATATTATGTTCTTCAGGAGATGAATTTGGGTCCATCTGCTTATTCTTTAATGGGTGACTGGATCAGAAAATCTGATGGAAAACTCAGCATGGTCGGATATACAAAATATTTGCACGGTGTCACAATTCGTACAAATACAAGACACCGATAGTTACGACAATTAAAAGAAGATTTTATTATATTTATTGAAATTTAAATTAGTTGGTGTTCTTTTCATTTTTTAAAAATTGAAATTGATATATTTTTCTTTTTTAAATTTGAATTGAAAGGAAAAAGGTACAGAGAGGGTGTATGCATATTTTTTTGGGGGTAGGTTGGAGGATTGTATGATGGAAAAGTAGAGGTAGCTAACATATTGTTTTTGTTCCTCATGTGATTTGTAATGCAAAGTAAAATTTATCCCATTTTACTTGTGAACACAAATGCAACTTGCTTTCTTGTAAGATTTCGTGTGAAGATTAGATTAAAGATGCTTCTATTTGGGTCAACTTTATGATACGTCAACAATGTGACACTATGTTTTGTTTCACGAGAATATTGAGGAAGATAAATGCCGCAATTAACATGGCCAAGTTGTTACATAGTTTGAGGAATTATGTGTATTTGGTCTAGATTCATGTTTAAAACGATGTTTTTTGTAGAACTGGTCAAAACTCAAAGGAAAAGAGACGCATTAAGGAAAAGAGACGCGCTTATATAATGCCCGTGAATGGTGTATGTGATTGCTTAATGCTTACTACTCACTCAATACGCCCTACAATAATGACCGATTTAATCATTTTGTACCAATTAGAATAAGAGAATAAATGAAAGAGATAACACGCTGTTGCATAACTGGTAGACGTGTGCAACAAGAAAAATGGAAGATGCTTGACTCTATAAACCAACTAATTCAATATTTGATCATTGGCTGATGCAAGTAATGAAAAACATAGACAGAAATATATTAATTAAGGAGTGGTGCAAGGCGATAGTGTAAAATAGTTTTATGCTATCGTCTGATAAAAACAATTTTTTTTGGCCATGTTATATCACTAAATTTAAAATATCAGTGTGATTTGATAGAATACAGGATTTTTATTGGATGACAGCGTGCATCTCCTATTTTCTCAAACAAATATTAAAACAATGTCATGTCTATAAAATGTAAAATAAAATTTGATTTTACAAAAATAAATGAAATATTATTTTGCATTGAAAATTAAAAGTTTAATAACACTTTTTATCTCCTTATTTTATCTCTTATGTATTTTAAATTCAAACAATCTTAATCTTTTCTTATATTTTTGTGTTGAAAATTGATGACATTTCTATTTTCTAATGATGTATAACTTATATATTTTTTTTATCTTTACAAGTTTCACAAATATTTTTTTGATTTCTCTTATCATATTTTTGCATTACAAATTCATGAGATGTCTATTTTTTTAATGATGTGTAATTTCTATTTTTATTTTTAAAAATTTATTTTTAAAATTTTTTGTCAAGGTTCCTATCCAAATTTGTTATGTTACATGAGTGATGCAAAATTTAAAAATGAACACGTCATCAATTTTATGTTAAAAATGTGAAAAGGAGACCAAAAAAATTCTAAAATTGAAATAGAGACACTAATTTCATAAATATACTAAAATAAAAGGACTAAAGTTATAATTAAGCTCAAATTAAAAGATATCAATTATCTATATAAATTAAAATAAAATTAATTATTTATTTACATAAATAAAAGAGGTTAACTTTGGACGGGAATCAATCTTGCACAATTTGCCAAGAGAAGACTTTCACATTGGAGGAGGCTCAACTATCCCAGATCAATGGACGGGTTGGATACTCCTTCCCGATCTGGGTAACATAGTGACGCATAAAGCTTAGTTGGAGAAGGTAAGAAAGTGCCACAAAAAATACCATCCCTATTATGCCTACAAATTCAACTATCTCTCCTCACTACGTTTGACACCTCAGAGAACCGAAAAGAAATCAACGACTTGAGGTTCCTCATGGACAAAAAAAGGTGTGACGCCGTCTATAACCCCAAGAAAAACTACCCTCCATCCAACTACCCCCCCCCCACAGACCCATCCTGAACACGAGAAATAGAAAAAAAATCTTGTGGAACCTAATTTTAAGAGGAATATCCTTGATCCAAGAATTGCCCCAAAAGAGGTATGAAGGCATTACCCTACCTTCCTAACCAGACCTTTCTCAAACCAATTAGAGGATCATCTTTCTTGGACATAAGAAGAAACACACTTATCTACTAAGCATAGACAAAATATAATCCTTAAACTTTACCTCCTCGTTAAGGAAGAAACACTAATGACCCCATAACGGGCAAATAATATATCACACTAGAGACCAAAAACACCAGCAATAAGTCTTCATCTCTATTTGACTAGGAGGGCTAAGTTAACAAACTGAAGGCCTTTAACTCCCAAACCACCTTTCTTCTTAGATTTACAAACATACGTCCACTTCACCCAAGAGATCTTAAAATGTCCATTTACACCGCCCCAAAGGAACCTCATTTGTATACTCACTAGGATTTTCCATACTTTCACATGCATCTTAATAAAATATAAGAAGAAGACATGAATAACACTTAAGATTGAGTTTAGGAGGATCAGACTTCCCCCTAGACTAACGTATCTATGATGCTAAGAATTTAGCCTTTTTCACAATAGACTAACAATGAGATCTTAAGTAGATTTTAGTCGAGGATTTCCCCTACTAGCAACGCCATTACCGAAAAAGGGGAGACTCAATCCTACAATGAAGAAAGTCTTCAGCTAGATATATGAAGTTGGAATATACATTTATTCCAATAAAATACTCTTACAAAGTTAATTTCAAGCCCTGAATCAAACTTGAGAACCTTAATAATAGCTATAATGATCCATAGATTATTGACTGAAGGCTCGACTAAGATTACGATATCATTATCATATTGGAGATGGGAAATATCAAGACAGGAAGAACCTACTCTAAGAACCAACTCTTCCTCCTGATCAACGCATTAAGGCCTTTTGCCACAAGGAGGAAGAGGAATAGAGCTAAGGGATCCCCTTGCTTCAATCTTCTTTAGATTTTAATCTCTTGGGTTGGAGAGACGTTGATTAACACAACCAGATTATCAGAAAAGACACATGCTCTAATACATGATCTCCACTATTAAAGCCAAATCTGATAAGCATATACTCCAGGAAGCTCAAATCGACCGTGTCATACGCTTTCCCAAAATTGTCTTTAAAGATAAGGTAGGATTTTCTAAAGCGATTGACCAAATAAGCTAACTAATTTATTACCACCACTCTATCAACCAAAATTCTACCTTTAAGAAAAGTTGATTTAGTTGGTGAGATAAGTTTATCCATCACATTTCCTAGTCTTTTGGCTAGGAATTTGGCTACTAACTTATACATGGAGACAAGAAAGGAGATATGCCAAAAATCACTCACATAGAAGGGTTCTTAACTTTAGGGGATAATAGTCACAAAATAGGAGCAAAGCACCAAGGGAGAAATGCAAACCGATGGAACTCATCAAACATAATCCCAACACCCCCTCAACAGGCACCAACATCTTTTGATGAAGAAAAGTCAAAACCATCAAAACTCGCTCTAATTATCATTACAATGAGAGATCACCCCATCAAGCTCCGCAAGCATAAAAGGAGCGGTCAAGGCCACATTATCATCCTCAAACAAGGAATAGAATGACACACCATCAAGTCATGGACGATCATTATTCGGATCTAAAAACTTCTCAAAAAAATACTCAAAGATCTCTTGCCGAATAGATGACATCCCTTCAACCCAAGTATCACCCATATTTAGAGCTTAAATGACATTACTGCCACTTCTACTTTTGATAGATGCATGAAAGAACCCATAATCAACAAACCCTTCCTTGAGCCATTTGACTTTAAAACTTTAGATCAAGTGAGAATCCTTAGCCTTAAGTAAAGCTCAGATCTTAGAGAATGATAAAGATATAGAGTCCAACTCCACCATAGAGAGGGGCCATTGATCAGCCAGCGAGTCCAAGTCTCTGATCACAGATCTAAAGGATTCAATTTGATAGTCAAAATTGCCAAAATCTTGTTTATTCTAACCTGTAAGAACAACTTTAAGGGATTTAAGCTTATTCATAAGATCAAACACACTTCATCCCTGATTAGGAGAAGAAGATTAGAAACTGCAAACCAGATAAAACGAGGATGAGATAACTAATGATTATTGAAACGAAAAAAGGTTTTGGGCCCTGCAGATGATTATCATACTTAATAGTGACGGGAAATCGATTAGAGGCATCTTTAGAAAGGGTCCATTGAGACACAAACCCCAACAAACCCATCAACCCTCTGAAACAAGGATCCGATCAAGCTTACTAACCACCTTACCACTAGGATGAAACCAAGTGAACTTCCTCCCTAAGAGAGGAAGATCCATAAGGTCCAAGCAAGAAATAAAAAAAAGAAGTCCAAACACTTAGAGTTACTATACAAGTTAGAGGAACAATCAAAACTTCACCGTTCAGTAGGCGAGAAAACAGAGTTAAAGTCTCCTAAGACATACCAAACAACCCCCTCCAAAAAAGGAGTAAGGATCTACTCCATTTCCTTAAAAGAAATGGAGGGTCCATTACTATAGTTTCGTGTGCATAAAGTTAAATAAATAATAAATATGTGTCACATGTCTTAGAAATACGTGTAATACACACATTAAACTATAGTAATGAAAAAGAAACGGAATTTAAGAAATGAAGTGGATCCTTACTCCCAAAAAAGGACTTATGGATATATAGATCCGACCGTATTCTGTCTGCCAAAATAGATTTGGAATAGACATTAACAACAAAACAAACCACTTTAGAGATCACCCATCCTAAATAAACATCTAGAAAATCAGGATCGGAGAAGGAAAAAATGACTCTCTCTTTGAAACTACACCACATAAACAAAAGACCACCGTCATTTTTTTCAGAGTGTGAATCTCCAATAAAAAAAGAATTTTCCCAAAGAGATTGAACTAGAGAATTTAATATCTCTTGAAGTTTAGTATCTTGAATGTCTATGAAGTCTAAAACATTTGCTAGAACATTAAAGGAACACACTAACATCTACCCCTAAACCCCACATTTGTATGTATTTGAAGATCCAAACTTTAGTGTTTTATATTTTTATAAAAAATCTAAAGTAACAGTTTAAACCCAATGTTTAAGGTGAATCTAAATTAAATGGCATTTATAATTTTAATATTACAATTAAAATCAAATTTTTGAAACAATTTTGCACGTCAATATGTCTTCATTATTGTGGTATGGAGGGAATGCTCTATACTAAAAATAAAAATTTATACATTAATTAAAATGTTCATTAACATAATTCAATTTTCTAAATATAAAAAATAATTATATTTTCTAAATTACTATAATTTGACTTTTTTTTATAAATTTTCTGTATGAATTTGTTTTATTGGAACATAGGATAAAATATCTATAATCTATAATATAAGAAAATTTACTGTTCTGGATTTCACCAAAATACCCTTTGATTATCATTGTTTAAATTAATATTTTTGGGGTAAAAAATGTCTTTTTGTTGGTTTCTTATAACCAAAAGACTTTTTCTGATAACCCTATTTACTTTTTACAACCCATTCCCCATGACTGATTTTTTTCAAAGCCAAAACCTACTTTGTAAAACACACGCAAAGTCTCTTCTCTCTCATCCAAACCCTCATCTCTCTTCACAATCCTCATCCTTTTTTTTGAAGTTGTCTCTTCCTCTTCTTTCTTTATGTTCTTCTTCTACTATTTTGATTCTTTCTGCTAACATATTCTTTCTGCTAACATAGTTTACGAAAATATATTTTATGATGTGCGGTGTGTGGTTTAACGGCGGTAGCAGATCTGTGGTGAAGGCAGCCTATTTTTGGTGGCGAGGGTGATAGTGGACGAATCTTATGAGTTTAAGCGATAATCCAGTTTGCGGAACATTTGTTTCAATTTCAAGATAAAAAATTAATATTTGCTTTTGGGTTGTTGATTCGATTTCAAGCAAAGAAGATGGAGATTTGTTTGTGGTTTGAGATTTTGTTTCAAGCGAAGAGTTTATGGCGGCAGATCTGAAGTTTTCGGCGATTTCACATCGATGTGCGATTTAGGGTTTTTGTTATCTCATGTTTTGGAATGTCGTGTTTTAATTTATAGGGCTGATAGAAAATTATTGTACTTTTGTGAGGTGATTTTGAATTGCTGTGTTTTGTTTAATTTGTAGAGAACAGAGGTTTTGGATCTGTCTTTGGCTTCCTTCTCAATTCTGCTGCCTTACCTTGGTAAATTTCTCAAGGTAACTTTATCCATCTATATAAATTCTTTCACCATGAACAATTTTAATAGAATTTCTTTGGACATGTTTTGACGATGTCGAGTAGAATGTATTTTGCCTTTACAATTTGAAGCTTTTACATCTACAAGTGTTTACGTGACTCAAATGCTAACACAAGTGCCATTGTTAACCAAACTTGGACATCATATATTTTATTGCGTAATACAAATACCATTGTTGCGGTACGTCACATAGATTATCATTATTTATTTATGATTGTTGTTGTTGATTTTTAACAAACCATTTATTCTCTGAATCAACTAAGCACTCTATTTTTCTGGTCTTAACTTTGTATTCATTTATCTTATATTCTCAAACAATTTCAATGTGTTCAGCTCATTTTGATTCAAGGAGAAATTCTTCTTGGACAGTTTTGGAATATAATTGAAAATGCAGGCCTCAATGAATTGAAGGAGACTCTATATTTTCCACAAGATTAGTAGTATGATTAGTAGCTTATGTGATCTTTGATTTTCTTTAAAAGCTTTGTGTTATTACATTTTGTTATTCTAATTGCAGGTCCTCAACTTGATTAAACCTGTTGCATGTGTTAAAAAGCTGTCAACGTTATGATTACAGGTCCACAAGCGCGGCAGGAACTCTTGAGAATAGACAAGCAAACCCTTTTTGAGCAAGCTCGGAAAAATATGTACTGTTCGACATGCAACGATTTGCTTCTTGAACGCTTTTTGCAGATTGTTATGTATGGAAAGTTTTTGCAACCGGAAGGGACGGGTGTTCAGTTTCCTTGTGGCAGACCCGGGGGTTTAAAGAATCAAAGTTATGGTGGATCATCTGTTTCCAACGCGGTTCAAGATGAAATTTGAGATCCGTCTGTTCATCCTTGGGGAGGTTTGACGACGATGCGTGTGCTCTGCATACTGCCAGACTTTCATGTGATACGCTGGTGGAATTTTGGTCAGCACTGGGAGAGGAGACAAGACAATCTCTTCTAAGAATTAAAGAAGAAGATTTTATTGAGAGACTCATGTTCAGGTGAGTGATTTATTTGAGCATTCTCCATAGTGCATTAATCTTAGATAATGCTGGGCCTTAGCAGCGACTTTGGTCCCACTTGACGACAATAACTTGTAGTAATAGTAGTATCAAGTATTTTATTACCTATTTTACTTTATTGCCTCGAGTATATTTTCCTTAGTTGCAGCATGTTATGGTACTTGTAGTTTATCATGTTTTTTTACATTGTCCCTTTTAATAATCTTTCAGAGTAACTTTTACAGGTCCGAGGAATAAAAAAAATCACTACTGATGATCCAAATACTGGTACGTTCTGTTATTGAACCTGAACTTGTGTATTGACTGGGTATGATTGTTTTTGTGATGCAGAAAATTATAAGTTTTGAAACCAGGAAGAAGATACAGTTTGAACAAGTTTTGCATTAACTTGCAGTTTTAAATTATCTTGCAAACATTAGAGGGGAGTGTTGCATCTGGATTTAGAAAACCTAAAGAGGAGGAGTTTGAAACACGTTTGTATGTATGCAGAGGGAAAAGAGTTCTCAGATTGAAATAGGTAATGTGTTGTTCGTTCATGAACTTCTGTGTTTCCGTTCATATATAATTTAAACTTATTCTCTGGTAGGTCCCGTTTGCAAGGTCTTCATGGAACTTGGTCTTTAGCTACTGATGAAGTTGCTTTTGTGTTGATTTAGTGTTTAATACACAACAACTCAACTCTTGGAAATGTGGTAACAACATATTAACAGCATAGACATGTAAGTGGCTAACCTTTTCGCTCTCATCGCTAAATCGATTTCACCATCACCACATGTGTCGAATTTTTCATGCTTTAAGTTTTCAAAATTCATCGTTTTTTTGGCAAAGAGAAGACACTGGCCATAACTCTCAAATATACAGGTTTGTAAAAATTAAGATTCGTAAAGAATTGCATGTGTGCGTAAACACTCGAAGGAAAATTCTATACCTGAAAGAATATTGCTTTCGCTTTTTTGCATTACAGATCCAACCTATATGGTCCGAGTTGTTCCAAATAATGCATCAAACAATGTGTACTGCACACTTCCTGCCCGAAGTGTTTTTCATGGGGCAATGGCATGTTACATTACACCTGCTACATAAGTGGACTTGTCAATGGAAGACAGACTTACATACCATTTTATCTGAGTTCATTGGTTATGATATTTGTTTGTTTTCTTAGAATAGCATTATGACTATTTATGGTTTTGTTCAGGAAGAAAAACCAAATTGTTAATGGTTCGTCTCGAATTGAATTGAATTTTAGGACTGTTTAAAAAAAATAAATCGAACCGAACCATATTGAAAATCAACCAAACTGGATTTGTCTCATTTTGGCTACAAGAATGATACTCTATTGGCTAACTCTCATGTTTTGATGCATTGTTATACAGATAATCCTAGGGAGACAGGATAATATTGTGATAAGTGATAACTGATAGAATGTGGGCTGTATTGTTATGTTCGACAAACCAACCTAGCTTTATAGATGTCAAGGTTTCCAATGAAGATGAAATAGGCAAAAACTCATTGGATCAGTTACTGGTCGTTGTTAGGAAGACACTTTGGTTGATGAAATCGACACCATTTCTTCCGCAACTGCTTGCTGATTGTTACTCGAGTTTATCTATTGAAGTATTTTAAGGAGTATATATTAGAGTTATCATTTTTGTTCTTTCATGTCCATAACAGATGGCTTTGGAAAACTCATCCTGACAGGATTATTATATTAGTTATAGTTAATAATGTTATATTTAATAATGTGAATGGATTTTGGTCTGGATAGTTTGAATGTATTGTTCATGTTTAATGGCAACCATTGTAGAGGATTGCAGCATATTCAAGCATAGAAATAGACAGAGAAAAAGTAAATGAAATAATGCAAAAACTGCATCATCCTCAAGAAAAAAAAAGACCTGTTGTGTCTATACCATAACTCTTTTTATGTTCTTTTGTGAAATTGATTGAAGAAAAAAAAGACAACAAACTATGAAGTATAATTCATCCAAAATGGAAGGAGAAAATCAACTTGCTAATTCTATTTTATTTTGTTTATATTTTTATAATTAAAATTTTAATATTATAAATAAATAAAATTTTCAATTTCAATTATGATAAAAAACAATTTAATTAAAACTATAATTACTTAGTTTTGAAATTTTTGTATTTTTTCCCAAAAAAAATTATGTATGACTAAGATATAAATTATTTAATAATAGAGTTATCCAATCCGGACCTCGACAAATCAATTATAAGCTTGAGACTGGGGTAAAACTTCTACCATATGATGTAATCTTCTACACATTTATGTGGAAGAAAAATTGAACTATAATACGCAGGTTGAATAGGTTACACTATGGAGGTTGTATAAGGCCTACTATTATTAGGGAATAGTTTTACTATTTAAAAACCCAGTTATAAATTACAATTATAATTTTTTTTTCTGATAAATAAATGTTGGTGTAGAAGTTTATTCATACATTAGTGACTCCAAATTCACCTAAGAAATAGTGTGGCATATTGTATACCGAACCTTGTAGTTATTCTGTTCTTTTGTTTGGAGCTGCCACTCTATGGATCTTTTGCTTGATTGCATGCAGTTATATTATTCCTATAATCTCATCTCATTATGTATAATGTTTTTGTTGAATCAGTCATGTCACTATGTATAGTTAGTTTGAATTTCTCTCATATTTTGTTTCTTCTTTTAGGTCTTTTTATTAAAATTTTATTAATATTAAATATTTCAGGTAACAATGTGCATATCATAACAGTATCCGTGCGAACGCATGAATACCAGTAATATCATGTGAACACACGAGTAACCATGCCAAAATTCGTACAAATGCACGGATTATTATTTTTTGTATAATTAAAAAAAATAAAATAAAATATAATGTGTTAAACCAAATACGAGAAAAATGTGTTGTTTTTAAATTATTTATGTATCTATTTTTTAAAAATTATTTTTAATTTAAGATACAAATTTTTTAAAGATAATATATTAAAAATTGAAATATATCTTATTGATGTAAAACAGTCTTTGTAAAATAATTTTTTATTTATTTTAAAACTATGTCTTTTTTAAAAAAATAACATATTATTTATTTTGGTAAAACAATTTTATTATTCTTAATTTCATTTTGAAAACAAAAGCCTGCTTACCACACCAGCATCGTGCGAACACACGGGTGCTGATACGATACCTAAACAAAAATAAAATTTATATATGGAAAAATCTATTATTGATCTAAATATTTTCATATATAAAAAATTGTATTTATGATCTAAATATTTTTTTCAAAAAATGGTATACGGGAAAAAATATATTATTGATCTAAATATTTTTATATACAAAAATTTACTATTGATTCATATATTTTTTATAACGATACCTAAATAAAAATAATATTTGTACATGGGAACATGAAGTTATTGATCAAAATATTGTTTTATTAATTATATATTCAATTATTATTTTTTCACGGATAACCAGACATCTTTCTATTAAAAAATATATATCTGAAACAAATGCGCGTCCCATACCAGAACCCGTGCGAACGCACGGGTTTGTTACTAGTTTTATTAAAAATAAAAACATTAATTAAATATAATTAAAGTTAATTGACATTTATTTATACTTTGAATTGAATCTATCAAATATGACTTGTTTTATATGTTCCGTAAAAAAATCATTTGTTTAATGTGTACTATAGTGGTTCTCTACTGGAGTATGGAAGAAGTAAGTATTGACAATGTAGTTGTCCCAAAAGTAGCATTGAATCACATTTCAATTTTCATGTCTTTCAAATAATTGGAAGTTATAAGACACCAACTTTGTCATGAATAAACTAAAAGTTTGAATGGGTATGAGTTGACAAATACGTAACGTCGAGATTAATAAAATGGTCTGCAGAACATGCCGGATTAGTTGTCCAAAGCTGGAGATTGACTGCCAAAATAAGCAAAAAGCTGCTGTTTAGTGAAGGCACGATTCATATTGGAATTGGACTTTGTATGAAGGCTCTATCGACAAGCATAGGATTATTAATAGTTTCTATAATAGTTTCTAGATAGTGTTATTTTTTGACGAAAACTTTGAGTTTCTTTTATAATAAACTCTCTGCAATAGAAGATTTTTTTTTTAACTGCAGATATATTGAGAAAAAGAAAGCTGATAAAAAAGGATAGGGGACCAAACTAAAATCCTATCAATAAGTCACAAACATAAATAACGGCATGCCGAGCATGTTCTTTACAAAATCAGCCAAAGAGTATAATCAGGTAAGGATAACCCATGATTAGCAAGGGCATCCGCACAACTATTCTATTCCCTAAAGATATGAGAAACCATAAAATTCCAGTTAGAAACTATATCTATACAATTCAACCATCTATTCCTAATTTGCCAAGGAACTCTAATCGGAGAATTGAACGCTTTGACAAACGCTGTCGATTCCGTCTCCAACCAAATATTATTTCAATTTCTCTCAAAGGCAAACTCAATTGCAAGAATAGCACCGTAGAGTTCGGCCGTGAGAGAGTTGGCACCACCCAAAGAAGAAGCGAAAGCTAAAAAAAAAACGCCGTCAGTCACTGTTTCTACCAATGCCACCACAACCAGATAGACCCGAAGATAAAGTGGCACCGTCACAATTAAATTTAATCCAACCTCTAGGAGGGGGCTTCCAAATAACCTCCGATATATTCGGTGCTCTAGGCGGACGAATAGTGACATTGAACCTTTTGATAATCATAAAGTCATCCATATTAACATATGAGGTAGCAAAAGAACAGTTCCCCACCAAGGAGACAGTGGCAAGAATGTAAGAAATGGAAGAAAAAACCGAACAAAAGCTGTTGTGAAATCTAACCTTGTTCCTTGCCATCCAAATAGCATTGAGAATGAAGATGAAAGCAACTGTCGAAACCGTTTTGCATTGGGCAGAATAAGACTTTCTACAAATGCTCCATATATCAGACCATCCGGAGATAGGGAGGGGAAGATTGAGAATGGTTTGTAACCATTTCCAAAGATAAGAGGCATAAGTACAGTAAAAAAAGAGATGTTGATCTGCTTCTTCTGCCGCACAATATAAGACACATTTGGAAGCCATAGCGAAATTCCTACGTCTCCATTGTTCATCCGTAGGCACCTTCCGATGCAAAAGTCTCCAAACCAAATAAGATTTGGATGGAGGGATTGATTTGGCCCAAATCCACCGCCACCACTCCTTCCAATCACCTTTTAGCCGCTTAAACTCATATGCAATCTTGGCGGAAAAATCTCCATACTGAGAATGAATCCAAACTCTCATATCTTGCCGACGATCAATAGGAATGATACACTTTGAAATTTGCATCTGCAAAGAAGGAGGAATGGGAGTAACAGGTTTAGAGAAGTCCCAATTGCCATTAACAATGTTGCTGCTGACATTTTAATCTGTAATCGACACTAGATCAACCAAACTACAAAACAGCGGCGCACCACACCAATTATCAAACTATAAGCTAATATCCGCACCATTACCCAGACACCACGAGTAGTTAGCAAAAATAGTGGACACCTCCGGCCTGGAGCTAGACCAAATGGAAGAGAAAATGTGATGATTTATGATCCTATTCTTTCTCAGAACTCTCCGCCTCATGAGAATAGCCCAAGATTCCGAGGAGGAAAAAAGATCCCAAGCCAGCTTGAGATTCGATGCTTCATTAAGCTTAACAACTGATCTAAGCCTAAGACCGCCCTCATCAGTAGGAAGACATATAGAACTCCAAGCCACTGCAACCACTTTGCTTCTAGAGGATTCCACACTCCAAATGAAGCACTTAATCGCATGCTCAATACGACGAATAAGAGAAATTGTCCACGAATAGATGGACATGCTATGAGTTAGCATCAAAATTTCGTGGATTAACATTAACATTAAAAAGAGGTTTTTTAATTACAAAGTATTTTTACAATTTTATAAAGTCCATTTAATTCTTTCCCCGATCATAAATTGATTTGAACAACCTATTTTTTCTACCAATTACATGCCAAATCTAGGCCGTTAATTTTACATGACAAGTGTCAGTCATAACATAAGGTCTAGGCATTTCCAAAACCAATAGTGCTTGAGTGCATGATGGGATTATGGGCCAACAACACTACATACTAACTATCACAGAAAAATGTGGGAACTTTGGTGAGGATGTCAAATTCTTTAAGAATAGTCTAAACCCAAAAAGAGGTATGTAGTATCTTGAGCAAGACTTCTATACTCAGCCTCAGTGTTATATATAGTAACCATTGGTTTCTTTTTAGAAGACTAAGAGATAAGATTAAGACCAAAGAAGATAGATGCACCAGAAGTACTCCTTCTATCATCAATATAAGAGGCCCAATCTCCATCACAAAACATCTGAATGGAAGGAGAAAAGATGGTAGGAAAAGGTGAAAGAAGAATACCATGATTAATGGTTCCTTTGAGATATCTTAAGATCCTTTTGACCACCACTCAATGAGCTTCAAGAGGATTAGCCATAAATTGACAAAACTTGTTCACAGAGTAGAAATGTCTAGTCTAGTAATGGTAGCATACTACAATAGACCTACAACTGACCTGTACATATAAGGATCAATCACTGCAACATAGTCTGTTTTGGTTAATTTGCAGGAGGTCTGCATGAGAGTGGTAACATGACTATCTTCAAGCATATTGGTATTTTGAAGCAAATCTCAAATGTATTTAGACTAAGTTAATAAAGGAGAAATTTGAGCGGTGAGCTTCACTTTAATACATAGAAAGTAGTCTACGTCGTCCAAGTTCTTGAGAGAAAAGATCACCCAAGAGCTTCCTATACGTATAATATTATTTACATAACCTAGTAGATAAATAGCGTGACCTTGAGAAAAATAGATGAAAAATGAAGGGTCACACTTGCTAGCTTTGAACCCAAGTCGAAGTAGGACACTTTGAAGCATCTCAAACCACTATCTAGGTACTTGTTTAAGGCCATAGGTGTTGGTTGAGAATATAAGTATGAAAAAAGGTCTAGAAGGGGGGTTGAATAAACCAATCCCTTTTAAATATGATTTCATAACTTTCAATATACAAAATCAAGTTTGATAGACGGAAGCTAAAACTAAATAAAATGGAAGAATAGAATCTCATCAATATGAGTTGTAACCAATATATTTCAATGTAATCACTAAGAGTATGATCAAACAAGGACTTAAGTCAACTAGGATAATTCAAGTTTCTTAATTCAAGCAATTTAATATCTCAACATGGACATGCCTTTTATCACTATCAATTTAAGCACGATTCGATAGGTTTGAAGAAACCCATGCCTATGATTTTACAATAAATAAACACAAGCATGCTCTAGCCTAGATGACATGCAAATTATGTTATGATTTAACTTTTACACGATGAATGAAGAAAATTGAAGAGATAAAGAAGAAAGAAAGTACACAGAGATATATAAGTATTTTGATACAACAAACTATAATCAATATGAATGCTAATAACCATATTGCATTAGCATACACACATATCCAATGACAATTCCTTCGGTTGATGTAGATATTCAACATACACACAATATCCTCAATGATCTTGATCCAATAATCTTTCTATCCATAATAACCTACTCCAAGCTTCCTTTCTACAACATTCTTTCTTCGAATCTGATGAAGACTTGTGTGAGCGATTTTCATTAGCCTCAAATAATTCAATAACTCTCAACTTTGTTATGCGATAACCTTCACATGGTTTCATCAAAATCTTCAATGGAGTAAAGAAACACTCTTATCTCTTTGTGAACAACACACAATCAAAATCCATTTTCAAAAAACGATTCTTCCACCTAATACCCAAAAACACAATTTCAAAGAAAACATTAGATTTATTAATGTACCTTAGTCTAACTATCATACTCAATCTGTAGATTTGAATGTCCATAACAATGGTTCTTGATAAAGATTGAAGATGATGAATAATATCTCAAGAATTTCTCACACATACAACTAAACCTCACAAGATCCATATTCTAGGAGGTTAATCACAAGGTATCAACCATGAGTTAGGTGTTGGTGAATGAAGATTCAAGAGATGGGTTTCTAGGCTCTTGGTGGTTGTTCACAGATTGATCAATTCCATCCCTTAATTGATCATATCTCTCTCTAGATTTGTTGTTCTACAACAAGAAAACGCAATGATGATTCAAGAGATGTGATTCCTCACACTTTTTCTAAGATTTTCTCTCATTAGGGACACACTCTCAGTCATTAATAAAAAAAAGATGAATAATTAGTGTAAGAGGGACGACACATTCTCACAAGTCGCTACGCTATAATAAAAACAAAGACAATGGGTTTTTATTAAATCATAAAGTTATGATTCGAATTAAAGAAATAATAACTTGAATCAAAGGTTAAAAATAAGGGAAATAGGCCATGATTTAAGTTATCTGTACATCATGATTTGAGTTAAGTGGAGTTGTGATTCGAATCAAACTCTACTTCGATTTGACTTAAATGCGACAAAACCAAATCCCAGTTTCCATGAGACTTCATGATTTGAGTCACACTATGTATGATTCCAATCATACACCTTTGTAGACTTGATCCAAGCATTCTAACTTTTGATTCCAGAATACTCAATATTTTGATCCAAAACTAATTGCTAGGCTAAAATAGGAGACAATTACATGGATACAACTACTAACACAATGAATGGAGAGGTTTCTCAAAGGTACAAAGACTAGATATATCTGAAGCAAACGAATATAAATTATTATTCCAAATGAATTACAACGACAACAATGAAAATAAATTCATATAATGGATAAAGTACAAACACGTGATAAAAAACTTGACCAACATTTATTGTTTGGATAAAAAATATAAAAAATTATTATAATGATGTAAATTTTTAAAGTATTTATTCATGTTAAATTTAAAAAATTTTAAATAACACAAAAAATTAAAGAATTTAAAATTGCTCTTTCACCCTATATAATATAAATATTAAATTGTTTATTATTAATTTCTTAAAACTTGTAATATGGTCTCCGAAATTTTCCAAAAATTGTAAATAAGTCCCAATTCATTTTCAAAACTTACAAATTGGTCCTTTCAAATGTTCAAAAATTGCAAATTAATCTCTATTTTTCATATTTTAAATTTAGCACAAAAGTTTTAAATTTTATGAAAAAGACTCTAAAAAATAAACAAAATAATTTAAAAATAAATAAAAAATTAATTAAATTATTTAAAATTTTAATTTTTAAAATTTTTAAATTATCTCATCAAAACCTAGTCCATGAGTATTTGCTAAGTTTTGCAGTATATTTTTCTTTGAACTTAGGCCAATAAAATACTATTCCATTTGATATTTTAAAAGCAATTGATGTCAGCCACCAACCTCTAAAGCCG
Organism: Vicia villosa; assembly: GCF_029867415.1. Classification (NCBI taxonomy): domain Eukaryota; kingdom Viridiplantae; phylum Streptophyta; class Magnoliopsida; order Fabales; family Fabaceae; genus Vicia; species Vicia villosa. Next base: position 128,052 of record NW_026705115.1, on the reverse strand, counting down.
AGTATTTTTGTTAGATTAGCATTTTATTTATTTTTTGGGTAGAAAGACTAGCATTTTCTAAAAAGTGATTGATTTAGAAAATATATTAAAAGTCAAATCACCCATATTCGGAGAAAATGTGATCGCCAATACTCAACTCAACGTGCTTGTTGACGTAATGATGATGAATAAATACATAAATAAATAAATAAATTACTTAACATAAGGAAATTAATTAGGAAAAATATAATAATCAATCACATCAATTTCAACTATTTTCTAAAAGCAAGAGCATAAAAGACAAATGTAAATGTGACTTAATACGTCGACACAAACACGCCAAATTTCTGTTTGAATTTCAACCACAACACAACCATCCCACCAAACTTAATAATCATAAATTATTACAACTAACCATAATTATACTTCATTTTACAAAACATAAAAATAATTAAGCAGTATGGTCCCTTTCGTAAATTAATGTTTAGCTATGGTGATTATAATTATTATATAACTATATATTAGATTTTTTTGCGTAGGGCCAAACTAAAATAAAAAAACAAAATTAAAGTCTATGTTTATCTTTATTCCAAAATTCCAACCGTGTCTTTTACGCTACAAAACTTCCAACAAATTAACAGCTATCTCTTTTTTTCTTAATACAGAATCAATCTACTTTAAAGTGTTCACATTCACAACAATATTGGAATTTTATTATACTATCATAAAATTGAACATAACAATTTGATTCTCTTTCAATACTTTCCAATTTACATTCATATCAAACAATATACTCCAAATCAATTCTAATAATTAAGATCCAAACATTAATGGAGAATATTGACATACAAAAAATACATAAAAGTTTCATATCATAGTAATAATGATAATAATATTGAATCAAACTTTGAAACACCAAGCAGCATGGTGATGATGATGGTGATGAGATTTCTCCATATCAATCATTCCTTGAACGGTACGAAACTGTTCTATATGGCAAGGAATGGTGATGGGTCCTTTCTGAGCAAATCCATATTCTTCTTCAGCTTCTTTCAACAATTGCATAAACAATGGATGGTTGATGTAAATCACTGGAATCACAAACCTTTGTTGCTCCTCTCCTTGTCCCACCATCACTGCCATACACCCTTTTGGAATGTCCTTATTCTTTTCATGGTTTTGGTGAAAGTGAAGATGAGGAATATGCAAATGAAAACTCATATTATAATGATGATGATGATTACCACTAAACCCCATAATTAAGAAGAAATTAAAAAAGTGTATTCAAGCTTGTTAAGGAGTGAATAGTTGGTTTTTGTGGAGATATAATGTTATAAGAAAACAAAAGAGAAAGGCCAAGGGTCGGAAGAAGATATGGTGAGATTGAAGAGGGTTAAGGAAGAGTCGGTGAGAGATTTAGGGATATTGCTCATGATAATATGAAAATGAAAACCTACATAACAAGAAAAAGAATGATGAGAGAATGGTGAAACTATAGGTTGTATATATAGTTGAGAAAGGTTAGGTTAGGGTGTAGAAATATTGATGTTAGTGTGAAAAGGGGGTGTATTAAGTAATATTAATTATATTATATTATGATGATGATGATGATGATGATGAGGATGATTCTAGGTTTTGCTTAAGGTGTACACAAAGGTTTGTTCTCGAAAAGGAAAAGAGAGAGAGAAATAGTCCCAAAAAATAGGAGAATTGTGTTAACGTGTCAAATTTGTATTGGGGTTAATAGAAAAGAATATATTTGATGTAATTAAAGGTAATAAGATATTTAATTACCTCCGTCCCAAAATAAATGTCGTTTAAGGTTGTTTCACACAGATTAAGAAAAGTAATGATTGAGTCAATAAAGATAACATTTTTACAAAATTACCCTTAATTACTATTGGGTGTTATATATTATCATGTCTTGAAAAGAGTGTAGATAAGAGCTAAAATTGATAAAAGTTAGTTAATATTGCATTGGGAAAGCAAAGAGACTATTATTTTGGGACAACTTTTTAGAGCTAAAAAGACACTTATTTTAGGACAGAGGGAGTATTTTGATTCATAGCTGGAAATTTAAATATGGTATGAGAAGGTTAGAATGAATTTGCAGGGTAAATACATGGAGAGAGTCGTAAATTGAATTTTAATACTAATACTAGTCATATTCAAATATTACTTTACGGAGAATAATTATTTTCTATAAATATGATGAACTAATTAATGTTTTTGTAAGAAAAATCAACTTGATATTTCCTTTGGTTTTAATGGTAAAAGGGAAGCATACTTTAAATTTAGTTGTACCGATTTAGCTCCACGTGTGATTTTTTTATAGAGAATAAATATTTGTTTGTATCTTTTTTTAATTATTTTATATTTTAAATTATTTAAAATATCTTGAATTCAACTTATATTATTCAAACTCTTTTTTTAGAGTTTAACTCATCTATTTTTTTGTTTAAAAAAATATATCATCACTTTAATGCTTATTTATTTTATTTATTCACATTCATTTAGATTTAATATATTTAAATACAAAAATGTATTTAAAGATATGTAAGATAAACTACTATATAAAATTTTAAAATTTTTAAAATAAATTGTGAATAAATAAAATCTCATAAGAAATCTGTTATAAAACATTTTTTTAACGATTGAATCACATAGTATAACCAATAAAAAATGGCTAAAATTTTAACAAGTATTACAATTAATCAACTCAAAATATATTAAAATAATGATAAAAATCAAAAGTATTAAAATCATTTTTACAAATATCATCTTTAACTTCTAACTGTCTTCTTGGTAGCCCCATGTCAAATTCCCCGATTGTTCCAACCCCATTTGTCTTTTATATACCATTTTTTATAATGGGAATGCTTTTACCCAAATAAAGTGTATGGTATTATATTGCGGTAGTTTCCATCTACAATTGTTGGATTGGAGTTAAGAAACGTTCTTTTTCTATTTTTAAGATATACCGTAATTGTATATGGCTAAAAATATTTAGGCTATGTTTGAGAGTTTGGAGGGGAAGGGAGGGGGCTTTGAAAAAAAGGAGGAATTGGATGAAAAGGATAAAAAGATTTTGGGTAGGAGGGTTTTGGAGGGTTTGAGTTTATTCATAACACCAAAAACCCCATAAAATGGAGGAACTCAAAAATTGTATTGAAGGAGGATTTTGGAGGGTTTTGAAAGGCTTACATAAATTTTCCAAATATCTTTTAGCTTGTTATACTATTTTGAAAATTAAAATTTTTGTAATAATAATAACTCTTTTATCATTCTAAACAAATTCATTTTTTCACAAAATGTCAATTATTTTCCTACATTTTTTAAAAATTTTATTTTTGGAAGTCTTCCCCTCCCCTCCCTTCTAAACTCCCAAACATAGCCTTAGAAAAAAAATATGGACCGAAAATGTCAACCAACCACTGTTATGTATTCTGCTAAATCTTTATGATATTTTTAAGTTAATTGTATAACATAGTGACAAATTTCCATTAGATAAAAATATAAATCTGTTTTACACGTGCACCATCTTTAATTTCAAAAATATATATGTTTCGTTTTAAATAACTTTTTTTATTAACTTATCATGTTTTTAATATGTTCATTTTAATGTATAATTCTTTTATCTCAATTTTATCTTTATTATTTTAATTAAAATAAAAATTAAACACATTATTTTATGTTATTTTATTAAATACTACATATCCAATTATATAGTGTTGAGATCGAAAAAATAAATAGTTTGTTGGCTGAAATCGACAAACAATCAAATTTAGAATCAAATAATTTTGTTAAAAAACAAATTAAGCGATTACAAATGCAATCTAAAATAAATAGGTCAAATCTTTCTTAAGTCTATTGAGTCTTGACCAAAAGACTTCGAACACAATAAAAGATAAAAATAAGATATATGGGCTACCATTAACTTCCTCCAAAGATATCTTAACAAAGACAGAGGTCAACCAACATACATAACCCTCTGTCAATACATTCTTAGAGTAAACATTAATCACAAAACATACCTTCTTAGAAACTCTCCACCTCCATACAAATATCTAGAAACCTAAGAATCGAGAAGGAGAACAAGGTTCTACCCTTCGAACTAAAGCTTCAATCACAAAAAGAATTACCCCATAAGGAATAAACAACAAAGTCTGAGGCTATGTTTGGTAAGATATTTTTTGAGTTTATAGTTATAGCTTATAGCTTATAAGTTTGTATGTCAGTAAAAGACATGTTTGATAACCGTTTTTTCATCACGAGTTTATAACTTATTTTATTAGCTTATAGCTTATTTTCTAGATGTTATTTCAAATAGAGTTTTAACTTATAGCTTATAACTTATTATTTTTTCTTCCACTGTTTCCTTATTAAATTAACTAAAATCCACTACCACCCTTTATAATTTATTTTAATTTAAAATAGAATAATTATATATTAAATATCTTTTACGTCATTTTAATTTTTCAACTAATTGAACCACTAATTTTATCAAACATTTCAATTACCTTATCAGCTATAAATCATCAGTCATCAGCTATGAGTTATAAGCTACCAGTCATCATTTATAAGCTATAAGTTATCAGCTAGCTTATCAGTCAATCGCTATTTTTATCAAACATAGTTTGAGACTTCACTAAGTGTGGTCTCTTGAATCTTCATGAAATATAAGGATTTAGACAAAATAAGCTCCCTTACCTTTTTTTTAATCCTACCACCCAAACATCTAACTTTAAAAGAACAAATCAACATGAGAGAAGACCCAAAGATGATCGAACATACTTTTACTTTGTATCTCTTCTTTCTAAAGTCATTAATTTCCCCACTTTTACGTCATTGCTTTACTGATAAGAACACCTTAATTTCTATGTCAATCGTCTATGAAGTCTAGCTGCTTTTCTACTTTTTGAATCATCAGATAAATCATATATTAACAAAAATGGAGTCAAGAAACATGAAGAAGTCGGAGAAGAAGTTGTTGAACAAGCGACTCAAAACACTAGAAGAGAAGTGAAATGTGATAAATGAATTTTAAAAACCTTTTCTAAAAAAATTGTTTGAAGAATAGATGAATAAAAAATAAGCAGCATAGTAGATAAATAACAATGAAAAATATAACATACACAAAAATAAAGCGATAAGGTAAGAAATATCACACTAGATATTATCATAGTCTGGCTTTAAATTTCAAAACCTACTTTAGTCCCTAACAGTTTTTCCTTGAAATTTTCTCTTAAATTAGTTTGAGCTTTTATGCAAGATTAACTCAAACAACCTTTCACAATTTAAGCTTTTGTAGAGAATCATCTCAAACAATCTTTCACAAACAACTAGAGATTTTACACATGTTCATATCAACAACCTTAAACCAATACCTTAAGCTTTTATACAGGTTCAACTAAACAACCTTAAACCAATCTATTTACAAGTTTAACTTGTAACTTTCAAATCTATTATAAATCACAAGATAAATATGCTCTTGAATAAACAATCTAAGCATGACAAAGATATCACAACTCTTTGATGAAACTTTTCACTTTCTCAACAAAAGGAAATACTAGTTAATAAAACTTATGAAATAAGAAGAATATGAGAGAAAAGAATTGACAATTCATAAAATTGGTGTGTTGAAAAGTGAGGAAAACCTCCGCAATATAGGAATAAATATGGCTCTAAAAGAAAATATTCCATGGACTTTTTTAAACTTTTAATCGATTAAAAATATGTCTTAATTGATTATATTAAGCCAAAAAAAGAAACTTGGAATTTCGACGTCACTTAATTAATTGCAAGTATCTTTAATTGATTAGAAGACATTAAACTTTGTTTTAATCGATTAGAATGAAGTCCTCATAGATTAGCCAATGTATTTTTCCTTCCTAATTGACCAGACATTCTTCATAGTCGTTTAAGCACTTTCTCGTAATGGTTTTAAGAGATACAATAAAAAGATAAGAAGTTTGAAAGACTTGTTGTGTGTGTGCTTGGGCATCGTCTTGTTACCACAAGATTTACTCTTGCTTAGTTTATAATTGGATGTGCAAAAACAAGATAAAATGCTAAGCGCATGATCAGACAAACTTTCACAACTTCAAGTTCTTTTTCTTAATTATACTTTGTCTAGCACTTTCAACTGAAATTTGAGACACTTTATCATTTACTTGCTTATTTATTGTTGAGACTTTAGATATATTATTTCTTGTTCAGTTGTGATTATTAAAACCATTGGAGGATATTATCATTGCATCACATAGAACCATAATTTACTGGTGTTTTGGTAAACAAATCACGAGTTTTAGTTCACTTACAGGCTCAAACACAAAAAATCCTATTGGACACTTTGTGTGAAAAGTTAGAGAAAGCGTATTAGTGCTTAAAGATTCTATGTTTGAATTTAGAAAATTTGGATAAAATTTAAAGAAGTAAATGCATAATTTCTTGAAAGGATAAAGAAAATAACGAAAATAGTAAAGTAATTGGACAAAAGTGGGGCGCAATTTCATACATTTTCTTATGGATTTTTTTATCTATGTCACTTGGATGTGAAAATTGTAAAGAAAAACAAATGAAATGTAAACCCTATTTCGAATAATGAAATCTACTTATATACTGAGTACATTAGTAATTGTCAACAACAATTACTTCTTTAGAATTTGACACGTAGTTTGTTACGTGGACTTTTGTCTTCTAACTTGTTCCCACGTGTCTTTTGCACTTTAAACTGCTTCGAAACTGCTACTACTGCTTTAATTTACCACTATTGTCTAAATATCTCCGAGTCATCTAATCCTTGGACTCAGAAATAAACTAAGTCCCAAAACACCTAATAGGCAATTTGAATTCACCACCTTTGATAGGTGATTCGAATTCATCACCTGACAGATAAAAGTCCAAGCAGCTAACAACCCAACCCAGTATAACTCAGGTTAGAGCTCATATCACCATAACTACCATTCATAGATTAGAACCCACCAAGAGAGCATAAAAAACCACAAACCGCTAATAACTTGAAAACTTATCACATTTTCCGACTCGATTCACATGCTATCTTGTTTCATTTCTTGGTTTTATGTTGTTTCTATTGTGTTTCAGGTGCTTTGTTTATTCGAGAAGAAATGTGCGTCGAAAATGGAAGAGAAGAAGAAAGAGCAGAGAAAATAAAGAAAAACCAATTTCTGCTGATGTGGTGGTCACCGTCCGCTAACGGCGGTCGCCGTTTCCCCGTACTACAGAATGTTCAAAACAGAATCCTGACTCATTCTTTCCCACTTTCCTTCTTTTTCTCAATTTAGTTGCACATGATTTTTGTACTGGCTTTCAGCTGTAACACTATATATAGGACTAGGTTTTACTAGTTAGTTATCTTGGAATGTATAACGAAGCTCTGATGAATTAAAGACGCATTATTGTACACCGAGATCAATCAATACATTTATTCAGTTTTCTATTTCATGATCTTTATTTTTGTATGTTTTTCAATTAATACTTGCAATCTCTTCATCTCAATTGCCATATTAACTTCCTATCTCTTATACCGAAGGTTTCCAATCCTTTGGGTTTAGACGATTATCGGCCTATTTGTTTGGTGGGAAGTGTTTATAAAATCATTTCAAAATTGTTGGCTAGTAGGATCGATAATGTTTTGTCGTCGGTTATCTCTAATAGCCAAAGCGCTTCTGTTCCTGGTAGGCAAATGATTGATGGAGTACTTGTTGTTAATGAATTGGTGGACTTTGCCACTAAGGAAGGGAAGGATTGTATTCTTTTCAAAGTGGATTTATAAAAAACGTATGATAAAGTTAGTTGGAATTTTTTGAGATATATGTTGAGGAGAAAGGGTTTTAGAGAGTTGTGGATTAGGTGGAGGGAGGCTTTAGTGTTCACGAGTAATATGTCAGTTGTGGTTAACAATATTCCAACCAAATAATTCGGGGTGGTAAGGGGTTTGCGACAAATAGATCCCACCTCTCCTTTTCTCTTTGTTATAATAGCGGAAGGTTTGAAGTTATTAGTCAACAAAGCGGTGGAAATCAGAGATTTCATGGAATTTAATGTGAAGGGTGGTTGTTTCATAGATGTTATTCAATTTGCCGATGACACTCTATTGGTAGGTGATGGGAGTTGGAAACATCTTTGGGTTATTAAGGCGGTTTTGAAGGGCTTTGAACTTGTCGCGGGTCTTGGAATAAACTTTCACAAAAGAAAGCTTATCAGGATTAACATAAATTCTCGTTTTTTGGATATTGCTACCTCTTTTCTTAGGTGTAAGTTGGAGAAGAAATAGTTCATTTTCCTTGGCTTACCAATCGGTTCTAATCCTAGAAGGATAAACACATGGAGACCTTTGTTGGATAAATTTAGGAGGAGATTGTTTACTTGGTATGGTAGATAGATTAGTATTGATGGTAAATTAACTCTTAGTGTTAAGTAGTTTGCCTATTTTTACTCTATCTTTCTATAAAGCTCCCAAGAATATTATTAGAGAGTTTAATAAAATTCAAAGTAGTTTTTTGTGGGGAGGAACGAAAGAGAAGAGGAAAACCCACTGGGTTGGATGGAATGATGTTTGCCTTCCGGTTGATAAGGGAGGTATCGGTTTGAGAAGAATGGAGGAATTTAATATGGCTCTTTTGTTCAAATGTAGGTGGAGAATATTAAAAGGTTCTAATTCTTTGTGGCATCGCATTTTGAAGGCTCGTTACGGAGATAAAGCTGATAGCCGCTAATGGAGGAGGAATTCTTAATAATAATGGTTCGAAGTCGGTTTGGTGGATGGATGTTTCTTCGTTGGGTAATCATTTTTCGAAGGATTCTTTCGCGAAGAACTGTGAGTTTCGCATTGGCAATGATTATTCTACATCTTTTTGGCATTCAGCTTGGTTGGATGGAGTAGCCTTAAAAGAGGAATTTGAGGGACTGTTTATTGTTTCTAGTTTGCACAATTCTTCAGTAGCAGCTTTGGGTGGTTCGACTGATGGCACCTGGTCTTGGAGCTCTTTCGGAATCTCACAGGCTGCTATGTCCGCATCTGTTGTAGCAGATTGTGCGCGCCTGAAGCTGCTTTTAACAAGTGCAGGCCCGACTGCGGCTGGTGTTGATCGTCCGAATTGGTTGCTGACCGGTGACGAGAACTTCTCTGGTGCGTCGTGTTACAAGGCAATGTGTTGCAGGCACATTTCGTTTGGTCTGGTAGACCGTTTCGACAAGGCTTTGACGGATATTTGGAAGGTAGATGCTTCGTTAAAGGTTAGAACTTTTGGTTGGAGATGTTTGTTAAATCGTATTCCTTCTAAAGTCGCGTTGGCTCATAGACATATTCTGCCCTCACCTCTAAATTCTGCTTGTGAGTTCTGCGATGATTCTATTGAGACCTCGTGTCACTTGATGTTGCATTGCCGAACAGTGCAGTTGGTATGGAAGGATACGGCAGAATGGTTAGGTTTGGATTACCATTTGGCAAAGGATTTTAAAGAAAGTTTTTCGGTTCGGAGATCGCGGTGTATTCAAAGGAATATGAAAAGAAGAAAGGCGGGGAGTGTTTGGATGGCAATTGTTTGGAGCATGTGGCTCTATAGGAACGGGATTATCTTCAACAATATCTGTTGGAATGTTTCGGATTTTGGTTGGAGTTGTAAAGCTATTTGGAGATGGTTTTTTATAGGGAAAATTATGCAAACCAACTACAACTTTTATGAGTTTAGCAAAAACCCGTTGCTTTACTTATGTTAGGTTTTATTTGATCGTGTAATTCTGCTTGTGAGTTCTGCGATGATTCTATTGAGACCTCGTGTCACTTGCTGTTGCATTGCCGAACAGTGCAGTTGGTATGGAAGGATACGGCAGAATGGTTAGGTTTGGATTACCATTTGGCAAAGGATTTTAAAGAAAGTTTTCGGTTCGGAGATCGCGGTGTATTCAAAGGAATATGAAAAGAAGAAAGGCGGGGAGTGTTTGGATGGCGATTGTTTGGAGCATGTGGCTCTATAGGAACGGGATTATCTTCAACAATATCTGTTGGAATGTTTCGGATATTGTTTGGATTTGTAAAGCTATTTGGAGATGGTTTTTTATAGGGAAAATTATGCAAACCAACTACAACTTTTATGAGTTTAGCAAAAACCCGTTGCTTTACTTATGTTAGGTTTTATTTGATCGTGTAATTTTCTTTTTTGCAGACCGTTTCCTTTTGCCTTGTATTTGTTTTTGGGAGCTTTATCTCTTCTTTTATAGCATCTTGCCTTCAGAAAAAATAATTAAATCATAGATATACAATTTGGTTATACCACAAATAACTACTACATATGTCAGTCTAAATGTATTTTGTGCTTCAATGAAGATAAAACAAGTTCTAGTTTTACTCTAGGCCATTTTTGTGAATGTGAAACCTTACTGTTTGTTTAAGATTGATGGAAAGTTTTGTTCTTTCCATGTGTTAAAAAATGTGGGGAAAAGGGTTTTTATAAAAGTGTCAATTTTGATTAAGATGTCATGGTTTTCTTATGTCTATGTGACTATAGTTAAAAATGGCCCATGCGATTTTTTTTTGTTAATATATAATAAGAAGGGAGTCGTGACTAGGCATGACAACAAAACTCATACCCACGGATATCCACCCAAACCCGTCCCGAAGTTGACGGGGAAAACCCGCTTTGACTGGATTTGGGTTCGGGTTCTGGTTTTCCCCGATTACAAAATATGAGGACGGGTCGGATAATGGGGACACTAGTACCCGCCCCGTTTATTTCATTGCGTATATTTTTATATATTTTTTTCATTTAGAATATTAAATACGTGATCAAAGTCTTGATATTTTGATTTGTATTTATTATCTAAAATATTTGAAATGTATGTATGAAATTTTTTGAAATTGTTTCAATTTATTATTTATAAAGTAATTTAATTTTGAAAAATATAAGTATTTCTATTAAAAAAAATTGATTTTCATAAATGGATGGTGGCGGGACGGGGATACCTGAACCCAATCTGAACCCGTTTGGGTCGGGATTAAGTTTTAGTTCTCCATCCCGTTTAGGTTTGGGGCGGGAAACGGAGATTGTTTGGAGATTTGAGTTTAGATTTGGAGAAGGTAATAACCATCTCCGACCCGCCCTGTTGTCATCCCTAGTCGTGAGTGACCTGGGTGTGAAATAAATATTTAAAGATATAAAAATTAAAAATAGGGTCATGCTAACATGTGCCCTAAGGGCACATGTTAAGAGCTAAATGTAGATATTTTTACTTAGAAATTGTGCATTGTTTTCATAAAAAATTTATTATTAATGTGTTTATTACATTTTCCAATACAAATTTACTATATTTAAGTTTCTTACCATGTGCCCTTGTGGCACATGTTAGCTTTATCCTTAAAAATAATATAAATGTTTTATTGTTATTATAAAATAATTAATAATTTAATCTAAGTGGAATTTGATGTTGTTACTAGGTTTAACTGTTTTCCTATTCTCACGATGAAATATATGTAATGCATATATCTTCTGTATTCAAACTAATAAAATATTTAAACTCAAAACACATAATAAATATCCATCAAACCCTAACTCAACTCAAAACAATACAGAATCCCATCACACTCTAATCCATCTCACAACACATTAATCAATCTGCAGACTCTCTTTTTCGTCAGGTATGTATCTTTGTTTCGTATCGTATCTTTTTCTTAATTATTATCATGCAATTTCTTAACATGGAAAATGCTAAACTTTAAGATGGAATAGGAAAACGAAACCTAACAATTTTATGTGTCTTCTTATTAACATGCATATGATTCTTACTTAGTTACCTCAGTTTGAGATAGTTAAAAATAGAAGAATAAGACTAGATTCTGTGTTGGATTTATTTTAGTAATATAGACCTATACAATTATTGGTTATCAACAATTTTTATTCATTATCATGAGGAATTCTAATCATTGACATTACTTGTAGAATCTCGAATGGAAGAGAAACGGTCGTGGCTAAAATCTGGCCTTGAATTTTTGAATTTTCATCGGTCTCCTAACCCTGATAATAAAAGCTTGACCTCTTTTAAGAAGGAGGGTTGCAAATCATCAGGGAATTCCAAAACTGAAAGTGATAAATGTCACAGTGACATGAAACAAAACCGAGCCGATAATGGTTTGTTGTGGGAGACTGAGAATACCGGTTATGATGAGCAAATTATGAACTTACATGTCACGCATTTAGAAGAAGAGATTATCAAATTGAAGGATCAAGTTGACAAGAGTGAAAGCCAGGTTGATGATATGTCGAAAAAATTGAAGTCGAAAGAGGAAGAGTTGCGTAATCTGAAAGAGTTTTCTGAAAAAGAGATTTTCAAAAGTGAAAGTGATAAATGGCTCAGGCTTCTTGTTTTCCTTTTGGTTTTGTTCCAGGGTTTGAAACTTCTTGTGTCTTCCCCTTGGACTCTTTGTATATTGATTGTTCTACCTTTCGTTTTATTTATATATATCAAATTGAAGGATCAAGATGAGAAGAGTGAAAGCCAGGTTGATCAGTTGTCGGAAGAATTGAAGTTGAAAGAGGAAGAGTTGTGTAATCTGAAAGAGTTTTCTGATAAAGAGATTTACAAGCTGAAGGCTCAAATTGAGGAAATTGAGGCCAAAAAACATTTTCACGAGATTTCAAATTTGGTGGAACAGCTAGAGATGGCTAATGAAAAGCTCAAAACATCAGAAGATGAAAATGCAGTTTTGAGGAAGGAGCTTGAGAGTAAGGCATGTGAGACTCATCAACTGCAAGGTCAGCTTATAGAGGCAGAAGAAAATATAGCTGAATTAGATTTGGAGTTAGTTTCAGGGAGAAAGCATAGTCAAATACTAGAAAGCTTTGTTATCATATATGAGCGAGAGATACAAATTTTGAAGTCTGAAATGGTTAATTCACAGGATAAGTTTTCTTTGGAGAAAGATGAGCTGCAGTTTGATATTGCAAGTTTGTTGAAAACGAAAATAGAACTGACCTCTACATTGACCAATTACGAGTTTAGAAAGAACAAATTGGAAGGCAAATTAAGGCAATGTGAAGCTGAAAAGTTGAAGCAAGAAGAACTACATGCTACTACTCAAAAAGAACTTGGCTGGAGATTGCAAGATTTAGAAGCTATAACTAAGGAGCTGTGCATGGTAATGATTGAAAGAGATGAAGCCAATGCCAAAATTGATAGGCTTGAGGCTGAGATATGCACCCTCAAGATTGATAGGAGTGGATTTCTATAACTACTTCAAGCTTTTAATGGTTTATAGGCGTAGTGACAATCGTAATGTTCTAGTTCTTTTAAGGTTACAATAAATTTATGTCTTGTTTTTTATTTTCTAGGCCTTTGGTAGGATTTGGTTTCTCATATTTGTCTCTTATGCATTGCTGCTATGAACCTAAACATTGCATAACAATGTCATTCTTTAAGCATTTAATTGAAGTTTTTATGTTCATTTTCTTATAGTTTTGAATTATTAAATAGATGTTATTTGTGAAAAAGATATTGGTTTAAGGTAAAACAATATTGTAATTTAACTTATATAAAATCAATATTTGTTTCACTTGAATGTGATGTGAGTGATAATTCAGAGACTAAAGTCAGCTACCCTTGATTTTTCCGATAAGTATAGATTTAAGGTGATTGCAAGTTCATGGCAAGAGTAACAGAACAGTTGATGGAAGGAGCACCTAATCATATATTAATATTTTCATTGATAAGTATGTTAACGCCTTTTCTTTGTCACCTTTGTTCTCACCCTCACTTTTTGAGAAAACCAGAAGAAAAAATATAGAAAAATTGAAGAAACGAGACAGTTTCGTTGAAACCACCCCTATTTCGTTTACATCACCTTGCAACCACTCCTTACACCTCAAAACACCTCCGTAAAACCCTTCATTTGCCACCGGATTCTTGATAAAACACCACCTGCAACTCGGTACAATATTCCAGCCAATTCCACCACATAAAGGATACTCCATCATCTGCGGAAACATTGCACCAGGACTCTCGACTGAAAACACCAATTTAGTGCTAATGCCGACACTAAACCAACCTTCTAAACAGCTGAGAGCTCCTCACCAGAATCACCACATAGACGAAAGAACTTCGTAAAAGAAAACAACAACTTAGAAAAAAGCTAAACTCCACCACGCGAAACAGCTAAAAAACTCGAAACACCATTTTCAGCCCCTTCAACAGATTATCCATCATTCCAACCCAGGCAAGCTTTTGGATTAAAAATCCACTAGTAAAGGAAGTGTTGTAATATCCAACCCTGAAATGAAAATAAAAAACACGGAGATCAAACATTATCACGAATATAGATTGAATAACTTATAAAAGTAGAAGGATATAAGATCGTTATCATTAAGAGTGAACAGCTGCCTGTCACAGTCCTTGCCTTCAACAGGCTATCCCTCTCCGAGTCTCGAGTAGTTGTACGCTAGTGTTGCCGCTCCTCAGTTGTACTCATGGATCGACGCGGGATCCAAAAAGTACCTCAGGTAAGCGACATCCGTGTACGTGGAGCTCGTGTCCACAAAGAGCTAAGGGCCGGTCAAAAATAAGAAGTAACACCTAAGCACCCGCCGTCTGTTTATCTCCATCTTGACCGGGTCACCAACACCCTGATGTGCCGCCAGTAGCTCGTCATCATATCTCCACGTCAAGAAGGAAAAACTCAAGTGTGCGTCCCAGGTCCTCTCTACCTCCTCAAGCGCATCCTCTGGCCTAGCCCCAAGCTCCTCAATCATAGCCTCTCTCGCTTCGTCCTTCGTCATCCTACCGTGACAAAGGAGGGTATCCCTGATAGGTATATGCAGGCATGTGATTTCGTCCAAAGTAATAGTAACATCACCATGAGACAGATGGAATGAGGACGTCATTGGGTTCCATCTCTCTGAGAATGCCATCAGCATCCCGTTGTGTATAGTTGAGTACCTGATCTGACGTAAGTCCTCCAGCTCAGAAGTTGCGAGGACATCCTGGAACCACGGCTCCGTAGGCTGCTGCAGAGATAAAATCTTCCGCCCGTGGTTGTAGAACTTCTGGGAAGCCCTATCCTGAAAATTTCCAAAGACAACACTTTTAATAACAAGCAAAGTTAGAAATAATAAATTTCCACTGAGAAAAAAAGTAGTAAGTCTAAGAAATTTTATCTCTCTGTTCCAGACATGTCTGATTGTATGATTTGCGTACCCAACATGGATAAATTCGAAGGACCCCCTGGGTAAGCCTTAGGAGGTGGCACAAAAGCACCAACATCAACACCAGCCTCCTCGTGCAATGGGTCCACACCATCAGGAGGTGGCACAAGAGATCCAGCATCGCTCGAAGATGACATAGGAGGAGCAGAAGTATCCTGAGATCTGCGGGTGGAGGGCGTCCATGAAGTACCCTCACCATCATCCCGATGCCTCTAGGATGAAGAAGTAGAAGTGGAAGACGCATGTCCACTATGCTCCAGGTGAGTATGCGATGTGGCCCCATCTGTCAGCTCTGCTGGAACGGAGGTGTCAGCTACATCTGCTGGAAGAAAGGTGCCATCTGTCACCTGTGACACTATCTGCATCCGTGCACGTCGCACGAAGGCATATTGTGCAATCCTCCCAAATATAAGTCACTCTTCCTGGTCGGCCATAATGTTTGCATTTTATTACAATCAAAGTCGAATTAGATACAATTAACTTATAAAAGCAAAAAAAAAAAACAATTTTAACTTCGTAGGTGCAAATATGGAAAACTTCCGTAAATACATCTACAGAAGCATCTAAAAAACTGGGTTTGTTCCAGATACGCATCTACGGAACTACCTAACATTTCATTTGTTCCATAGATACACCTACGGAACATTGTGAAGCTTCAAAATGCAACAATGATGCATGTTACTGTTCCAGCCATTGAAAAATCCATTTTGGTGGCTTGATCGTCTGTTTTACACATAAAAAATACCTACATTGTCTCTAAGCTATGTTTCTAAAACTATCCAATGATTTCTACACCTAAAATTGTATTCTAACTCTATTACGGGAAATACTTGAAAATAACTTCGAAACTTGAAAACTTATCGATTAAATTGAGTTTTGAAGGAGTCGAAGTCTATTGATTGTTGATGTTGATGGTCCCTGACGAACTCGTGAGAAAACAACGAAGTTTGGTGGAACTTTGATTTTATAGGTTTAGAGAGCTTGAGAGAGTAGAAGTTGAAATGAGAAGAATGAGGGAGAAGAAGATTCTGGCGTGAATATAAGATCAAATGCTTTTAGAGGTACATAACTAAAAAAAAATTCGTAGATGCATCTACGGAACAAATGAACTTTAAAATAACAAAAAATGTACTTTCGGAGATACACCTCCGGATGCCTCTACGGATGAAGGTTACGAATGTTGAGTTGCTTGCTGCGGTCCCAATAACGACAAGGTAAGGCCCACTTTGTTTTGTTTATTGCTTTCAGTACTCATAGTGAAAACGAAAGTATTTGTATTTCATACCTGGAAAAAACTAGGGTTTTTGACTTTTCTTAAAATCTGAAAGTACTTGTGTTTTTCTTGAAATGTGTAGGACATGGGATTATTTAAGGTTGTTTTCTATACGAACGGCTCTTTTTTAAAGGATGTAGGGTTAACATATGAAGGGGGAACGTTTATATTGTAAGTAGTCTAGACCCTGATTATTTGTCCTACTTTGAAGCCTGTGACTTAATTAAGGACATGAATTTTTTGTTTAAAATTGAAGATGTCAAGATGTGGTGGAAGGCTGATAAGGAATGTCTTGAAAATGATCTTAAACCCTTTGTTAATGATGTTGATGCAACAAAGTTGGCTTTGTGTGCTGATGAGACTAAGTGTGATATTGAGATATATGCAGAGGCAAGATTACCTGGTGGTGACTTATATGGAGAGGTTAATAGAGAAAGAAAAAGGCCATGTTGTTGCCGAGGAAAATGAAGAGATTGAGGATAGTGAATCATCTAAGGAATCTTTGAATGGTATACACTTTGAAGACAGTGAATAGGAAAGAATGCATGATTTTGATGAAGTCATTGGTCAAGTGAATATTGTTGGTGTTGGTGCTGGGACAGGTCAAGTGAATGATGGTGTTGGTGCTGGGACAAGTCAAGGTATTAAGAAGGGTTTGACTACTACTGAGATGGGCAGGGAACATGTACTTGATGATGATTACATGAATGATAAGATTGATAGTGGGGAAGATGATGATAGTGCTGATGAGAGGCCACCAGTGATCAAATATAATGAAGGTGAAAAACTTAGAAAATAGTTCTCATTCAAGGTGGGAATGGAATTTGCTGAAGGTGGAGAAAAACACAAGAAAGGGGAGATTGAATTGTGTTCTTTATCAGTTAAAATTCCCTTTCTTTCTCTTTAACGTCTTTTCTTTCTTTTTGTTTAATCATCTATTGGATTATGCTTTGATGTTGCGGAAGCATGAAGATGTAGAACTACATAACCAATAATATGTTCATTTTAACTTCAAAAGGATATCAGAACTTCTGACTTGCTCAGTACAGTTCTGAGGAACTTTTGCTTGAATGTTCTAAGTTAAAATGACATGTACAGAAAGTAAAGGAAACATTCATTTTTATCCCGGTTCACCTTCTGAATAAGGCTACCTCCAGTCCACCTTCTTCAGGTGATTTGCTTATGTCCAGAGGTCTTAATCCATTATAACCAAATCATGATTACAACTACATGATCCTCCATCGTGACTAACAATCTTGCACAGCCAATTGCTGTGACTAACCCTGCACAAGCTACCAGCGAGTGACTAACCCCTAGATGACTGAACCGTTCAGTGATCCCTTCTGGATATAATATTCATCAATCTAGTAACCTGCACAACAACGCGTTGTGACTAACTCCCTGCACAGCTATCTGCTGTGACTGACTGCAATGGACTGTTTAGTGATCTCCACGAGATATAACATCCATTGACTCCCTGCACAACCATCCCGTTGTGTCTAAACTTGCACAGCAAACCACTATGACTAACCTTAAATGATAAACCGTTTAGGGATCCTAGCAGGATATAATGTTCACCAGTCTACTGGAGATTACAAGAATGCTTCTTATTCAAGCAGATTCTCTCCTATCTTAAGAACATATGTTTACAACACTCTGACTGGAAGTCACTTATGGTGCCTAAACAATCTATCATAAGTTCCTAAGATATTACACACTACGAGCAACAACTCTATGTGTTTTACATTATATTACAAGTTATAACAGAACTTGTAGTCTTCCTCTCTTATCTTCTGATTGAGATCTTCTCCTTCTTCTCATAAGCAGATTAAGAGGCTCGACTCTTATGTTTGGATGCTTCTTGCTTGATCTCTTTTATCTCTTGAAAGCTGATTAAGGGACACAGTCCTTATTGAGAATGCTTCTTCAGAATGATCATCTTCTTCTTCTCCTGTAAGCAGATAAAGAGCAGCAGCTCCTATGTGGGTTCCTTCTGTCTTGATCTTCATATTCTTCTTCAATACTGATCATTAAGCTGACAACAGCTGATGACACATTGATTAACATCAGTAATCATGAACACACTCTACGAGCAACAACTCAGTGTATTCAGTTCCGTTGTCTTTCAACATGATCAATTTAATGCTTGATCAAGTATTCTTGGATGTCTTCAATTATCCTCAATGGAGCATTCTGTATAGCATGCAGGTTTTCTTCTCCATCCTCTAAGAGATTTTTCATGGTAGGCATATGATGTATATTTCAACATTTAACCATCATACACATAGTGTATGTTGCCTCTTGTGTATCTTATGATGTGTGTTTGTTTTCTCACATATTTTCTCTCTCTTGTATTGTATAGGCGTATGATCTGAGTATTTCAGTGATGTTGCTTATCACATACTGACTATGTGTTGCCTCTTGTATCCTCTTGTGCATGTCTTCATATTTCTTCATTTTAAGTGTCCATGCTCAACTCCTTCATCTACAAATACACAGATGTATTCTGCAGATTATTTCTTCTTCTTTTGTGTAGAATATATTCTTGGTTGCACACTTTCTTCTTATCTCCATGGATGATCCTTACTGGATATTGTCGTTTTCTCTTCCGGATCCATTCAAGGGATGGATGATCACTCACTTTTCATTTTGGATAAATTGATTTTTCACTCTGAGTAAGATGGATGGATTCCATATACTGTGGCCACCCCATAATTTTCAAGTTTGAAGATTTGTTCTATTTATAGCTTGGTGAGTGTTACCGTTAGAATTTAGCCGTTGAGGTTTGTTTGAATGTTGCTTTGAAAGCTCTGTCTCATATGATCCTTTAATGACAAGTGTTGCTCTTTGCAGAGCCTTATCTTCAGCATGATGATTATAGTTGATGGCATGCTTCTTTGGTTAAGCTTGTTTTTCTAACGCGCTGCATGTGGCTTGCTTCTTCTTTTGATCTTTTGCAGTTGATCCATTTAATGTTGCAACCGTTTTGCTTATGATGATGTTTCTAACGGCTCTTCCCTTAGATTCTAAGCTCTTGTATTTTATTTAATTGATATGTATGCTGAGCTGTAGATTCTTCATTGGTTCACAAGTGACACTTTTGTTGTTTGCATTTTGTATGTCACTGCGTTGTAGCTTCAGAAATTCTGATCTTTCTTCGTACGTGATCTTCTGATCTTAATCAAAGCTTCTTGTAGCTGATCTTTCTTGTTCACTTCCTTGCAGCTTCTGAAGTACTTTCTGATTGAGACTTGTTGTATGTGGGCATTGATATTGCTTGTTCTTCTTAGTGGTCTTGTCTCTGATTGTTGCTTCTCTTGCTTCTGATCTGCTGTCTTTGGCTTGTTTGACATGTTCTTAATCAGAACATCTGATAATGATGTTTAGCTTTGTCAATCTTCTGGATGTAGTTGTTGTACTCTTTTTCTGATGAATCATGTTTAAGATTTATAACATAGTATCTGCACACTAAATGAAACTATTAGTACTAAAATTGTTACTCACAAAATATATGCTTGTTATCATCAAAACTAGATTCTGAACATAGATTCTCAATCTTGTTCTAACATTTGCATCTCTCAAGCAATTTAAGAAGGTTGTATTTGAACACAATGGGTTGAATGGTAAGGAGGTGAGGTTTGCCAAATATGATTTGACAAGGTGTAAGGTTGTTTGCAAGGACAAACAACAATGTGACTACACTGTCCTATGCAATAGGGTACTAACACCTTAAAAAATGACATTACAAAATCCAGTACATAACACTTACTTCAGCAACTACATTTCATAACAAAATACACATTGATCATAAAGGACACAACAAGACAAAACATCTTCAATCTTTCATGAAATTTCTCTGTTTTCAACTCCGTCTTCAAGTTCTTGCTCTTCTTCCTTGAATCTTCATACTAGAACTTCATATATCCCAAAGATGTCATGGCTTCTGAATCCGTGTTCGTCGTATGTGCAACTTCAGTTCCAGAATTTTCAGCAAAATTTTCATCCCAGATGAAGAGATTACACATATCTCCACTCCTCCAAATAAGGCATCTCCAAAGCAACCTACCTTTGTTTAGTCCATTCTTGCAGTGATACGACACCATACAGACCTAACACCCATAAAACTTCCCAACTCGAGATTTTACTGAAGCAATTGATATGATATTGGAGAGCAGAAGAAGAATAAGAGCAAAAGGGTGACGAAGACGAGCAAGTGGGATGATGGGTTTCACGATTTCAGTAGAGAGGAGATGAAAAGGATGAAGATGAACATTAAAAATTGGAAACTTGCTTTCACGGTTAGGGAAAATGAAGTAATTGAGAGTCCTTTTTAAAAATAAGCCTATTTGTGCCATGCTGTCATTCAAGAAATTTAAAGAATAAAAAAATTTATTCCACGTGTGCGGCCACATAAGCAACAGTTAGTGGCATTTGACGTTAGGGATCAATTATTGAGACGGAAAATTTTGGAGGGATGAATTCTTGAAGAAAATTTTTGGAGGGACTTAAAACGAAATTTGAAATATTTAGAGAGACCAAAAAGTTCATTAACCCAAAATAAAATAAAGGGATAAATATATGTCACCCCCTGTCAATAGGGCGAGTTTTGATTTTTCCCCCTATTATTTTTTTTAAGATTCCACCTTACAAATCACAGATTCCATTTCCACTCCCCCTTAATCTCATGTTTTGCTGATTGGCCATGGAATAATCCTACTTGGCATTTGTTGACTTGCTGAGTTGGATTTATTTATAATTAACGGTTAATACTACTTTACCCCCCTGCCATATAAGCGAGATTCGGTTTACCCCCCTCTAAAAAAAAAACTTATTGGACAAACCTTGCAAAATAAAGATTCCATCAATATTGACCCTGATCAGTTTTTTTGGCCAAGATTCTTAGAATCTTGCCTACGTGGCATTTTTGGTAGTGCTGACTGTACAACACATAAGCAATGTGGCACAGTCAGCACTGCCACGTGGAATTTATTTATTTTTTTAATTTTTTTTTTAAAAAAATTAATATATTTTTTAAAAAAATTTTTTTTTTTAAATTAATATTTTTTTAAAAAAAATAATAATATTTTTTTAAAAAAAAAATTAATTTTTTTTACGTTTTAAAAAAATATTTGACAGTACCTGCGGATTTACGTACGGATTTAAAAATACCTGCGGATTCACCAACGGATTTGACAATACCTGCGGATTTACCTACGAATTTGACAATACCTGGGGATTTACCTTTAAAAATACCTGCGGATTTACCTACGAATTTGACAATACCTGCGAATTTGACAATACCTGCGGATTTACCTACGAATTTGACAATACCTGCGGATTTGACAATACCTGCGGATTTAACTATGAATTTAAAATTACCTGCGGATTTACCTTTAAAAATACATGCGGATTTACCTGCGAATTTGACATTACCTGTGGACTTACCTACGGATTTGAAAATACCTGCGAATTTATATATAATAAAAATAAATTTAAAAAAAAAAAAAAACAGTAAAACAATTTTGGAAAAAAATTAATAAAAACGTAAATTATTTTTAATTTTTCCAATTTTTTATAATTCTTTTTCAATTTTTTTATAATTTATATATAATAAAAACGTAAAAAAAAATATTAATTTTTTTTTAAAAAAAAATTAAAAAAAATCAACAAAATTAATAAAAAAAATTTAAATTTTTATTAAAAAAAAATTAATAAAAAGATTTTTCAAAAAAAAAAATAAAAAATAAATAAATTCCACGTGGCAGTGCTGACTGTGCCACATAAGCAATGTGTTGTACAGTCAGCACTACAAAAAATGCCATGTAGGCAAGATTCTAAGAATCTTGGCCAAAAAAACTGATCAGGGTCAAATTTGATGGAATCTTTATTTTGCAAGGTTTGTCCAATAAGTTTTTTTTTTAGAGGGGGGTAAACCGAATCTCGCTTATATGGCAGGGGGTAAAGTAGTATTAACCCTATAATTAAATCAAGTTATATAAATTAGGGTTCACATTGGTTGCACATAGTCTTCATCTTCCCACAACACTTGTGTTGTTTATCCTTCTTGTTTTTCTTCACCTTCTCAGTATCCATGATAATTATTCTTGTTCACTTACCATGTCTGCTAGAAAATCAATTGGAAGCAGCAGTACAAGCAATATATTTCCAGGTCCACCCAGATGTGGATGTGAGTGTGCTATGAAGATGTGGGTATCGAACACAGATCCAAACCGTAATCGAAAGTTCTGGAAATGTCGCAACGCTGGGGTAAGTTTGTTGTTGAATATTCAGATGATGTTTACCATTATCTTCTTACTTCTTCCGCCAGAATCTTGGTAATATCTTTGTAATTTTTTCTGCAGAATGGGAATAGTTGTGACTTGTTTCTATGGAATGATGAATATGGTGACTCAGTAAATCAGAATCTTGCTAATTTTCAAGGGTTTTGCCAAATGCGTGGCAAGACAAAAATGCAGATAGAAATTGTTTTGAAGAAATTAGAGAAAGCAAAAGTGAAGGTTGTAGTTGAGAAGAAGACAAATGTTATGCTAAAGATGTCACTTGTTATGTCTTGGTTGTTTTTTGCATTTATGTACAACTTAATGTAATGTTTTATGTAGGTTGAAGTTAATGTAATGTTTTTTATCAAAGAATTGGTTTGTTGCATTCATTTTGAAATAATGAAATTCTACCAGTTTCTGTCAAACAATTTGTAACTGCCAAATAGTCTTAATATATGCATTATTAATTAGCACCAACATTATGCAATTGTCATTACATCATAGCACGAAAAGTGTGCAATTGACATACAAAATAATGCACCAAAAGTGTGTAATTGTCATTACATCATAGCACCAAAAGTGTGCATTACAAAATAGCACCAAAAGTGTGCCTTGCAAAATAACAGTTAAATCAATAACTAAAGTTTGGAAATTGATTTCTTCTTAGCCTTCTTTGGAGCCTTCCTTGCACTTTGAGATCCATTGGTTTCTTGGGTCAGAATTCCTTCTTCTTTTTCAAGTGCATTACCTTTTGGCTATATCAACAATAAATTGTTGTTTGTTATAAGAATGTGTGACTTGGAATTTTTCATCCATAACCCAAGTTGGTAACTAATGCCTGCTCATAACTACTTTAGTATCCAATCTCTTCCTAGAATTTTAAGTCATAATGAAAAGCAGTTGCTACTAACCTTTTGTTAATGTGAAATAAAGACATATCTTTTTTCTAATCTAACATCTTCCATTAACAATTGTATGAACCATCTCCATCAATTATCTTCTTTGCAATCAATTTGGCTTTCCACGCCCGAGCCACAATTATACCCACTGAATGATTTTGTCTCATGTCTTGTATTATATCAGAGATCCTCACTGTGTTAGTTGTTTGCATTTTCTTCACAACATACTTGGCCTCCCATCTAGAATTTGTAGATCTATTTTCTAAAACCCTAGCACATGTGTGGGTATCTTTTTTAGTCTTAATGGCAAAAGTTTCTTTCTGGCCCGCCCTTGAGCAAAGCATGGAAAATCCACATTGAGCCTTGCACTCTACCCTTACTCTGTACCCCTCATTTTTCACAAAAGTTATCTCCCTTCCATTTAAAATTGTCCACTCACGAATTGCCTCCCTAAAGTCATCTAAAGAGTTGAACTGCATACCCCATTTAAACTTAAAATTCTTATTAAATTGCTCTTTCCTGAACTTCTCAAACTTAGGCCATTTTTCATCTTCAAATTTATCTGGATCTGAGCTGTCCAACTCCTTGCTAACATAATCCTCGTCTTCCAATTTCCTCTTACTGGGACAAGGTAACAAACCAGCTATTTTTGGACTCTTCCTAATAGGTATAGTGACATCAATTCCTTCAAATCTATCTGCAATAGCAGTGGTCCTTTCATCCCCATTGTCATTCAAGCGTTTAACTCTCTCTTCATCACTTACATCTAACCCAGCAAAATCATTCACACAACTACGCCTCCTACCAGTTACTTCTAAACCACTTACAATATGTTAAACATACATGTCTGGATCCAATTGCATAGCAGTAGCATAAGCAGATAAATCATAAGCATTATCATCGCTCTTAATTTCAAAAAAAATTTATATGTCAGTGATTTTCGTCCATAATTTGTAGGACCCTTCTACATAACCCCACCCATTAACCAGACTACCAATATGACTCATGGTCCAGTTTTCTATTACCTACCTATAAACAGTTCTTGAAAGACCAACCCTATATATGATTTCACCATCATCCATCCTTACAAACTCGCCTCCATGGTGGAAGACGACATTAAAGGGTTGCACTTGCTAAAATCAAATACGAAACTAATAAAATTGTGCACATGCATGTGCGATACAAATAGTATAAATGGATATAGAAGCTAACCTGAGTGAAATCGCCATCATCTTCGTTGTTGTCAGCCATCGTCACTGTCGTGGTCTTCTGAATCGTCTTTGCATTTGATAGTGGTCCCAAATCTTAACCTAATTCGCCGGGGGGCAGTCAGCATAACATGAGATTAGGGAGGAGTGGAAATGGAATCTGTGATTTATAAAGGAGAATCTTATGAAAAATATTAATAGAGGGAAAACCAAAATTCACCTTAATGGCCGGGGGTGAGATATATTTATCCCTAAAATAAATGCTTTACTGTTATTATAAAATAGTTACTAATTTAATCGAAGTGGAATTTGTTTGTTACTGGTTTAACTGTTTTCCTATTCTCACGATGGAATATATGTAATGCATATATCTTCTGTATTCAAACTACTCAAATATTTAAACTCAAAACACATAATAAATATCCATCAAACCCTAACTCAAAACAATATAGAATCCCATCACACCCTAATCCATCTCACAACACATTAATCAATCTGCAGACTCTCTTTTTCGTCAGGTATGTATCTTTGTTTCGTATCGTATCTTTTTATTAATTATTATATATCATGCAATTTCTTAGCATGGAAAATGCTAAACTTTAAAATGGAATAGGAAAACGAAACCTAAGAATTTTATGTGTCTTCTTCTTGTTAAATAGCTGTTCCCTCTTAACATAGAAATTCCCATTCTCACTTAGTTACTTCAGTTTGAGAAAGTAAAAAAATAGAAGAATAAGACTAGATTTTGTGTTGTATTTATTTTAGTAATATGGGCCTATATAATTATTGGTTATCAACCATTTTTATTCATTATTATGAACAATTCTAATCATTGACTTTACTTGTAGAATCTCGAATGGAAGAGAGACGATTGTGGCTGAAATCTGCCCTTGAATCTTTTAGTAAAAGTGAAAGTGATAAATGTCACAGCCTCTTAGGAGAAGAGAACTATCGTGATATGAAACAAAACCGAGCCGAATTGTGGGAGAATGAGAATACAAGTTATGATGAGCAAATCATGAACTTACATGTCACACATTTAGAAGAAGAGATTATCAAATTGAAGGATCAAGTTGACAAGAGTGAAAACCAGGTTGACGATTTGTCGGAAAATTTGAAGTCGAAAGAGGAAGAGTTGCATAATCTGAAAGAGTTTTCTGAAAAAGAGATTTCCATTTTGAAAGCTCAAATTAAAGAGAGGCGGACTTGGCTGAATTCTGTCCTTCAATATTTTAATATTCATTCGTCTCCGAGCTCTGTGTCTTTTAAAAAGGAAAGTTGCGAATCACCTATATCATCGTGGAAATCCAAAAGTGAAAATGATAAATATCTCAGGCTTTCTGTTTCCCTTTTGGTTTTGATCCCGGGTTTGATATATCTTGTGTCTTCCTCAAGGACTCTTTCTATATTGATGGCAGTACCTTTCGTTTTAATTATATATATCATACTTGCCTTTGAAAAAAAAGATAAATGTCTAAATCTCTTAGCAGAAGAGACTGAAACGAGTTATGATGAGGAAATTATGAACTTACATGTCACGCATTTAGAAGAAGAGATTATCAAATTGAGGGATCAAGTTGAGAAGGGTGAAAACCAGGTTGATGAGTTGTCGGAAGAATTGAAGTTGAAAGAGGAAGAGTTGCGTAGTCTGAAAGAGTTTTCTGAAAAAGAGATTTACAAGTTGAAGGCTCAAATTGAGGAAAGTGAGGCCAAAAAACATTTTCACGAGATTTCAAATTTGGTGGAACAGCTAGAGATGGCTAATGAAAAGCTCAAAACATCAGAAGATGAAAATGCAGTTTTGAGGAAGGAGCTTGAGAGTAAGGCATGTGAGACTCATCAACTGCAAGGTCAGCTTATAGAGGCAGAAGAAAATATGGCTGACTCGGATTTGGAGTTAGTGTCAGGGAGAAAGCATATTCAAATACTAGAAAACTTGGTTATGATATGTGAGATATTGGATCGAACTCTAGTATGGCCGAAGGGTAGCTTCTTGGTTCGACAGGGTTAAGCATGATGTCGAAGGTTGTTCACATGCTTGTGTCGAAGATGCTAGGGTTGTTAGCATGTTAAATTAGGTTTTAGTGTTTAAACCCTAATTTGTTAAGTTAGCTTGTTTATTAAGTTGGCTTGTGTAATGGGCCTTGTGGAAAAAGCCCATTAGTTAGTATGTTAGGTTTTATTATAAATAACATACTAGTCTCTCATCATTGCTAAGCTGCAAACCCTAATTTAGGGTGAGAGAGGTTATTTGTTATTCTTGTAAGCTTGTAATCTTGTTTTAAGAGAAAGTAAAAGAATAGCAGTTATAACCAATTCCTTGTGTTCTTATTCTCTTCCATAATTCCCTATTATACTTTGTTATTGGTATCGTTTTTCACAACAAATTGGTGCGGTGAGCGTGGAGAAGATGCCGTCAACAAAGTATGAGATTGAAAAGTTCACCGGAGTGAATGATTTCGGTCTGTGGCGCTTGAAGATGAAAGCCCTACTGGTTCAGCAGGGTTGTTTGGAAGCGTTGAAGGGAGAGGCAGCCATGAATGCTGCATTAACGGCAGCGGAGAAGACGACTATGATTGAGAAGGCACACAGCGCAATTTTGTTGAGCCTTGGTGATAAGGTTCTCAGGCAGGTATCAAAGGAGACGACGGCATCAGGGTTATGGGTGAAACTTGAAAGTTTGTACATGACCAAATCGCTGGTAAATCGACTCTACCTGAAGCAAGCTTTGTATTCATTCAAGATGATTGAAGACAAAGTATTGGCTGAGCAGTTGGATATGTTCAACAAGCTGATTCTTGATCTTGAAAATATTGATGTGAAAATCGATGATGAAGATCAAGCGCTGTTACTATTGTGTTCTTTGCCTCGATCACATGCTCACTTCAAAGAAACTCTCTTGTATGGAAGGGAGTCCCTGACGTTTGAAGAAGTTCAATCAGCCTTGTACTCTAAGGACTTGAATGAACGAAAGGAGCATAAACCTTCGACTGTTGGCGAAGGTTTGGCCGTTAAAGGAAAACTCTTACGAAAGGATGGTAAGTTCGACAAGAAGAAAGGCAAAAGCCAGTCGAAGACTTACAGTGGCGAAGCATCTGGCATTCGATGCTACCATTGTAAGAAGGAGGGTCACACAAGAAAGGTGTGCCCTGAACGCTTGAAATATCATGGAGGTAAGGATAATGGCAACGCTGCCATTGTTCAAGATGATTTCGAATCATCTGATGTTCTTGTGGTTTCAAGCAGTGACTCTAAGAAGGAGTGGATTATGGATTCAGGTTGCACTTGGCACATGACTCCAAACAAAGACTTGTTCGAGAAATTATGTGATCAAGATGGTGGATCAGTATTGCTGGGAAACAACAAGGCTTGCAAGATTGCAGGTGTTGGATCTGTGAGATTCAAGCTCCATGATGAGTCAATAAGGTTGTTGACTGAAGTCAGGTATGTTCCTGATTTGAAGAGAAATTTGCTTTCTCTTGGTGAATTCGACAAGAAAGGATATGTTTTCCAAGGAGAGAAAAGCATCCTAAGAGTCATGAAGGGGTCGAAGGAAGTCTTGAGAGGCGTGAAGAAACAAGGCTTGTATACCCTTGAGGCTGAAGTTGTAAGTGGTTCGACAAATGTTGTATCCACGAAACCTTTGTCGAAGACAGAAATCTGGCACATGAGATTGGGCCATGTCAGTGAAAGGGGTCTGGTCGAATTAGGGAAACAAAATCTGCTTGGTGGAGACAAAATCGAAAAGCTGAAGTTTTGTGAACCCTGTGTACTTGGAAAATCTTGCAGAGTGAAGTTCAACAAAGGCAAACAAAGAACACATGGATCACTTGATTACATCCATGCTGATCTTTGGGGGCCTGCAAGGTGTCCATCACATTCAGGAGCAAGGTATTTTCTATCCATAGTAGATGATTATTCCAGAAAATTATGGGTATTCATCCAGAAGACTAAGGATGAAACTTTTGAGAATTTCAAAAGTTGGAAGACTCTGGTTGAAAATCAGACTGGCAGAAAGGTCAAGAGGTTGAGAACCGACAATGGCCTTGAATTTTGCAATGAGGCATTCGACAGTTTTTGTGCTGCCTCTGGTATTGCAAGGCATAGAACTACTGCAGGTACTCCACAGCAAAATGGTTTGGCTGAAAGGTTTAATCGAACTATTTTGGAGAGAGTCAGATGCATGTTGACTAGTGCGGGGTTAACAAAGGTGTTCTGGGCTGAGGCTGTTTCGACAGCAACATATCTGATAAACAAATGTCCTTCGACAGCGTTAGATATGAAGACACCTGAAGAAGTTTGGTCGGGACATCCACCAGATCTCGACAAACTGAGAGTATTTGGCTGCGTAGCCTATGCTCACATTAGGCAAGACAAGGTCGAACCTAGAGCTCTGAAATGCATGTTCATGGGATACCCTGAAGGAGTCAAAGCTTATAGGCTATGGTGCCTAGAGCCAGGTCACAGGAGGTGTATCACCAGTCGAGATGTAGTTTTTAATGAAGCTAAAATGGCTTTTAAGAAAACTGATGATGTTGGTCGAAGTACAGAAACATCTGACGAAGAGCTGGAACAGGTAGAGATTCCTGTTGAGGTGGAGCATGTTGATGCTGAATTGCATATCCCAGATGAAGTCGAAGAAGAAGCAGAAGATGCTGAAGTTGAGGAAACTGACGATGACTACCTATTGTCGAGAGATAGGTCGAGAAGAGTCATCAAGCCACCTCAAAGACTTGGATATGCAGATCTTATAGCTTATGCCTTAATCTCTGCAAGTGAGGTTCTAGACGAAGAACCTAGAGACTATAAGGAAGTTATGAGGAGTCGAAATAAGACTGAATGGCTGAAGGCCATGGATGATGAGATGAAATCTCTTCATGATAATCATACGTGGGAACTGATCAAGAAACCTGTTGGGGCAAGGTTAGTCAGCTGTAAATGGATTTTCAAAGTTAAGGAAGGAATTGAAGGAGTGACGTCGAAAAGATACAAGGCAAGGTTAGTTGCAAGGGGTTTCACTCAGAAAGAAGGTGTCGACTTCAATGATGTGTTTTCTCCTGTTGTGAAGCATAGGTCCATTCGAATGTTGCTTGCTATGGTGGCACAGTTCGATCTTGAACTGGAACAGATGGATGTGAAGACTGCGTTCTTGTATGGTGATCTAGATGAAACGATCCTGATGAGGCAACCTGAAGGGTATGTCGAAAAGGGGAAGGAAGATTATGTGTGCAAGTTAAAGAGATCTTTGTATGGTCTGAAACAATCTCCTCGACAGTGGAATAGGAGATTCGACAAGTTCATGGCACGCATAAGTTTCATTAGAAGTCAGTTCGACCACTGCGTTTACTTCAGATTTCGACCTGGTAATTCATTTGTTATTTTGTTGCTTTATGTGGATGATATTCTCATAGCAAGCAACAGTGTCGAAGATGTGATGAGGGTGAAGGCTGAACTCAATAAGGAGTTCGATATGAAGGATCTGGGAGCTGCTTCCAGGATTCTTGGAATTGACATTCGAAGAGATAGAAAGAAGTCGAAGTTATGTCTATCTCAAGAGGCATATCTACGGAAGATTCTTGAAAAGTTTGGTATGTCGAATTCGAAGCCAGTTGTGACTCCAACAAACCCTCAATTCAAGCTGAGTGTTGATCAGTGTCCCAGTACTGATGTCGAAATAGCCTATATGAATAGCATCCCATATGCTAATATAGTTGGTTCTTTGATGTATGCTATGGTCTGTACTAGACCCGACATAGCTTACGCAGTCAGTCTTGTAAGCAGGTACATGGCGAATCCTGGAAAGGCTCACTGGCAAGCATTGAAGTGGATTTTAAGGTACATAAATGGGTCTCTGAATAGAGTCCTAATTTATGGTGGAGCCTTGGGTGAAGATAGTAAAGCAGTAATAGAAGGATATGTCGACTCTGATTATGCAGGTTGTATGGATTCTAGAAAGTCTATTTCTGGATATGTTTTCACTATGTTTGGCACAGCAATTAGTTGGAAAGCAACTCTTCAGAAGGTTGTTGCTCTATCAACCACTGAAGCGGAATATATTGCTCTCACTGAAGCTGTGAAAGAAGCATTGTGACTTGAAGGTTTTGCAAAGGAGCTGAAACTTCAAGGTCGAAGTATCACTGTTAAATGTGATAGTCAGAGTGCAATACACCTGTCGAAGAATTCAGCCTATCATGAGCGAACTAAGCACATTGATGTGAGGCTGCATTTCGTCAGAGGAGTAATCGAGCGTGGAGAAGTCCAAGTGCTAAAGGTTTCGACTGAAGACAATGCTGCTGATATGATCACCAAGACATTGCCGAGTTGCAAGTTTTTCCACTGTATGCAGTTGATAAAGCTGCATGAAGAAAGCTAGTGTGTTCCCTTGATGTTGTAGAGTTAGATCCAAGGTGGAGATTTGTGAGATATTGGATCGAACTCTAGTATGGCCGAAGGGTGGCTTCTTGGTTCGACAGGGTTAAGCATGATGTCGAAGGTTGTTCACATGCTTGTGTCGAAGATGCTAGGGTTGTTAGCATGTTAAATTAGATTTTAGTGTTTAAACCCTAATTTGTTAAGTTAGCTTGTTTATTAAGTTGGCTTGTGTAATGGGCCTTGTGGAAAAAGCCCATTAGTTAGTATGTTAGGTTTTATTATAAATAACATACTAGTCTCTCATCATTGCTAAGCTGCAAACCCTAATTTAGGGTGAGAGAGGTTATTTGTTATTCTTGTAAGCTTGTAATCTTGTTTTAAGAGAAAGTAAAAGAATAGCAGTTATAACCAATTCCTTGTGTTCTTATTCTCTTCCATAATTCCCTATTATACTTTGTTATTGGTATCGTTTTTCACAACATGATATATGAGCAAGAGGTGCAAAATTTGAAGTGTGAAATGGTTAATTCACAGGATAAATTCTCTGTGGAGAAAGATGAGCTGCATTTTGATATTGCAAGTTTGTTGAAAACGAAAAGAGAACTGACCTCTACATTGGCCGATTGCGAGTTTAGAAAGAACGAATTGGAAGGCAAATTAAGGCAATATGAAGCTGAGAAGTTGAAGCAAGAAGAACTACATGCTACTACTCAAAAAGAACTTGGCTGGAGATTGCAAGATTTAGAAGCTATAACTAAGGAGCTGTGCATGGTAATGATTGAAAGAGATGAAGCCAATGTCAAAATTGATAGGCTTGAGGCTGAGATATGCACCCTCAAGATTGATAGGAGTGGATATCTATAACTTCTTCAAACTTTTAATGGTTTATAGGCATAGGTTATAGTCTTTTTAAGGTTACATTTAATTTATGTCTTGTTTTTATTTTCTAGGCTTTTGGTAGGATTTGGTTTCTTATATTTGTCTCGTATGCATTGCTGCTATGAACCTAAACATTGCATAACAATGTCATTCTTTAAGCATTTAATTGAAGTTTTTATGTTCATTTTCTTATAGTTTTGAACTTTTAAATAGATGTTATTTGTGAAAAAGATATTGGTTTAAGGTAAAACAACATCGTAATTTAACTTATATAAAATCCGTATTTGTTTCACTTGAATGTGATATGAGTGATAATTCAGAGACCGACTATTTAGGTGAATAGGCTAACCAAGAATAGTATAGACCAAAATCAACTACCTTTGATTTTTCTGATAAGTATAGATTTAAGGTGATCGCAAGCTCATGGCAAGAGTAACAGAACAGTTGATGGAAAGAGCGCCTAATAATATATTAATATTTTCACGGACAAGTATGTTAATGCTTATTATTAGATAATATATTTGGATTATGCATAGTAATAGAGATGTAATCATGAAAATATAATTTGCACTCGTCAAAAAAAAACAAACTGTTGAATTTCGATTATTCTCTCACCCACTGAATTTTATTCCCATTAGAATGTTTGGGGTTCGATCACCAAGTTAGATTTCGCCAGAGTTACAATCTTCAATTTGTTAGTGGCTGCTGAGGTGACCGAAGCATTGCATAGGAGTTGGGGAATTCGTTTTGGTTGATTGGCAAATCTACGCCTACTCAATTAATAGATTATGCGTAAAAGAGATTATGCGTAAAAGATTAAGGATAAATTTCGATTAATTAATTCAAAGGAATTGGAGCTTCTGGCTGTCATTCTTGGGCGATTGTGCCGCTGACATTCGATCTTCAGATACTGTGGTAATATTATGTAGTCAGCAGGCATAGTAGCAGATCTTTCTTGTTGAATTTCGATCTTCAAATTTGCTTTGCCAAGAGGGCATCAATGAAAATATTCAATTTTTCTTAAATCAAACTCTTCTTTACTTTTATTTTGGCATAATTTTTTTCCAGCTAGACTAGCAAATCTTTCTCTCTTCTTTTTTAGAAATTTGAAAACACTCATAGTGTATAGGTTGGGATAGTTTGAGAAATGGCCTTTATTATGATATTTATACCAATATAAGACATGTTTTTCTCCTTCCAACCATTTAGTTTACCTCTGATTCTCTCCAAAATGTAATCAAAATCTCTCCTTTTTTAATCTAACAAACTAATTAAGCAACCTTAAGTATTTTTTCCATATACACTTGATGGGATAGGTGATGAGTTTTCGTGAAGCATTCTGGTATTTCTCAAATATGAGGTGATCCTCCTTTGCCTCATTTTAATTAGCCCTATAAAAGATAAGATTATTATCAGCAAAGGAAAGGTGAGAGATGGCTGGGACATTCTCAGCTATGGTCAAGCCTTTAGTATTGCCCTTATCTTGGTTGTTAATAAGTAAACCAGAGACAACATCAACACATAGAATGAACAGATAGGGATATATGGGATCTTAAGCTTTGGCCATGTCATAATAGTAGTAACAATGCTCCTAGGTAAAACCCATGGATTTTAAAGTATCCTCAATAAAATGCAACTTTATCCTATCATAAGCTTTGGCCATGTCCAACTTGAACCCAACATAACCTTTATTCTTACTTTTGTTTTTATTGAAGGTGTGAAAATATTCTTAAGCTAATATAGTGTTATCTGTTATGAGCCTAGAGTATAAAGGCGATTTGATTAGGATTCACAATAGTTTTAGTCACAATCTTAGAAATAACATTACAAGGGGAGATAGGGCAATAATCAGAGGGTTTAGAATGGTTAGAGATTTTAACAATAAGACATATAAAGGTCTAATTAAGGTCAGAAATATTACTATTGGTGTTGAGAATATTAAGAACGTGGTTGGCGATGTCATTAACTATGATATGTCTCATCTATAATATAAGAAAATTAGATGCTCTCGAAAACACATCTTTGCCCTTTCTTATAATTCTGCCACCTCAACAAAATGAGAATAATTTTGGTCCAAAATTTACTTTTTGCAACTAATGATGTCACATTGTTTAAATCCAACTACATGGTTATTGTTTTATGTCATTGTTTGCTAGGTTTGAATTAATTCATGATGTCACATGGTTCAAATTCAATTTTTTCCCTCTTTTCTCTTTTTTCAATATCAGCTTTAATTCAAAAATTTCTTCAGCTTTTCACGTTCTCTCTTCTTCCTCTTTTTCAGTCTTTCTTCTGCTGTCTGTCCCTTCCTCTTCTGATTTCTTCTCTCTTATTCTTTTTCTTTCTTCTCTGTTGCGCTGCCTCACTCTTCAGGTTTCTTTTCTCTTACTTTTCTTCAACGCTTAGGGTTCTGTGAGGATTTACAGAGATCTACGAATCAAAAATTTTGAAGGAAATATCGAGCTTGCAGTGAGATATTGGATGAACAAAATGCATCTATTGATGCTTCTATGGTGCGTTTAGGGTTAAGCTTATGCTTTTTTTATTTTATAGGTTCAGTTTATGCCTTTTGATTTTATGGGTTCAGTTTATGCCTTTGGATTTTATGGGTTCAGTTTTAAAAAAAAAATTATTATTTATATAGATTGGTTATAATATTCAGTTATGATAAATGGTTATAAATTGGTTATGGATTGAATATTTCAATAATCCAACTATGAGCACCCCTAAGATACCTAAAAAAAATAAGGATATAGTTTACTATTGATCCACGTATTTTTTTATAGAGAAAGGCTAATCATACACTAAATGTTGACAACTACACCGTAGTTGTCTACGGTTTTGTATGTTTATCATATATAATAATTATATTTTATTTATTTCTCATGCAAACAAATACATAATCATGCTGCAATTCATAGGGTGTAAGATACGGTGTATGTTTTTCTAGTGTCAAAATAGCAAGGCTCTTTTTTATACCATACTAAAAATATGATATTTGTATATGGAAAAAAAATTTATTATGGATTAAAATATTTTTATATTTGAAAAATGATATTTATGATCCAAATATTTTGTATTCAAAAATAGTATACGGAAAAAACATTATTATTGATTTAAATATTTTTATATAAAAAAATTTATTATTGATGTAAATATTTTTTTTAACTTTTATTTAAAATAAATATATTATTAAAACAAATACGTGTACCAGACCAGAACCCGTGCGTATGCACGGGTTTGTTACTAGTTAGTGATGATAGAAACAAGTTGGAAGGCCATCAGGACCAGGAGAAGTTGAACATTTCATTTTGAAGATAGAGTTCCTTACCTCATTTGATGTAAACTCTTCTTAGATCATTGAAAAAATTTGGGCTAATTTTGTTTTCCACAACTTTGTGGATGTTTTGCATGTCTCTGTTATTACTAGTAGGGTTGTTTTCGGTCCGGATATTTGACATCCCGTGTAATGGACCGAATATTTAACCGGGTAAACCGGGACCGGTCCACAACAGTGATGGACCAAATTAATGGACCGAAACCGATCCGTTATAATCAGATAAAGTGAAACCGAACCAAATTTAATGTTTTTTTAAAAGAGAACCGAAACCGATCTGATAATTTTGATCGGGTAACCGGACCACCCGATAAAGAAAAGGAAAAAAAAAAAAAAAAAACTCAGAATTTTTTGTGTTCTGAAACTGTTTGAAAAACTAATTAAAACTGCATAATCTTGTTAAATTTTACAAGTTACAACATCATGTCCATAATCTTGTTATGATAAGACCATAACAAGATAATTGTATCAAAAGTTGTTATCAAACTAAAATTCTCAAAATGATATGCCAAAAAACACAAAAAAGATCATTACATTGTATTAGTTATGCCTCAGAACAATCTCATCAATGGCATTGTATTAATTCTGATCTTCAAATTGCAGTAGAAGAAGCCACACCAAGATCTTCACCAAAATGATATGTCAAAGTTTCATCTTGTGGTTCCTCAAGCTACAATACAAATAGAAAATGTATTAGTTAGTTAGATTAAATAATGATCAACAATTTAACATGTATTAGCTACAAATAAAAGAAGATATAAATTACTTACAATTGAAGCAGTGAAGCCCTTCTTAATTCCATATTTCTCCTTCATCCAATCACCTCCACAAAGTACCATTTCAACTGTCTTAGTTTTCATAGATGATCGTTTCAGATCAATAATCCTTTTCCCAGCACTAAAAGTTGCTTCTAAAGCAACTGTAGTAACTGAAACAGTTAGGATATCCTTTGCCAATTTACTAAGAACAGGATGTTTGATGGCAGTACCTTTCGTTTTAATTATATATATCATACTTGCCTTTGAAAAAAAAGATAAATGTCTAAATCTCTTAGCAGAAGAGACTGAAACGAGTTATGATGAGGAAATTATGAACTTACATGTCACGCATTTAGAAGAAGAGATTATCAAATTGAGGGATCAAGTTGAGAAGGGTGAAAACCAGGTTGATGAGTTGTCGGAAGAATTGAAGTTGAAAGAGGAAGAGTTGCGTAGTCTGAGAGAGTTTTCTGAAAAAGAGATTTACAAGTTGAAGGCTCAAATTGAGGAAAGTGAGACCAAAAAACATGTTCACGAGATTTCAAATTTGGTGGAACAGCTAGAGATGGCTAATGAAAAGCTCAAAACATCAGAAGATGAAAATGCAGTTTTGAGGAAGGAGCTTGAGAGTAAGGCATGTGAGACTCATCAACTGCAAGGTCAGCTTATAGAGGCAGAAGAAAATATGGCTGAATCAGATTTGGAGTTAGTTTCAGGGAGAAAGCATATTCAAATACTAGAAAACTTGGTTGTGATATATGAGCAAGAGGTGCAAACTTTGAAGTCTAAAATGGTTAATTCACAGAATAAATTCTCTTTGGAGAAAGATGAGTTGCATTTTGATATTGCAAGTTTGTTTAAAACAAAAATAGAACTGACCTCTACATTGGCCGATTGCGAGTATAGAAAGAGCGAATTGGAAGGCAAATTAAGGCAATATGAAGCTGAAAAGTTGAAGCAAGAAGAACTACATGCTACTACTCAAAAAGAACTTCGCTGGAGATTGCAAGATTTAGAAGCTATAACTAAGGAGCTATGCATGGTAATGATTGAAAGAGATGAAGCCAATGCCAAAATTGATAGGCTTGAGGCTGAGATATGCACCCTCAAGATTGATAGGAGTGGATTTCTATAACTACTTCAAGCTTTTAATGGTTTATAGGCGTAGTGACAATCGTAATGTTCTAGTTCTTTTAAGGTTACAATAAATTTATGTCTTGTTTTTTATTTTCTAGGCCTTTGGTAGGATTTGGTTTCTCATATTTGTCTCTTATGCATTGCTGCTATGAACCTAAACATTGCATAACAATGTCATTCTTTAAGCATTTAATTGAAGTTTTTATGTTCATTTTCTTATAGTTTTGAATTATTAAATAGATGTTATTTGTGAAAAAGATATTGGTTTAAGGTAAGACAATACTGTAATTTAACTTATATAAAATCAATATTTGTTTCACTTGAATGTGATGTGAGTGATAATTCAGAGACCGACTATATAGGAGAATAGGCTAACCAAGAACAGTATAGACCAAAATCAGCTACGTTTGATTTTTCCGATAAGTATAGATTTAAGGTGATTGCAAGCTCATGGCAAGAGTAACAGAACAGTTGATGGAAAGAGCGCCTAATAATATATTAATATTTTCACGGTCAAGTATGTTAATGCTTATTATTAGAT
Organism: Vicia villosa; assembly: GCF_029867415.1. NCBI lineage: Eukaryota > Viridiplantae > Streptophyta > Magnoliopsida > Fabales > Fabaceae > Vicia > Vicia villosa. Next base: position 90,176 of record NW_026705115.1, on the reverse strand, counting down.
AATATATTTGGATTATGCATAGCAATAGAGATATAATCATGACAATATAATTTGCACTCGTCAAAAAAACAAACTGTTGAATTTTGATTATTCTCTCACCTACTGAATTTTATTCCCATTAGAATATTTGGGGTTCGATCACCAAGTTAGATTTCGCAAGAGTTACAATCTTCAATTTGTTAGTGGCTGCTGAGGTGACCGAAGCATTGCATAGGAGTTGGGGAATTCGTTTTGGTTGATTTGCAAATCGACGCCTACTCAATTAATAGATTATACGTAAAAGGTTAAGGATAAGTTTCGACTAATTAATTCAAAGGAATTGGAGCTTCTGGCTGTCATTCTTGGGCGATTGTGCCGCTGACATTCGATCTTCAGATGCTGTGGTAATATTATGTAGTCAGCAGGCATAGTAGCAGTTCATCAGCCTTTGGTACGGTCTGCTGCTCATTTGACGTTTTAGATTCGTTCGGCATGTTTGCATCGACTGGCTTGGAGATTGCATCTTTTCTATTAGCTGAGGTGCAGGTGTTCCGGCACTTGAGTTAAGGCGTTAGCAGGTCATGTACAGTATTTTGTATGGATTGGAGTTGTGGTTGTCTTGCTTGAGCGATCATAGCAGCTGAGACTTTTATTCAACAGTTGCAGCTGGTTTGCATACGATTTCGTGAGCTTTTTTGTCGCCAAGGACTCAATCTGGTTATGCGGTGTACTCAATCTGATATGTTTTTAGTATTAGAGGATTCAAGATAGATTTAATGTGTAAGATGTGGTTTAAGAATCGTAGGAATAAGAGGGTTTAAAATGGTTAGAGATTTTAGGAATAAGACATATAAAGGTCTAATTAAGGTCAGAAATATTACTATTGGTGTTGAGAATATTAAGAATGTGGTTGGTGATGTCATTAACTATGATATGTCCCATTAGTGATGATAGAAACAAGTTGGAAGGCCTTCAGGGCCAGGAGAAGTTGAATATTTCATTTTGAAGATAGAGTTCCTTACCTCATTTGATGTAAACTCTTCTTTCAGCTCATTGAAAATTTTTGGGCTAATTTTGTTTTCCACAACTTTGTGGATGATTTGCATGCTCTGTTATTATTAGTAGTAAAATTATTGTTGAAATGGTCTATGAAGATGTTGAAAATATCTTCTTCTTTATTGTAGATGGTCCCATTTTATACCTTCTATGTGGCTGATCAGGTTCTTTTTTTTCTTTGATTAGCCTTTTAATGAAAAAACCTCGTGTTTCTGTATTCCTCCGAAAGCCATGAGCTTTTTTTCTTTTTAGCTCCAAAAGGCTTCATCAATCTTGAGATTCTGCTTTAACTACCTTCTGAATGTTTAAGTCATCCAATTGTCTTCTTCTGTTATTGGCCAGATTCAAATGAGTTGTGTGAACATTTTTGAACAGGTTGTTGAGGGTAGTTTTAAGCTTTTGAATCTTATTCTCTTTATAGTTTTCCAACTTTGTTCCACAATATAACAGTCGATATAGTTGTTATTTGAAACATTTATAGTCAAATTCACATCATAATTTCACCCACAATGTGGTGATATTGAAGGTAGTAAACAAAATTAATATCAATTGTTTTTAAAGTTAGTTTTCTTTTCATCATTAAAAAGTGGATAATTTTGCATTTCAAAATAATTCAAGTACATCTACAATAGATGTATCTTATAGAGAAGCAATTTAGATTTTAATTTACAATTTTTTCTTTAAAAAGACCACTGATGTTGATGGAATGCTAACAGCATCAAATAAAATCCTTGCAAGTTCCACATGACCTGGTTACAAATTTACAATCAACAAACAACATATCGTTCTTAATCAACAAGCACAATAAATCTAAATTATAGCTTTATATCAATTATCATACATACTGATAAGAAAATGGAAGAAAAAGAAAACACAAGTAAAATTAACTAAACTAATAAAATATTTAACATTTTTAATAACAAAAAAAATAAAGTATAACACTTTTCAACAACAAAAATATTCCAGTTAAGATTCAGATTACAGAATTTTTCAAACTTTTTTATAGATAAACAAATCAATTTACATGAATCCGCGTGTCAGATAAAACCCAAAAATTCCTTCTCAATAGACTGAAATTACCACACTACCCTCGCAACAAAACACCCTCTAAATCCACGACGGAGTCTCGCTCCTCCATCTTCTGTTCCGTCATCATCGGCGGCGGCGGCGGCGGCGTTTCTTGACGACATGGCGTCAACCTGCAAGAGTGACCACCAGCATCCAACGCATCCGAAATAGGCTTAATTACCAAAATACCCTCTCCCGTAACGGCACAACAGAAAGCCGTGAGAAACACCACGAGCGAAACGACGCCGTAAATATCATCCTCCGGATTCCAAAGCACCGTGAAAGCCAGCGCCACCACCTGGAGCGGCAAAGCCACCAACACGACGGAAGCCAACCCGTAGATCCGAATCCGAAGCCCTTTGTTAATCACCAACGACAACACCCTCCAACACGAGAACAAAAACCAAGCACAATACGCAGCACCAAACGCCGCGAAAACGACGCTGTTCAAAAACGGGTAAGTGCAGAGAACGGTGTCGTTTTCAAGAACCACTGAAGTTTGCCTCAACAATTCCGGAACCTGATTCTCCAACGGGTTATAGAAAACAAGCAAACCGTGAATAACAACAAGAGGAACACACGTGAAGAACACGAATGTAATAGCCCAAGCGTCGTTTGGTGTTTTCTTTCTTATAGAAGCGTTGAGAAGAAAAAGCAGCGTTACAAGAAATGCCGGTTGGAAGAAACCCAGAGAAAGAACAACGCTGAGTTTACAGAGATTCGCCTGTTGATAAGTCTCTAAGGAAGGTATATATTGATATAAATATCTTCTACGGAAGAACGGTAACCGGAGAAGCTCGACGACGGACCAGAGATAGATGAAGAGAACGAGAAGGAACCTTACGGTCCAGAGGGAATTGAAGTTTTGTAAATAGGGTAACGATTTGGATTTGAAGCGAAGGTGAAAAATGAAACAGAGAGATAAAACGGAGAGAATGATGAGGGAGGAGATGAATGAGACGGTGGTGATGTCGAAAGCTGAATTAAGGAGTGGTGATGCAGTCATGAACAACATGGATCGATCGAATATGGGACGGTTTCGATCGTTGTTATTTATGTTTTTGGTTATGTGTCAACATAAATGTGAATTAGTTTGAGGAGGAGGTGGTGGTGGGTAGAGAGTGTTGAACCTGGTGGCGGTGGGCGGAGAGGTGGTGGAGAGAGAGTGAGGTTAAGCATGGAAGAAGATGAAGGAGGTTGTTGTTGTTAGGATGAGAATGAAGAAGAGGCATATGGGTTTGGTTTTGTTTGGGTTTAATTTAGGGCCGGATGGGACAGCGGGGATAAGAGATATTTGATTGAATGTTTTGTGTGTGTGTGTATTTTTTTTCTCTGTCTCCCCCACTACTCCCAAACCGGTGGGAGAGAACAGCTACGAAAAGATTGTGGGTTTTTTTTTTAATTTGGAAATGATATAAAACCTGGCGGAGAGGATTATGTTAGGAGAGAGAGAGTATAGCAGATACAGAGGAGATAGAGAGAGAAAGAGAGAGAGGTTTTTAATTTTCTTCCTTTTTGATCGGAGGAAGAAAGCTGGCTTTTGTGGTGTTATGAGAAGGAACCTTTTTTTTCGGTTAATGACAACGTAATCTTGCCATTTTTCTTTTCGAATTTTGCTTTGGTTTTTACAACCTTATATTGGCTATTATTCTTTGCTTTATTTGGATTATTTTACATCTATTTTTTATATTAATACGATGAGATTTTATTGCTTTATTTTATTATTTTTACCGGCTAATTGTTGTTGATGCTTAACATCGGACATAATATAATGTTATTACTTATTTAGGTGAGTCCAGTTGTTAAGTTTTTTGGGATGATGAAATAGTGAAATGAGTCAATGACAACTAATGTGGGTAAAGGCGAATTCAATGCTTGGCTGTGATTGTTGTGTGTTGTTTGGGTTTATTTGGTGTTAGCTCTGATGTTAATATCATATTCAGTTTATGTGGATAATCATTTTTAAATAGGTTGTCGCGTTTTGAACGTGTTTGTTACTATTAAGTGATACAGTAGAATTTTGTTGATTTGAATTTTATAGAATTATATTTTTTCTAAACAGACAAAATTAATAAAATAAAACAAGTTAGATGTTATAGAAAATGAACACGTAGTTAAATGTTAATACCAAAATATAAAAATGTTATTAAAGGAAATTTTATTTTCATCAATTTGTTTGGAAAGTTGTTAAGATTCCTAAAAATGTTTTTCATTCTTTTTATAATTTCAAAATTTTAAAAATAATAAAAGTGTGAAAAAACGTAGCATTAGGTAATTATACTTGGCTATTTCTCATTCTCATAAGAATATTTTATTAGAAAATAAATACTAACAAATTATTAAAAAATATTTTTTGAGAATAAAAAAGTATTTATATATAATTTGTTAAATTTTGACCCAAATTTTCAATCTCCAATTCTCAAAAAATACAATTTTAGTCCATCAAACAAACACTTAAATAATTTTTTCACTTTCAAAATCTTACATTTTTATAAAAATTATTGTAACTCTTTTATTTCTAATTTTAATTACCAACAACTTTTTACTCCTAAATATTTTACTCCCTTATTTTTATTTTTAATTAAATATATTTGATAAATATTTTTTAAAAATTAAATTATTCATCATAGGAAAATAAAATTTACAATAATAATATTCATGAAAATAATATTCTCAAAATTATAGTTGTAATCATTAAAGTAAACATACCATAATACTTTTTGTTTGTTTATTACTCCCTCCGTCTCATAATGAGTGACCGATTTGGAATAATTTGGTGTCCCAAAATGAATGACCCATTTCAATTTTCAATAAATTTTTTCCTATTCTACCCGCTAATTAGTTAACCTTTCACAATTTCCAATACATGCCTATGGTAAAAATATTATTCTCTCTCTTACTTTTTTACATTTTTCTTAATATGCGTGAAATGGTGGGCTGAGTCACTCATTATGGGATGGAAGGAGTAGTTAGTACAAAAAAATTAGGTTAGCTAAGTTACGATGTCGAAAAAGCTAAATGTAAGAGTTTAGTGATTGTTTCAGGATGGTTAAAGGCTTAAAATGGTATATCTATTACAAATATCCAATCTAGAACTTCGCCATGTGGATCATTACATTACTTGTATAATACACGACCAGATTTGACGTTTAATGTCGGTAATGTGAGTAGATTCATGAAGAGATCGAAGTGTATCAATTGGCAGTAGTCAAGAGAATCCTTAGATACGTCAAAGAATCAATTGGCAGCAGAATTCTATTTCCCGCAGCGGATATAGGCAAAAAATGCAATTTGCTCGGTTTTACCGATTTCAATTGGTGTGGATATAAAGATGATCGTAAGTCTACAGCTGGATATATCTTTATGTTCGAAGTAGCACCAATCTCATGGTGTTCTAAGAAGGAACTGGTAGTTGCACTTCCGTCTTGTGAGGCCGAGTATATTGTCGCATCATTATGTGTCTGCCAAGTTGTATGGCTAATGAATCTATTAAAAGAGTTGGGCAACAATGAGGGTGAGGCTGTCACACTCTTGGTTGAAAATGTTTCAGCCATTAATCTTGCTAAGAATCTAATTGCACATGCAAAGAGCAGGCACATTGAGATGAGATTTCACTACTTGAGGGAACTTGTGAGCGAAGGCAAGTTAAGATTGGGATATTGTGGAAGTGAGGAGCAAGTTACTAATTTAATGACTAAGGGAGTCACAAATAATGTGTTCAAGAGGTTGAAGATGAGCATGGGCATGGAGAATTTGGAGCACTTGAATTAAGGTGGTGTGTTGGATGAAAAATTTATTATCCAAGTGTTGTAACTAGTTAACACGGGGTGGTAACCGGTTACAGTTGAGAAATAAGCACTTATGGAACTTGAAAAAGAAGTTGATTTGTTTCAGTGGTAACTCGTTATGTAACCTGTTACAATTGTGTTGTTATTATTTTTCGTTTCAGTGGTAACCTATTACACATACGAAAATTATCTTTTTCTTGTTGTTTAGTGAGTTGTTTTAGGTCCCATCATTTTGCAACACTTGTATAAATGTCTTGGAGGCATCTCATGTTAATGCTAATTTTGATTCTCACCCTTAATTACTCTCTCTCACTTTAATTCTCTCTTCTCTCTCATTTCTCTTTTTCTCCACAAACTCCATTGATTTACCAATTGTGTGATTGAGTGTAATGTTGACGACGTTGCTCTTGGTAGTCCAATTGTGGTTGGTATGGTGGTATATTTCAGGATAGCTCTGCAATCAATCTTGATTGTTGTGTTGAGCGGTTAGATATTACTTATACTTTCTCATGCAAAGGTTTTATTTTGGTGCGATAATTGTAACACCCTTCTAAACCCCATGATAAATTAAATAAATATATCAGAGTGAAAACATAAACACAAGGGTGCCACAATTATTTGAAATAATTAAACCAACCAATGTCAAAGTCATGCTTCATTAGGGAATGGTTCACCAAAACATATTCATGTTTATCACAGCGGAATAAGAAACATCATCAAATACAACCAAATGGAAACAAATTTATCACCAAATAAAATAGAGTAATCTCATAAAAACTCTAAAACTATCGTTCCCCAGTGTTACGAGATCAGAGCATGACCGACACGACCCAACATAAACGGATAAACTCTATGAGTCATCCTCACCGAGCACTAATGCCGCTACTCCTCAATCTAAAAATGACAACATGTAAGGGTGAGTCTCATTCTCAATTAGTAAATATTATGCAATTCATAAGCAACAAGCATCATAGTATATCGTTCACCCAATTATACATATTCAGATTCACATCTATTATTCATCAATTCGTACAATAATAGATTCCAACACATAACACAGAAATCTATACAATCATGTTATGACAAAAATGCATATGACTCGCTGACACTATGCATGTGGTACCAATAAACCGTGGAATCAATCCACCTGAACGATCTACGCCTCATCGAGATACGGCCCCACCGACACAATTTCCGCACAATGGGAAATATGTCCACCATCGATCCAAACGTCACCGGGATCCATTGCCGAATGCATATGAATGAATGAAACACACATAACATACTTAAAAACATCACCGAATCACGATGAACAACTCATCTCAACACCACATTACCGAATAAGTATGTACATGTTTTCAACATCATTCAAATAGTCATGCATTCATCACAATTATAATAGTAATCACAACCAATTCATCATCACATCAAATACATTGTCACACCTATTTCGTATGCACACAATGTTCAATTCTCACCAAGTAATTAAATCGAGTTTTAAAGAAATAAAATCGGCCACTGCCCATATTCATCATTCATCCTATAAAACATTTAATTACTGGCACAACGCCCAAAACGGCACTAAGAAAGGATTCACGGATCAAAAGATACGACATTTTAAAGTTTAGAAAAATTCCCACACAGCAAGGTTCGCTTAGCGACGCAAGGCAGAAGCGAATTCCTTCAGACCTCCGCTCAGCGGACCACTAGCGACATTCAACAGAAGCTAACCAGGTCGGGTCCTCCGCTCAGCGGACCTGCGATTTTACCAATTCTCAGGTCTGCGACAGACCTGCGATTTCACACCCTTTTCACCCAAAAACGATTCCAGACATCATATACAGGTACACAAACATCGAATTTATCATCATACATCATCATACCTCAAAAATAACGCATTATAACCATCAATCATACAATTTCATCAATTCAATCCAAATCATAACACCCTAACCTAACAATCCCAATATATAATTGAACCAAACCATACATCAATCTATCTATTACCTAAGATCACATAAGAGCTACTAAAAGGTAGAGTCCCCCCTTACCTCAATGAATTTCTTGAATGCTCTTCTTCCGTTTCACGTTCTTGCTTCTTTCTCTTCTCTTGCCATTTTCACGTGTTCTTCCTTTTTCTCCCCAAATGGTTCTTTTCTTATTTTATGAAAAATAAAATAAAATGACCACAACTTAGTAAAAAAGCCTAACCAAATAGCACCCCTCTTTTACTAACGTTACACCATAAGTCCAATAACTCTTATTCCATAATTTTCCAGTTAAATCCGAATAAAAATACTAAAATTCCAATTAATTAATTTAAATCCAAATTAAATTAATAAACTGAAATTATGGAGTGTTACAATAATGTCTATTGAAATTTTTTTTTTTTTTTTTTGTTTATATTTGTTGGATTAGAGACGAACTCTCTAATAATTGATTAAATTGTATTAAGATTATTAAGAAGATGACTTTCATTATCTCTCACATTTATTGTAAAGAGAATCAATATATCGATGATACTGTTAATATCAATTTACACATGTTAATATTAATTTACACATTCAGAACACTCCATGGCAGGATATTATCCCTACTAATATTTTTCAATTAAAAAAATAAATATGATTTATTTGAGTATAGATCCTGTGAGTATGTTTTACGAGTACTGCACCCTTCTTTTCTTCACCAATTTTTTTGATGGTTTACTTGTAAAGGTTTTTAAAGAGACAAGTACTAACTCCTACTTGAGTTTTGGCTAAATCCTTCCTAGTTCTTTGTTTTTTTCTCCATTTTTAATGGTATTGTAAGAATATTTACTTTCTAAGTTGAGTTAAAGGGTTCCAGCATATCTAAAATGTGTTTGATTCTCTTAATTTTCTATTTTCTTTTGCTTTATAAAAAAGACATAGTCAAATAAGTTTCTGTAAAATGTCATATCATAGCTCTCACTCTTTAATATGACTGTCCCGCCCCATTTTTTATATGCAGACTTTTGCAGATACGCAATTAACATATATTCTGACATCTTTAGACTTAAAAGGTGTAGTGCATGCGGGTTTAACCCGCTCCGCCCTCACTTTTTTGCGGGACGGAACAAAGTTTTAGACCCGCACCCTTAACTATGTCCGTCTCGTCCTATTTTTTTTTTTGCGTACATTTGTGAGACAGACCTAAGTAGGGCGGGCATGCCCGTTTGTCACCCCTACATTAAACCAATATAGGAATAGTTCCACTAAACTGACAATTATCATTAGCCAAACCAAATCAACAAAAAAAATTTGCATCACTATGTCTATAGAGTGAGTGATAATTCAGTGGCGTCAGAACCAGAGCCAGAAAATTTAAGAAGTTTGGACAAAATTTTAAAGACCACAAATTCTCATTTGATATAATATATAAATAATCATCAATCAAAAATAAAAGATACTCATCATTTTATTAATAAAAATATAACAGAAATGATATGGCTACACTAAAAGTGACACCTAACACCGTATTTTGATACGGTTTTGGTTATTTTAATATATTTAATAATTTCTTTTTACTTTTTTAAAAAACTGAAAAACCACCACATGTCTGTATTTGAGAAGGTGTAACATATGGTGTAGAGTTAGCAGTGTAAGAATAGCAGCCCTCAAAATATAATTTCCTTCGTGAGTTCAAGCACCCGGCGTAGCCTTTCATCCAACTTACCTGAACTAGCCTTTCATCCAACTACCCTAAGAATTTCATAGAACTTCGCCGCACCCGGCGTGATTACCAGTTCATTTCCATACACATCCCTTTCACTATTATATTACAAGTATATGACAGTGGTAATGCTATTGAATCTCTCCTGACACAACCTGTAAATATTCATGGTCTTCCACCTAGCACAGCGCCAATTGTAATATAATATAGGTCTGCAAGTGCTAACTTCCACCCACCCACTAATTTTTTTGTTCTCTAAATTAACAAGCTACACCAATGTGCATTTCAAAATTTTCTAAAATACAACTAACTAATTTACACATAATGAATGTAATTTAATAAACTCATATAGGACTATAGAGAGGATTTTGTTGAAAGATTAATAAAGTTTGATCTTGATCAAGGATTGTTCATCTAGGGATCCAACTTACTCTTTTACATCTACCATATTCTTAGACTAGTATATCTCAATCACATTCTTCATATGAAAGCTCTTTGGATTTGAACAAATATAGACAATGCATGAAAAACTATCCATAAGGTACTACTAGTACATGAATACTTGGATATATATTCAACACAGTCATCAACAATGAAAATTATGGAAGAATTAGTCTGGTTAACTGTGTAATTAACTTAAGAATTAATCTACTTAAGTTGACTGTAACTTAATGAGTAAAAAAGAAAGGGAATATATAGAATTCATAAAGAAGGAACTAAAAGAAATACTGAAAAGAAAGCAGAAAGATGTTTTCTTTTATAAAGAAAGAAAAAAAAGAGAAGATAGGAATAAAATAGAATCTAATTCTACAGAATTATATGCTTCAACTACTATCCTATCCTCCTCCATTAATGAATGTATTCCACTCAAAACAACCTTATCTATTAATTACTGAAAGTGATCCAAAGGTGAGACACATGTGCAGGTTATCAGGAACATGTTAATTCTACCCACACCACACCCTTAAACAAATTTATGGAAGAACAAAAACAATTTAAAATCGATATATACCATACCAATACCATATAAATAAATGATTGATTTGTATAGAAGATGAAATCTCAAAAATATATATAGGTGGATATAAATATTTACGTACCTTAGAGTTTAAGGAGTTGGCAAAGAAACCCTAGCAGATCTTATAAATATAAATATACAGAAACATGATCATACTCATGCATAATTAATTAATTAATGATGTGAATTTCAGATCCAATGATGATGGACAAGATCCGAAAATAGATGTAAATCTAGAAGTAGTTAGAATTCAAAAAAACTAATGATGGTTACCTTTTTCATCTAGCTGTTGAAGAGAAGTGAAGACAAGACAAGGGCAAATGATGTTAGTTAGTCAAATCTGTTCATCATTAAGAAAGAGAAGAGATCCACCAATGAAGAAGTTGAACAAGGAAGGTGCAATTGAGGGGAATGAAGCCTGGTCCGAGAAAGAGACAGTAACAAACTCAAACCATATGATATCAGAAGTTTTTGTGTGAAATGAAGGTCCTTGGACCAGGCAGCATTCCCCACAAAAAATCAGAACTTCCCTATATGTATATAATGATCTGATTCTGATCTCTAGGTTAGATTGAATTCCTTAGAAGAATGGATTTTGCTTATAAGAAGGAAATATTGCAATGATGAAGATAATCATTATTTTGGTTTTAATAGAAAAGTAAAAGTAAAAGCTACTCCTCACTCACTCAGAGAGAGAGCGAGAGAATTAATAAAGAATGGGGTCTGGCGGTCGTGGATATTTCTGGAACACAGCTGTAGTTGTTGTTGGGTGAGACTTAAAGCTGCATTTTTCTTATATTTATAAAAGGAAAAAGGTTAACAGATTCACAAAAAGGGCTAAAAGATATAAATTATAAATTTATTTATATCTACTTAATCTAAATGCAAGGTTGTCATGATGACAACTTTTGCAACAACCCTAGACCTAAGAATGATGTGTCATTCTAATATAACACTAAAGCTGACGTGTCATTCTCTTAAAATTTCTAATATCAATTAACTATTTGTATTATGATATTTTGGAATAAATAGTTAAATTATTTTTTACTTTTAAAGTACTATAATTCAACAATTCAATAATAATAATAATAATGGTAAAGATTAAATTATACAAAATCATTTTAACAATCAAATTAATTTATGATAGAGAAGAAATAAAAAACATAAATAATATTTTATAATAAATAATATATTATTTATTAAATAGACACAATATTAATAATTAAAATAAAAATAATAATAACAATAATAATAATAACAATAATAATAATAACAATAATAATAATAATAATAATAATAATAATAATAATAATAATGAGATAGCAATGAAAAATATTAATAAATAAATAAATAATAATCAGGATTAAATTATACAAAATTATTTTTACAATCAAATTAATTTATAAAAATTAAGAAATAAAAAAAGTAAATAAGATTCTAATATATATTTTTGGATTCAAAATACATTATCTTTGATTTTATTGAAATTTGACTTTATAAATAATTTAACTCAAATTTGTACTTAAAAATATAAGTGTTTAATTTTTAAAATCTTGATTTCATACTTATAATACTTTTATCATAATGTATATCGTAATTAAATATTATTTTCATGCTATACTTTTATCATAATGTATATCGTAATTAAATATTATTTTCATGCTATCATTTAATTATAATTAAATATTAAATATTATTTTCATGTTATATCATAAAAATAATAATTATTAGTATATTTCAATTAGATTTATAACAGTAATTATTTTTATTGCAGTTATTTAAAATAAAAAGTAAAAAAAGACATATTATTCTTTTCACAGATAATTTTTTTTGTTGATTTTCATTTTTTGTTTCTATACTAAAAAAAATTTAAAAATAAGTGTTCAAATTAGAAAGATTGAACAATAACCATATTTTAATTATAATGATGACAAAATTAAAGTTCTTCTTAAAATATTATTTGTAACTCTTCTAATAAATTATATTGATAATAAAACGGTAACCCATTAAATTTTTATAATAAAACGGTAACCCCATCAATTTGTTTTCAATTGCTTTAATTATTAAAAAAATCAATATATATAGGTCTTATTTACCCTCACAATTCATATGGAAATGAGATCTTCTTTTTCTCTTGTGTTGATATTTTTATTATTTTTTTCTTAGTTCTCACTTATTTTAACTGTAGTTTGATTTATGTTGCAGGCTAACGATTCTTATTTATGTTGTAGGTCCTTGACTCAACTTAGTCTATGTATCAATTATTTAAATAATTTATCAGTAGTGTTATGTAATAATTTGTTTTAAGAATTAATATAATATATCGTTATTTATTTTATAATTTCTTCTTCTTTTTTATTGTTTATTTAAATATAACTATTTTTGTCATGTGAATGAAAAAAAAGGATAAAAAAATTATTATTGTTTCGACTTTTGTATCCTTCCAACTTAAAAATATTGAGAAAAATCGTAGATCATGTAAATATAATTTTAACATAATCTTTGAGAGAAATGTGTCATTGATTTAAATTTATTTATTTAATTTATATAAATTTTCAATAAACAAAAAAGATAGTGTGAGAAGAATTTAGAAATAAAAATGTATGATTTATCAATATTTTATTTCGTACAAGTCATTTGTGATTCACTTATATCATGATAATATGATAAAAATGATTTTTTTTATGCAATTGATACATCTATCTATATATATACATGTATAGGAAGCTACATTACCTTACAAAATTTCTCCAATTTTTTGTTTTGCATGACAATTTTACAAAATTTCTTCTCACATAAGATTGATGTTAATTTCACATCATAGTTCTTTTTTATCTTAGTATTCACATAATATTTTTCTCATAAAACATTTAGCTTTGTGTCTCATAACTTTAATTTTTACTTTTTAAATTCTATTTTATTTAATTTTTATTTTAATGAATATTATAATTGTAACTAATACATGATATGAATAATAAATACGTTTATAATTACTACTCAACAAAAATTTTAAATAAATAATTAAAAAAAAAAGATAATTTTAAATGAGTTACACATTTTTTCGTTTATAATAAAAAAATTTAATTAACTTTTTTAAATAAATTTTTTAAACTTTAATTATAATAATTTAAATATACTTTCATTTATCCTTTCACTCTATTCCTGTATATTTAATTAAAAATATAACTCTCAAATAACTTTTTTATTAGTTATTATTTATTATTGTTATCTACGTAATATAAATCTAAGGTTGTCATGATGATAATACTTATGCTTTCTTTTGGAAATAAATTATAATTTTTTATATAGCATAAATTCTAATTATTATTTTAATTATATTTTATACTCATATTTATTTTGATATATGTTATTTATTAGTGTAGTAACAACCATAAAATAAATATAGAAATTTATGATGTTTGCAATAAAAATCGTATAAGGTTGTCATGATGACAACCTTATAAACATCGTAACTCTTAATATTGATACGTCGTTGTATTCTTAATTTTAACTTTTTCTCTTTTTTATCTAATAAATTAATATTTTAATTTTATGGATTAAAAGTCATTTTAATAATAATAATATTAAATTGAAAACTCTGCATTGAACCATCATTAAAAAACTGTTTAATTAAACCATCAATGTTTCAAATTTAATGATAATTAAAATTTTAAAAAATAGAATATTTTACTTAATTTACGTTTCTTAATGATTAATTGTCTTTTTTTTCTTATTTATTGATTATGTTTCATATTTTTCGCATAATATAATTCTACAACACTATTATTTTATAAATTTAAATATTTGAATTTTTAGTTTGATTATTGACCTTTGCAATTATTTAAATATGAAAATAATAATTATACAGTATTATTTTTCTATGAATTTAAGAATATTATATAAGATATTTCATTTTAAGAAAAGGATCTTACAATATATTTTAACCATGAACTTGATATTTTAACAAAACCACAAAAAAATTACTTTTTAAAGGTATCATTTTTTCAATTATTAATTAATTATTTTATAAACTTAAATATTATAATTTTAAGTTGATTATAATATATTTAATGACATATAATCATTACATTACATAATTATAAAACCGTTGAATTGAACCATCATTACTTCAGAATTAACAATAATAATAAATATTTTTTAAAAAAATTTATAGTAATAATAATGAAATGAATATGAATGAATGAAATTAATGAATAATTTAAAATCAATGAAAAATATAAAAAATTAATAGTTAGGATGACCGTGAAAGGTTACAAAATTAAAGCAAATATAATATTAAAAAGTTAATAATTTAAAAATGGAGACAACTTCTCTACCCATTACAAAAAGTTGGGTAGTTTACATTCCACCAATCACATTATAACATTTAATTTCATCCTATTTAATTTATTATTAAATAACATACTTTTTGGTTGTTTTCAATACATTTTACTCTAAGGGTAACTCTATCCATCTTTTTATGATGGGTAGATAAGAATTCACCTTTAAAATTTTCATTAATTGAATAAATATTTAATATAACTAATAAATTTTTTTAATTTCTTTTTTCTATTATGTAACTTCTATCATATATTTATATTAATTCAATTTACTTATTATCTTGAATTTTTTTTAATTATCATCATTGAATGTTTCATCATTTGATATATAATTTTTTTAGATTTTATAGTCATAATAATAAATATAATTACAATATTTTGAAGTTTAAAATACTATAAACAGTGACAATAATATATTGTAGGACACCGCGCAACGCGCGGGTTATATACTAGTTCTTTAAAAGTATGAAACTTGTTACTTATTTGTCAACACAAATTTTAAATTAATTTTTTTTTTCGATTTAACTTGTGTTTGTAAGACACTTGTTAGTAAGAAGATCCTTGAAGCATCTCTAACAAAAGAACTTTAGTTGGTCCTTTAAATTTAAAAGTTTAGTATGTTTTATCATTGAATGTTGTTCTAGCCGACCATGTCGATTTCAACCAATCATTAGGAAGAGGCTATGTTCTTTCTATAATCTTTTCTGCATACGAGGATTATCATTTTAATAATCACAAAGGATATCAACAGCAAGTGCAATCGACAACTTTTCGGATTTCACAACTAACAAATAGCAAGTTCGTTATCTCTCTCTCTCTCTCTCTCTCTCTCTCTCTCTCTCTATATATATATATATATATATATATATATATATATATATATATATATATATATGGAGAAGACGACAAATTGAGGTATAATTTCAAATTCTATTTTATTTTATTCTTCTTCCTTAAATACTGACTTGAGCGTTGGAGTGTTAACCTTGCAGGTCCCCCACTCCTTCGCATCAGAAGTTGTAATCTGCCACCAGTATCGTTCCTCTTCTCATTTCAGATTCTAGAATGGAACAGTAGCGTCGTCTCTGGAAATCGACTTCTAATTCCTACAATTTCTGCAAATTCAAGTTATCTCTTCATCATCTATAGTTTTCTTAGATCAAAAGAGTGAAAACATTCGTGATCAAGTGCGAAGATCCATTGCATCTTGATCTAATCAAGCATGATCTAAATTATGTTTCCTTAGATTTCCACATATGCAGTCCTTCTGATTCTCGGTGATGGCTATATCTAAGGATACAGGATCTGCCGCTGCGCACGAAGTTGTCGTCGATGCTTTAGCAACAAGCAATCAATTGCTTCTTCCTCCTTCGCAAAACATCATAAATCTTGGAACAGTTGTTTCGCTACATCCAGATCTGGTTTGAGCTTCGCAGTTAACCAGATCGATTCAAGTTACTCCGATGGAGATTCCTGTTCTGCCTTTAGTTGTACAGCCATAAGCCTTGCTTTGTCTCCATGCTTTACACCCAAACCCCGGAGTGCAAGGTTCTAACAAACTATTAAACAACATGTTTGACATCGTTCGACAGTAGTACTCACGTGCACTCAAAGAGAGGCTTCAGTGCCTGGAAGAAAGCCTTCACAACGCTCCCTCCCGCAAAAATATTTTTCAAGAAATTGCATCTAGAAAGACTCGTGTGGTTGTCCTGGAACCATCCAAGACAACAAAGAGAGATGAGGACCTTCAGTCAAAGGATCAACGTAAGAGCATGAAGCATTTGACTCCTCCTCATAACCCCGGAAGAGACCGAGGAATCCACGCCCCTTCCCCATCACAAACAGAAACAACTAGAAATGGTGTTGTCGAAGCATCTGCTGTCAGTAAGAATCCTAGAAAGCAAGATCCCGAAGTCCATGGAAGTCGCCCAAGTTAGGAGAATATGACGAAAAAGACATCCTAATGAGCATGAGCAGCTCGTAAATGACTGACTGAGTTACTTCACCATCGATGATGCCTCCAAATGCAAGTTGTTTGCATTAACTTTGATCGGGCCAACTAAATTATGGTTCAATGGTCAATTTGACGAAAGCATCGATTTTGAGTGGACTTCTATGACAGGTTTTCTGCATATTTCACATACCAGAAGGACAACCTGTAATTGAAGTTTCCCTGAGCAGGATCATCTAGGATAAGAAAGAGAGCTTGTGGCCTTACATACTCGGTTAGAAACTTTACAAACTCTTTGATAAATGCTTTTATGCATTGATTGTGTGATTAACCCATCAAGATGAGTTAATATTTGTGAGAAGAGATACTAGTTGAGTACTTGTGTGTTCGAAAGAATTTTTATGAATTACTTGGATCGAAGCAGGGAATAGAAGTGATGATCAACAAAAATAAGGATGATGATGTTCATTGGTAAGGATGAGCATTTTAATTTTGATGCAATATTCAGTTTGCAAACATGGTAGTGGAGGACAAGAAAAAGAGTAAGTTTAGGGTTGTGATGACACTCTCTCATTACGTAATATTATGAATAAAAATTGACAGAATCGAAAGAATAATGAGCAATAGCCAAGCTAAAATGTGGAAGAAATGATCAAATATTAACAAGAGGAAGAAACTTGGGACTTAATGAAAATTTGAAGAAAAAGGAAGAAAATAATACATTTTTAAGTTCTTTTATGTTATTCTTATTATTTATTTTTTCTTGATTTTAATACTCTTTGTGTATAGCTGAATGCATAAATCGATATTGAATGAGTATAGATTATTGACTGTAAGCCTATCGATCCAATTTTGGGCAATTATGCAATTAGTAATTAACTACGAATATGTAATTATAAGTTGTGACTTTTGAATTAATGAACGTATAACACTTAGTTTAACTCTAAATTCGCCTAAGGAATTAGGTAATTATTGTGTAAATTAGTGAGTTGTACACCAAGGAATTAGGTGAAGTGGCCTTGTAACTCGCCGTATGACTTTAATATATTAGTAGTTCAATTAATACATAGTTTATCAACATGTATAAGTAAGGGAATCAAAATAAAGATCTAATCGCCTTTTATTGTTGAATTTTATTCTGTAAAAAATTTCATTCTTATTTTGTACAAAATAGTTATTAAACCCATCCCTCTTTATTATTTATTTTAATTTTCACTATTGTTACCTTGTTAAAATTCACAATCCTTGTGGAGGCGAATTTAATTAATTACTTTGATATGCCTATTACACTTGCTATAATTGTCATCACGCCTCCTAATATTCACACCAATGTTGGAAAACTTTGATAAACGCTCAACTCATCGGGTGTATATGTGAGGGGAAAATATTTAAGTGATTCAAGACGTCATCCTCTAAGTCATTGAATGGAAAACGAAAACTCAATATGGGAAATAAGTATTCATAATGGGAAATGACACACACATTGTATTTAGTTCATATCCTATTATCCTTGTTTGGAGTCAACACCATCTAGTCCGAGGAAGGTCTTACGTTACCAGAATCATGATGGAGGCCACCTTCGTAAGAAATAGTAGAAGCAATCCCCAAAATTTCTGGGTCTACCCATCTCTATAATAAGAAATCCTGCACATAAGACATCAGAATGGGAGAAGCAGGATAAGAGACCTCAACTAAAGAATAAGAAGGAAAAGAAATTAATGATACCTTTGGGACAACAAAAATAAGGGAAAATGTCCAAGAAAACTGCGATAAGAATGAATGTGAAGTAAATCTAAGAGCCCAAGAATTTTGTGATGATTACAAGTAAAGCAAAGAGAAAGAAGAACTCTTTCAAACATTAAATGATGAAAAATTAGAAAGAAAAGAATAAACAAATAATTTTTTATGGGTATTCCCAACACAAGAGCAACGCAGTCTCTTACTGCTAGGAGGGAAGCAATAACTACCAAAAGTCTAAATCACCTTGAAATTCGTCCTAGATACTCAAGTTTTCTAGGATCAGAAGATCTTCATTGTTGGCATGTGAGGGGGCAGTCTTCGAGATTTCCTCAGCAGAAATACATATGGCACAAGGATATTCATAAGAATTCATCTTTAATGGAGAGACTTAGATCTTTCTTGTGAATATCATAATTCTTTTCTAAAAGTTTCTTAAAACTTAAAATATTGTTCTTCAGGTTTGGAACGTAGTATGCATTTGAATAAATTGATGTCCTCCATATTTTAAATGGATTAAGATATTACATTTTCCTTTAACTAAAACCTTGTAATCATCGCCAAATAAGACATTTCCATTGATCGATTCATCAGGTTCTACCAGCATGCTATTTTTTCACACATATGTTGCTCACACTAGTGTCAAGGTGTGTCAAGGTATCATAAATTTTCTTGGTTTCATTACTTCTACGTGCTAGAAGCATTGTTTCAAACTTCTCATCTTTTCCTTCCACATAGTTGATCTTATCCTCGACTATATTCTTAAATGATCTATAATCTAAAGTGTAATGGCCAAACTTATGACAATCGTAGCATTAACTTTGAAATTTATAATTCCTTGTGTTTTTGTATCTTTTTACATGTCCTCTTTTTTAGGTTTCTTTTCTCTCATGACTGTCACTAGTGAAAATTGAACTTCGTTCACACTTGCAACGTCCAGAATGTTCTCGACTACGACCTTGTCATAGACCTTTACCTTGAACCAGTTGATATTTGGGGTGGCAATTGGATCCATTAAGCTAAAATCCATCCAATCCATCCACCAAAAAATCCATCCAATCTATCCACCAAATAAAAAACTAAGTTAATGGATGGATTAAATCCATCCATTTATACACATGGATGGATCCAATCCATCCAACACATTTTGATAATCCAATGGATTATTTTTATTTTATATTTTAAATGGTTTAAATTATTTTTTAAAAAAAATAATAAAATATTAAAATACAAAAAATCGAGTTTCTTCAGAAAATTGAAAAATCGAGTTTTTTCTGAAAAAACAAAACAATCGTGTTTTTATGAAAAACGAAAAAAATAAAGTTTTTTCGGGAAAACAAAAAAAAACTAGTTTTTTCGAAAAAACAGAAAATCGTATTTTTTCATAAAGACGGAAAAATCGAGTTTTTTCAGAAAAACAAAAAAATCGAGTTTTTTCCGAAAAACGAAAAAATCGTGTTTTTCCGAAAAACAAAAAAAATCGCGTTTTTCTGAAAAACGAAAAAAAATCAGGTTTTTCCGAAAATACAAAAAAATCGAGTTTTTGTGGGGAAAACGAAATAAGCGAGTTTTTTTTCGGAAAAAAAAATCGAGTTTTTTTCTAAAAAATGAAAAAAGTCGAGATTTTTGGGGAAAACTAAAAAGTCGACTTTTTTTCCGAAAAAAGGCGAGTTAATTTCCGAAAAAAGAAAAGAGTCGAGTTTTTTTTCGAAAAACGAAAAAGTCGAGTTTTTTTTTTTGGGAAAACGAAAAAATCAAGTTTTTTTTGGGAAAACGAAAAAATCGAGTTTTTTTCGGAAAAACGAAAAATATAGTTTTTTTTTTGGAAAAAAGAAAAAAGTCGAGTTTTTTTGCCAGATAAACGAAAAAAGTCGAGTTTTTTCCGAAAAAACGAAAAAATTAGGTTTTTCCGGAAAAACAATAAAGTCGAGTTTTTTTTGTTCAAAAAAATCAAGTTTTTTTGGGGAAAACGACAAAATCGAGTTTTTTTCGGAAAAACGAAAAATATAGTTTTTTTTTTGGAAAAACGAAAAAAACAGCTTTACACTGTCAGTGAAATCCAAACTGTTAAATTTTGTAATAATTTGACTTTTTTTGAATTAAATATAAAATATTTATTTTTAAGAGCTGTGATGCACTAACCGTGTAAAAAAATTTACACTGGCAGTGCACTACTTTTAAACTCATATAAAATACAAGTTCGTTATATGTTATTTAAACATATATCAAATTTGTGTGTAAAAAAATCAAAATTGTTGTTGAGAGCATTGGGCCAAAGAATTTGACGATTTACCAAATTTAAGTATAGAGAGTGAGGCAATAGACTATACATCCCTTTGTTGTTGAGATCATATGTATTATTTAGTTTACACTATTTATAAGCTAGTTGCCTAGTAGTTAAACATATCCAACTTGTTCTTTATATGATCATTTTGAGAGCATAATTAGGCCAAAGGATTGCGCCAATTATTTCAAACAAAAGATGTAGAAGATGAGACAATAAATTGGTACTTCCTCTGAATCTGTTATACTAAAAAGAAAACAAGGACAATTATTTTGTAGGCCAAAGGGTTGCATCACATTATTTTTATGCCAATTGTGAGATTGCATCACGTTTTTTATGTGCCAATTGAGTTTATGAGAGCATCAAGTGGTAACGGTACTCATTGGATATAATTTTTTTTTTTGTTACATCATTGGATATAATTTAGCAATAAGGTTTTTTTATTCTCTTATCTGAGTTTTTTTAATGCGTGGAGTTACTAATTCTTCACTGCACAGAAAACAATAAGGTTAAAACCTGATAATTTATACATATCTAAAAGTTCAATTTTACTGAAATTTTCCTGTTGAGTCACAAAAACATCTAATAGCTTGTATTTTTTACATAAAATTAAAATACAAGGTAGTTGTATGATATTTAAAATGCCGCATTTACGCAATCAGAGCATTATTAACCGTTGAATCTTAACCTACAGTAAAAAAAACAGACTAATTTTCAAACTTCCTCTTTTAAATCAGAACCGTCCGATTTTAATCAGACGGCTACCAACGCTTGAATGCGTGAATGCGGGGCTTCCGAAACAGACGGCTAAGGACGCTTGAATGAGTGAATGCAGGGTCTAAGACTGCAGTTGAACTCAATCCCTTCATATATTGCAATACAGTATATCAAGCTTCACATGGATAAGATCCTCAATTTATATGATTCCATGCTTTCCAAATCCCAGAGTATCATCCAATCAATTCAGAAGCATTTGGTGCATAAATTTAAATATTAACAGTTATTTATCAAAGCAAATTACTGCACCTGCTCAATGATTGAGTTGGCAATGAAACTCAGTATATTCTTCAAAATAGTCAATTGAAAATACTCTTAAAAGACATCTGGAACAAAATATAAACTTTATTATATAACATTTCAGAATATATTCTACAACCAAAAATACAAACTTTATTATAAAGTTACATAATAAGTTCAACAACCCGTCTTTATACGTATTCAATAGCTGGCACAATCAGTAGGCTTGAAAGAGACAATGTTTTTGTTGAGTTCGTAACCAATCAAATAGTTTACTTGTGCCAAGTTCCCAAAGATACCTAATCCATTTTTATACGGTTGAAATGCAAAGCATTCAACCCCCTCGTATAGAGAATAAAATGCGCCCTTCGAATCTAACTTAACATCTGCACCCTTAAAATGTACCGTAATTGGTGGAAAGCTGTATTGTTTGAATGTGGTATTGTAACAAAGGCTGGATGGATCTGCACGAACTTGAAAACGCTCTAATTTAACAACTTTTTTAACAGCTGATTCCATCCTATAGTAAAAATTATATGGAAGAATAGATACAGTTGTACCAGAGTCAATTATGATTTCATGCGTAGAAGCATTTGTTCCTTCACGTTTAAACCCTCTATACTCTATTCTTTTATTTCCCACACTAAATGCTTTCACAGTTAGGTAGTAATAGTCTTTTTGACGGTTTCCTATCATTTTTACTATAGGAGTTGAAACAACGTTATCACCGGTAACAATAGCTTCATCTCCAAAATTGAGTTTGCTAGATCTAATAGACTTGCTATTATATTGATCAATTAAACAATACGAGAATCTTCCCCCAATTGAAGATCCTAATTGTTTTATAATTGAGGTATTTCCACTTCCAAAACCAAATACACTTGAATTTGGACCATTATTCATTGGGTCACCATTATTGTGTCCAGATCCTATAACAATTTTAGGAAATGAGACAAAAGAACCGGTGGTAGAATCCAATGCAAGAGTCTCTACACTAAGATCTCCATGTGTATTGATTCCGTGACCATAATCTAATGTATATTGGCAAACATCTCCATCATCATAAGAACAAGAAGTATCTTCCATAGATTTACATGTTCTAGATGAGCATGAAATATTTTTGTAACTAGAAGATTTTGACGGATTAAAAATGGGAGAGGTTTGGTTGTAACATGTATTACAAGATTTGCATTGAAGCCAGATTAAGTTACTACATGTATCTAAAATCCCATAAACTTTAAATGGTGGGGTACCAATCGAATAACTAATGAGATATTCACCTTCAACGTTATCATAAGGCATATATGACTCAAGTTTGTTTTTAGTAGAAAAAAGTACCTTGTAGAAATAATTGGCGCGGTTGATAGATCGATACAAAGCATTGAAACTTCTTTGAAATTTAGTTTGTGTGGGATTGTAAAATGGTGATTTTGAAGAATCACGGTGAATGAGATCAACTCAAAAACCATTAGTTACTCCATGAGAAATAACTATTAAACCAAAAAAGCAAATGAAAATAAAGGTAAAAGGTGAAAAACTTGACATTGTTCTAGATATTTGAAAGAAAACTTGTTCATCCAAGTTATATTCTTTCACTGATTTATATAAGATGGAGAGTGTAGATAGATGAAAAAAGAAGAACAAAAGAAGCTATATATAATAGAAAATGAAGGGAGTAGTGAATGTGTAGTTGGTAGAGTTTATGTGACAACATTATTTTTGTTAGGCAAATAAAATCTAATGGGCAATGAATTCATCTTTACCTACTAAGGTCATGTGATGGGGTTGAAGTTAGGCTAAAAAAGAACTTGTCCTTACAAAACAAAAGATATTTTGCTTTACTTTATTGAGGAAACAAGGACAATAATTTTTCATATCTATCAAAAATAATTATGGGAAGTATGTGAGCTATAATAGTACAAATAATTATGTGAAGGATAACATTGTTTAAACTTTAAATCATTATGGAAAAACGAAAAATCGAGTTTTTTTGTCAGAAAAACGAAAAAAGACGATTTTTTCCAAAAAACAAAAAAATCGTGTTTTTCTGAAAAACGGAAATACTCGAGTTTTTTTTCGAAAAACGAAAAAAATCAAATTTTTTTCTAAAAAATGAAAAAAGTCGAGATTTTTTGGGGAAAACTAAAAAATCGAGTTTTTTTCTGGAAAAACGAAAAAATCGAGTTTTTTTTTAAAAACGAAAAAAGTCGAGTTTTTTTCGAAAAACAAAAAAATCGAGTTTTTTCTGAAAAACGAAAAAAGTCGGGTTTTTTGTCAGAAAAACGAAAAAAGTCGAGTTTTTTTTCGAAAAAGGAAAAAATCGAGTTTTTTTTTGGAAAAACGAAAAAAATCGATTTTTTTTGGAAAACAAAAATGAAATTTAAAAAAAAAAAAAATTAATTGTCTTTTGGATGGATGGATATCCATCTATTAGAAATTTGTTAATGGATGAATTGGATGAATATCCATCTATTAGAAATTTGTTAATGGATGAATTGGATGGATATTACTTCTTAATGGATGGATTGGATTGGATTTTAAATTAGAGAGTTTAATGGATTGTAATGGATTAATGGATTGGTTTGATCCATCCATTAAGGATCCAATCCATATCCATCCAATCCATCCATTTTGCCACCCCTAATTGCCACATCCATCTCTCAGTCAAATTGAACACCACAGGCCTCAGCTTCGGTGCCTCCCAAACCATTTCCCCACCCAAAACCAAAAACCCATTAATCGCATTCTTTTGCCACACCAAAAAAACCGAACCAAGAGCTGCAACAATTAGAAACACAAAGAAGAAACTTGTACTCTTGTGAGAGGTAAACGCCACCATGATTGTAATCTAACACAGTGAATCAAGTTGATTTGGAAAATGGTTATATGGGTTTTTTTTTTCAAATTAAAATTCAATCTTTAGAGGGTTTTGGGGTATCAATCGAGATTTGGTGAAGATTGAGTGTATTCAAAGTGAAGTTGATGGGGGAAATGAGATGCATGATGTGTAGTAGGAAGGTTCCGATTGATATACTTCTTCTATATCCATCACAGCCTCATAAACTACACACATACACATGAAGATGATATTCATTCCTAATTTGTAGTCATATAGGTATAAATAATACACATATGCAGATGATATTCATCTGTTTATTTACTAAACCAAAATGATAATTTACTTATCATTTGGTGGTGGTGGAAGAATGGTAGTCTCGGTGGCAGTAGTCTCGGCACGGTGAATGCAAGGTGGTTTGCGGCAGGAGTCGATCTTAGGACGTTCCACCATGCCATGGTGAAACGTCCTAAGATCAACTTCTGCCGCACACCACCTTGCTCCCACCCACTGGTGGAACATCCTAAGATCGACTCCTGCCGCACACCACCTTGCTCTCACCCCATGGTGGAACGTCCTAAGATCTACTCCTGTCGCACACCACCTTGTATTCACCGCGCCGAGACCACTGCTGCCGAGACTACCGTTCTTCCACCACCACAAAATGATAAGTAAATTATCATTTCGATTTAGTAAATAAACAGATAAATATCATCTGCATCTCTGTATTGTTTGTACCTATATGACTACAAATTAGGAATGGATATCATCTTTGTGTGTATGTGTGTAGTTTGTACCTAAATGACTACAAAATTAAATAAAGTTTTTGTGTTAGTTTTCTCTCTCTAAAGTTGTCTTTAAAGTTGTCTTTGACGTATTTTCTTGTATATTTCATTATATTTAAGCTTCTTAACTTACTGAAAATATGGCTCAAAAGGCTTAGTGCTAGGTGGGTTAGTTTGTATGAGTTTCGAGATTGCACTGGGATATCAATGTGACTAATAGGTGTGTATGGGTATGTTTTTCTGGTTACTGATGTATGGGCTAATAGAGGGTGGGAGATAAATAATAATAATATTATCCGATGAATTAAATTATATCGTTCTTTGTGTTCCTTATAGAATTGGATAAAAATCAATGCTTCAGTTTAAGGAACAAAGTCATGCTAAGTGGTGAAACTATCCATTATATTGGTGGAAATGATGACATACTAATCATGAAATGTCTTAAGGACCATTCAAATTGCTTAGCAATGTTCCACCTTGATATATATTATACTTATAAAGAAACTTACTCAAATTTGTGTCCTAATCTGGTTTGTCAAAATAAATTATGCATGTTAATTTTATAAAATTTATAATGTCCAAGTTGAAGATCCAACATTAACATGGATTGGCGGTGAAGTTACTAAATCAATAGTGAAAACTTCCATGCACCAGAGTTTTTCCGGAAATACAAAAAAATTGAGTTTTTGTTGGGAAAACGAAAAAATCGAGTTTTTTTCTAAAACATGAAAAAAGTCGAGATTTTTGGGGAAAACTAAAAAGTCAAGTTTTTTTTCGAAAAAAGGCGAGTTATTTTCCGAAAAAAGAAAAGAGTCGAGTTTTTTTTCGAAAAACGAAAAAAGTCGAGTTTTTTCCGAAAACCGAAAAAAACGTGTTTTTCTGAAAAACAAAAAAAAAAAAGGTTTTTCCGGAAAAACAATAAAGTCGAGTTTTTTTTGTTCAAAAAAATCAAGTTTTTTTGGGGAAAACGACAAAATCGAGTTTTTTTCGGAAAAACGAAAAATATAGTTTTTTTTTGGAAAAACGAAAAAAGTCGAGTATTTTTGTCAGATAAACGAAAAATGTCGAGTTTTTTCTGAAAAACGAAAAAATCGTGTTTTTCTGAAAAACAAAAAAAAATAGATTTTTCCGGAAAAACAATAAAGTCGAGTTGTTTTTGTTCAAAAAAATCAAGTTTTTTTGGGGAAAACGACAAAATCGGGTTTTTTTCGGAAAAACGAAAAATCGAGTTTTTTCGGAAAAACGAAAAATCGAGTTTTTTCGGAAAAACGAAAAAAGTCGAGTTTTTTTTCGGATAAACGAAAAAAGTCGAGTTTTTTTTCGAAAAACGAAAAGTCGAGTTTTTTTCGAAAAAAGTTGAGTTATTTTCCGGAAAAAACGAAAAAATCGAGTTTTTTTGTCAGAAAAACGAAAAAAGACGATTTTTTCCGAAAAACAAAAAAATCGTGTTTTTCTGAAAAACGAAAAAATCGAATTTTTTTCTAAAAAATGAAAAAAGTCGAGATTTTTTGGGGAAAACGAAAAAATCGAGTTTTTTTCGAAAAACGAAAAAACGAGTTTTTTTCGAAAAAAGTCGAGTTATTTTCGAAAAACGAAAAAAATTGAGTTTTTCCTTAAAAACGAAAAAAGTCGGGTTTTTTTGTCAGAAAAACGAAAAAAGTCGAGTTTTTTTTCGAAAAAGGAAAAAATCGAGTTTTTTTTGGAAAAACGAAAAAAAACGATTTTTTTTTTGGAAAACAAAAATGAAATTTAAAAAAATATATATATATTTTTAATTGTCTTTTGGATGGATGGATATCCATCCATTAGAAATTTGTTAATGGATGGATTGGATGGATATTACTTCTTAATGGATGGATTGGATTGAATTTTAAATTAGAGAGTTTAATGGATTAATGGATTGGTTTGATCCATCCATATCCATCCAATCCATCCATTTTGTCACCCCTACTCCAAAGGGTCAAAGATAAGCCTCTCCAAGAAACTGCATGCAACAAAATATTTATAAATAAGACTCCTATAGTGATATATATAGTTTATAACAGAAGACAAAAGACAGCCTAATGCAATTTTCATTGTGAAGAATCTTGAAGAAATATTCAACAATGATTTCATTGACATTGTTAATCTCCGATGAATCCCTTGGGCTAATTCTCATGTCAATCAACTCAACAATTCCATATCATGCTAATTTCTCATTTTATTTTTTAAAAATAATTTATATAGTTTCAATATAGTAATAATAATTTATTTAATTATATTTTTGCAGAATGGACCAGATGAATGTGAGCTCAATTCTTTAGAATCATGTGCCATTAATATTTGGCCTAATGTGGTAAGTATAAATATGCATTTTCATATGATTAGAATACGTATGCGGGTGTAAAAAGAAAAGAAAAACCCATCCTCTAACTTAATTTATCTTTTGGGCCTACTTACCCAACCTCGTATAAATCTCAAAACCCTGCTTTCATTTTTCGAAACCCTAGCAGAGAAAACGCATAGCTTTTCACACTTCTTCACCTCTCCGATGGCGGCGATTCCTGAGCACCCACGTTCACGATGGAGCACAGCAGCTAAAGTGATGTTACTGGAGGCAATAGTTCAACTCGAGGTCGATATTAACGTTCACGGGAGCAGCGAATGGGATAAAATACTTGTGCATCCTGACTATGTTTTATTGAGCGTCAGATCGTGGAGAGAGCTTCGGACTAAATACCAAGAGCTTACTCAACAGGTTCAAATTGAACATGCTGCTCCGCAGAATCCCGTCGAAATCGCCGTAGCCGCCGCCGTGCAAGTCGCCAACGCCGCGCAAGCCGCCGCCAACGCCGCGCAAGCCGCTCTTGCTGCTCAAGCAGCATGTTTTAATTAATATTTTTAGTTTAGGTTTATGTCATTTTTATGCATAATGACATTGTGGCTTTTTTTAATTATTTTAATTAATATTTTTAATTTAGGTTTATGTCATTTTTATGCATAATGACACTGTGGCTTTTTTTAATTGTTTTAATTAATATTTTTAATTTAGGTTTATGTTGTGGCTTTTTTTAATTGTTTTAATTAATATTTTTAATTTAGGTTTATGTTGTTTTTATGCATAATGACACTGTGGCTTTTTTTAATTGTTTTAATTAATATTTTTAATTTAGGTTTATGTTGTGGCTTTTTTTTCATTTCCCGGAAAAACGAAAAATATAGTTTTTTTTTAGAAAAACGAAAAAAGTCGAGTTTTTTCCGAAAAAACGAAAAAAAATCGTGTTTTTCTGAAAAACAAAAAAAAAAAAATAGGTTTTCCCGGAAAAACAATAAAGTCGAGTTTTTTTTGTTCAAAAAAATCAAGTTTTTTTGGGGAAAACGACAAAATCGAGTTTTTTTTGGAAAAACGAAAAAAGTCGAGTTTTTTTCCGAAAAACGAAAAAATCGTGTTTTTCTGAAAAACAAAAAAAAAATAGATTTTTCCGGAAAAACAATAAAGTCGAGTTTTTTTTTGGGAAAACGACAAAATCGAGTTTTTTTCGGAAAATGGAAAATCGGGTTTTTTTTCGAAAAAAGTCTAGTTATTTTCGGAAAAACGAAAAATCGAGTTTTTTCGGAAAAACGAAAAAGTTGAGTTTTTTTTCGGAAAAACGAAAAAAGTCGAGTTTTTTTTCGAAAAATGAAAAATCGAGTTTTTTTCGAAAAAAGTTGAGTTATTTTCCGGAAAAATGAAAAATCGAGTTTTTTTGTCAGAAAAACAAAAAAAGACGATTTTTTCCGAAAAACAAAAAAAATCGTGTTTTTATGAAAAACGAAAAAATCGATTTTTTTTCTAAAAAATGAAAAAAAACGAGTTTTTTTTAGGAAAAACGAAAAAATCGAGTTTTTTTTCGAAAAACGAAAAGTCGAGTTATTTTCGAAAAACGAAAAAAGTCGGGTTTTTTTGTCAGAAAAACGAAAAAAGCCGAGTTTTTTTGGAAAAACGAAAAAAAATCGATTTTTTTTTTTTTGGAAAACGAAAATGAAATTTTAAAAAAAAAATATATATTTTTAATTGTCTTTTGGATGGATGGATATCCATCCATTAGAAATTTGTTAATGGATGGATTGGATGGATATTACTTCTTAATGGATGGATTGGATTGGATTTTAAATTAGAGAGTTTAATGGATTGTAATGGATTAATGGATTGGTTTGATCCATCCATTAAGGATCCAATCCATATCCATCCAATCCATCCATTTTGCCACCCCTAGTTGATATCTCTCATTTCTTTGAGTTTCTTCATTTTCATTTAGTTGCATCTTAAATATTTTCCAGTGATCTCTTCCTTCTTCTTGTTTTTCTCATTACAAGCTAGTAATGATCCTTTAAGTTGCTCTATTGTCATACTCTATAAATCTTTTGTTTTTTTTTTGTCACAACACTATACTCAGATATGTGGTCTGATGAGTGGAGTATCTTCTCCATAATTCTCACATCTCCTAGTTTTTTACCATTTATTTTTAATTGATTTGAAATAGTGATAAATTTTGGAAAATATTCGGAAATAAACGATGACTTTTTTATATGAAAGGATTCAAACTCACCTCTTAGAGTTTTGAGACGCACATTCTTTACTTTGTTATCACCTTTGTAAGATGTTTGGAGCTTCTCCGACACCTCATTAGCACATTTTACATTTGATATTTTTCTAAAACTAATCTTCATCCAATGTTTGGTAGACGGGTAAAAGAGTTTTCTTGTATCTCTTTCTTGAATCCTTCAAACCATCCCTTTGTGTTTAAGTCAAGGAATCCTCAACTTGTAATTCCTTAAATCTATTTCAACAACCTCCCAAACATTATGTGTTCCAAGAATAGCCTTCATTTTGATACACCAATTATCATCCATACTTTCTTTGAAAAGTGAAACTTTGTTGGAAAAGGAGAAGGCTATATTGTGTTCCTCCATTGTTCGTTGTGACCATATAGGGAGTTCTTATCAAAACCAAAGCTCTAATGCCACTTTGTTGGAAAAGGAGAAGGCTATATTGAGGATTTTGTGAGGATCCGAAAGAAAGACTATTTGATAAAATGATAATTTCTATTGTTCAAAAGGATATTTTACAAGCATGATTATTTTCTCCTTCTTGATTTTTATAGCTTTTACTAGCTTAGTTTACAATTGATAAGTTTTCCCAATTTATAAGCTTATACAATTGATAAGTTTACACACACACACGGAGATAAGAGAATTATGCACACTTCTCTGAATTACATACATTTATTATTATGTCTTTACCAATAAACTTATACATTTGTCTAAAATTTTCCTTAGTCTACTACCACTAAGACAAAATGGGCCTATCATTTTATTTGTCCAATGGGTCAAAACAAAGGGAATTTCTCAGTGCACTCATATAGGATGAAAATATCATTCGGATATGCATATTCGAATGCACCCAAAAGAAATTTGAGATATTGGTTAATTCGAATATGCATATCTGAATTACCAACATCCCAAATTTCTTTTGATTTTATTTATAATATAATTATAATATAAGTAAAGTGACTTATTATTAATAAAGAATAACTTAATTATTATAAATAAGGAATAAAGAGATTGAAAAAAAATTAATTTTATAATAATTTATTTGTCACAACATTTTTTAAATTATTAAAATAATTATTTTTTAAATAACTACAACATTATGCATTATAATTAATGAAATTATCATGTTAAGAATATCCTCCTATTAACATTATAAGTTTTAATTTATATTAGTTTTTTTCTTTAATTAATTTTATATGAAAATAATGTGTTGATTTAAATATTTAATAGGTTGATATTATTATTATATCTTGATTATAATGGTACATATTTAATTATATATTTTGATTAATACAATTAATTATACTATTAATACAATTGATTCACATTGATTTTAATTTTTTAATAAATATTGAGTTATTTCGGATATGCATATTCGAAAAATCTCAACACCAAAAATTGAGTTATTTGGGATATGCATATCCAAAAAAATGCATCACCAAAAATGTGTTGGAGGCAACTCAGGAGAGGGTCAACGAGGAAGCATTTTACACTTGGGACACACCTTTGTGAGAGAGACACCACATATTCACCTAAGTGTGGGTTCTCTCACTTCTAAAGTGTTCATTCTTCCCTTTTCTAACCAATGTGGGACTTCTTCCTCACACTTGATTCTCAACACTCTCTCTCAAGTGTGAGTCTATACAATGCTCCCCCTCATATGGAAGCTCTCTCTTCCACATACACTTGTATCCGTTGACTCTCTTCAACTACATGTATTTGTTTACTTTCTTCATTTATAACTACTATAACACCCGGATATTTAATTAATTATTTAATTAAATATTTCAGAGCATTATCGAATTTAATTATTGGAAATTGTCGAAGTTGGGGATTTATCGGTATTAATGTAAGAGACGTAATTGAATTATTAAATTGTTTGAGCGGTTAAGTGGATAGTCGGGTAAATTAGTCGGTTTAACTGGAGAAATAATGTTAGAAATAATATTATTATATTATTTATTTAATTAAGTTGGTTTGGTTGGTGTTAGTAATTTGGAGGTGTGCCAAGAGTAAGCCCAATAAGAGTAATAGAGTTATAATAAAAGAAGGAAAAAGAAAAGTATCATGCGGTTTTCGGGAATAGTTGCTATCAGAAAAAAAAGCAAGGGTTTGGTAGAGGCACGAGGAGGTTGCAGACAAGGGCACATGGTTGGAATCTACGGGAAGCTCGGATCCAACTGGAATTTCAATCGGAGAAAAGAATTTTAAGCGGCCTTCAATTCAAGGTAAGGGTGGGGTTCTTGCTCTATAAATAGGGATATGATGAGCCGTATGTGTGATTTTGGGGTTATAATTTTTATCTCTGCGGTTGTGTAATTGCGTGTTTTGCTGCTATTTAATTTCTGAAAAAATTGGAATATGAGTTTATGCTGCTATGATGAATATATTGATTAATTGTGTTGCTCTGATTTTGGATGAAATTGGAATTATTCCTGATAAATTTGATCGATGAATTTTTGTGTGATGCTATGTTGCTGAAACTCTGTACGTTGGTAATTTTTTTGAAAAATTTGGAACGACTCTGAGTAGGAAGAACAAAAAAGGATATAAAATAGGAGGAAGAATAAAACTGTGGGACGCGGGTCACAATGATGTGGGGCGGGCCACACCAGGGAGGGTGGGCACCTCATAAAACTACAAAATGGGACTGAGGGCCACACCAGCATGGGGTGAGCACCTCATATGTGCATTAGGTGAGGGACGGTCGTCCCATTTTCCTAAGGGCGGAGGCCACATTTATTATCCTTAGTTTTGTTTAAGTAAGAAAGCTAAAACTGACTCTTATTATATTTTAGATTATTTTCACTCTAACTAACTTAGTAACTATGACGATGGGGATAATATGACGGATGATTAATTAGTTGTAAAACAGAATTTGGCTAGTAATTAGATTTGGTAACAGTGGTAGATGGAATCAGTAAATTAACCATAGCAGAGAAATGTTACTGCAGACATTAGTAGGAATTGAGCTAGCAGAAGATTAATAAAGAAGGGTAATAACAGTGATTGTTTATGTAGTAGGAAAATAATGCAGAAGGTAGCAGTTAGTTAGCAGAAAAATCAATTGACAGGAAATAGTCGAACAACCCGAGCAATTTTACCGAGCGAGTTACGAATACTTCGGTCGTATCAGAGAGTTGTATAAATTGCCGTATGTGTAGATTAACCAATTTAGGACGAGGGTTGTGCGAATAATTACGGAACGTGTGACGATTGATTTGGTTGGATTGTTGGGTTGAGTACTTGCTGAAAAATATGCCAGGTTGTCCTTGGATAAATTGTATTAATTTGATTTCGTTGATTTGTGTTGTGATGTATTGCGACGTTTGTGTGGATTAAATGTGTTGGTTTGTATTGTTGATATTTTCGTGTGATATATTGCGATGTTGCGATGCGACTATTCTTGCGAATATTGTGAAGTACATGAAATATAATAACGATGAATTACCTCTAATTATTGGTAATATTTGTGATATGTGTGTATGCCTCGTGACGTTTTTTGTTGTGATTATGCTGTGATGTTGCATTCATCGAGTCGCATATGATTGCATTTTTTGACGGCTTGGATCGACAAACAGTAACGAAGGCTTATGCCTATTTTGATGCCTCTATTAACTGGCAATTGGCGATGGGGGATGAAGTCTTGGGTACCACATGCATATGCATTGTTAGTGTCGCATTCTACATTGCATAAGTGTGATTTATTTGTGATGTGTTGTGACTTGATGCATGACTTGAATTGTGACTATGAAATTATGTGACTTTGAATGTGAATTAAACCGTTTTGGTTTAAATAACGAGGTTAATTGAACGATAACAATTATACTGCGAAGCGATGAATTTTATGACTCTTAACTCTTATATATTATTTATCATAACTTTATTAATATGGCTTGATATCTCACCTTTATTTGTTTCGCCGTTACCTTTATATTGGTAACGTGCATGTGATTTGCAGTGATGAAGATTTAGTTGTTGTGGGTCGAGTCGGTATAATTGCTCTGATACGTAGCACTCGGGGGGGTGAACGATAGTCGCTCTTTTGTTGTTTCATTTGTTATTACTATTAGATGTTGAGTTAAAAGTTGAAGTTGTTTTGCTGAATAAACGAAGTTTAGTGAATTAAAGATGAACATAACATTATGATATAAGTCGAAATTGTGATCCTGTTGCGTAGTAATAATAAGTTGCTTTGTTTTCAAAAAGATTAATAAAGGTTGTTTGAGGTTCATCCAAATATATTGTGCTATGTATCTATGTGCTAAAAGTGATTAATTGTCGTTGTTTCAAGTTGTAAAGTGTAACATCGCACGTGTGTGTGCTAAAAGTGATTAATTGTCGTTGTTTCAAGTTGTAAAGTGTAACATCGCACGTGTGTGTCAAAATTCAAAACTCTATGTCGGTACCTTTCTCGAACCAATGGCTCATGGTACCACTGTTGGAGGCAACTCGAAAGGGGGTCAACGAGGAAGCATTTTACACCTGGGACACACCTTTGTAAGAGACACACCACATGTTCACCTAAAATCTTAAGGTGATAGATGTGTGGGTTTTCTCACTTATAAAGTGTTCATTCTTCTCTTTTCTAACCAATGTGGGACTTCCTCCTCACACTTAATTCTTAACACTCCTCCTCGAGTGTGAGCCACATACACTTGTATCCGTTGACTTTTTCAACTACATATATCCGTTGACTTTCTTTAACTAAAAGTAAGTCGGTCCCTTTCTCGAACCAAAGGTTTATGATACCACTGTTGGAGGCAACTCGAGATGGAGTCAACGATGAAACATTTTACACTTGGGACACACCTTTATGAGAGACACACCAGTTACATCTCCGAATTCTGGGGGATAAAAAGAAATTCTGGGTGCTAAAAAGAAATTTTGCCAAAGATCCCTAAAAAAGTATATGGGTGAATAGAGAATTTCCCCCAAAGAAAATTATAATCTAACAACTAGTTGCTATATGATTTCAGCATTCGTAGTCATGTCGAGTTTTTCTTAAGGATATATGTGTTATGGACAAATGAAGGGGTATAGTTTAAATTTTAGTGGGAGAAAATCAAGAGTCACTAAAGTAAATTATTTTAATAATTATAAAGATGCAGTTTATCATATTTTTCAAAAACAAAAATTCATCATTTATGAATTTATATTAGATTTTTTTAAGTATCAATAAAAATATAAAAAAATTTGTTTATTTTACATGAATAACAAATTGTGCGTTCAAGTTAAATCTAGAAAAATGCGTTAGAGTGATAGAGAAAATTTGTGGAATCTTTCTACCATCCTTCATTTAAATGTTTTTTCATAATATCCTTTCCCATTTTTTGCATTTTTGAATAATTATGTGTTTTTCAGATTTTTTTTTAAAATTTCTAAGGTTTTATCGGATTTGTGAAGAAGTTTATGAGTTTTTACTGACTTTTTAGGGGATCTATGAATTTTTATTGGATTTTCAAAAAATTATTCAATTATGAACTATCTGATTTTTAAATACACTATCGAATTTTTCAAAATCCTATAAATTTTTACCGAATTTTTCAAAAAATTATGAGTTTTCATTAGATTTTTCAAAAAGTCTAAATTTTTATCGGAATTTTTTTAAAAAAATATATGAGTTTTATAGGATCTTTCATAATACACTATTGGATTATACAAAAATATCAGTTTTTATCGAATTTTTCAAAATACACTATCGAATTTTTTAAAAAACTATAAATTTTTACTGGATTTTTTAAAATAAACTAGAATTTTTTTAAAACCATAAGTTTTTTACCAAAATTTTTAAAATACACTACCGGATTTATAAAAAATTATGAGTTTTTACCGAATTTTTTTAAAAAATCTGGTAAAATTATTTTTTTTTTCTTTTTTGCATATCGAAAATGAATTGTTGATATTTTTTTTAAATCCAAAATATATCAAATTTTTATAAGAGAAAAAAG
This sequence comes from Vicia villosa, assembly GCF_029867415.1. NCBI lineage: Eukaryota > Viridiplantae > Streptophyta > Magnoliopsida > Fabales > Fabaceae > Vicia > Vicia villosa. The sequence goes on along the minus strand of NW_026705115.1, from coordinate 54,101 downwards.
GATATGCATTGACAATGTAAAATATTTTTACGCTGTCAACCAATCACAATCATGTATCCAATTAAAACACAATTTTAATTTTAAAAAATTAATATAACATGGCAAATGTAAGAATTTAGACTGATTGTATGTGTTAAGTTAGTTTACATTGTCAGTACACTACCTTTAAACTCTTTTTATAATACACTACCAAATTTTTTAATTGCACTACCGAAATTTTAGTCCAGTAAGAATATTTTGGAAATATGAAAATAAGGAGGGGTGTTAGGTTAAGTTTTAGGGTGGCAAGGAAAATTCTTAGAAAATTCTTTTTATTTTACTTTGTTCTACTCCGGTCCAGAGAGTCTTAAAACGACCAAATATATTGGGCCTATTGTTGGTATAGCTCAATAAGCCCATTTTTAGCTTGAGTTTTTCATGATAGTAATCCATGGATATTCCAGCACATATTCTGGAGTAACAGAAATTTTAATACTGAAAAAAAATAAACAGTATATTTTTGCAAATAATTAAATTATTTACAAGTCTGGTTAGTATAACGTTAATTATGAGTAATTTTGACAATTTGAAGTGTTATCGGGTTCAAAATTCTTAAATAAATATTAGTAGCTAATTTTTAGTTTTAATTTATATTTTATGAGTAGAGTTATTGCCATATTTTGTATTAATTAATTTTAATATGTTAATTTTAAAATAATTTTTATATTTAACTACTCGTAAAGTTTACTTTAATTCTGCCATTGGAGATAATTTGGCGAAATTAATTATTAGCAAAAAATGTTTGCTATGTAGGGACGAAAATCATTCGGCTATGCAAATTTGAAGAAAAATTAATGACTTTGAAAGGAGGGATTAAAGGATAATATTGGGAGAGTGTTTTTATAAATAATAATAAATGTTTTTATAAGTTAGTTGAATTATGTGATGCTGATTATGATGGAGATAAAATTGAGAGAAAAACCACTAGTGAAAGCTGTCAATTCATAGGTGAAAATTTTATATCATGTGTTAGTAAGAGAGAAGCAACCATTATTTTGTCTACAGCAGAGGCAGAATACATCTCAGTTGCTAGTTGTTACACACATCTATTTTGGATGAAATATTAGTTGGAAGACTATTAAATTCATAGAAGCAGTTTCAATTTTTTGTGGTAATACTGCTGCTATTTGTTAGACAAAGAATCATATTCAACATTCCGAAACCAAACACATAAAAATAAAACACTTTTATTATAGATTATATTCAGAAAGGTGTGATAGATATATAGTTCATTGATATTGATCATCAAAAGGTCAATATATTTATCAAGCCTCTTGCAATTGAAAGATTTAATTTTATTAAAAAGAATCTGAACATGTATTTTGTAAAAGAATAGTGTTTGCATCTGATGATCAAAAGCCCTGGACTGATTTATGATGAATAGCAGACTCTGAAACAATTCAGTCTCTGATGATCTGAATCTGATTAGTTATCTAAGATAGCATATAGCTTAAAAGTGTTTTCAACTATTTTTTCTAAAACATGTTCACTTATATTATGTTTGAGTATTTATTTTCTAAAGTTCCTCTAACACGAGATTTTTATCTATTGAGTATTTATTTGTTTAATATTAGATTTTAAACCAATTAGTCCTCTAAAATGAGAGGATTCTCTCGGTCATAAGGTCCTAAGTCAAAATTCTTCTAGGAATTTTCTTTCTTCTATGCTATATTGATGGCTATATCCATTAGGAATTATTTTCTTGGATAAATTAAAATCATGTATGGCTCCCTCTTGGTCATCATTTTTTATGGTTATATGTTTTGTTCATGTTTATTTCTCTCCAGTATCTCTTCTTACTTCCTTTTTTATATTTTTGTTGATGACAAAAATGGGAGTAAGATAATAAGTATTTAAACTCTGAATCTGACAGTTATATTTCTGCTTAAATTCTAATGAGTTATACATTTTGTGCTTTAAAGTTCAATTTAATTAACCTGGATAGAATTTAGGAGTTACAAACCTCACCCTTAGGACTTTCAGGCTTAGGGGGCTTATAAACCTCGGACCCTAGGGGATATTGTTGGAACAAAATTGGTTTGCACCATATCCCTAAGGTTTTGATGATAACAAAGTGTTTAAAGAACAATTGGGTATATTAACTTATGTTCACGTGTGCAAGATCGTTGACAAAAAATTTATGATACAATTTAAGTTCTGACAGTGTAGTTGAACATTTGAAGAGAAACTCGAAGATCTGAATCTGAAGGATCAGAACTTGAAGACCAGAATCAGAAGAGGTCAACTTATGAAGATTAGACTATGAAGAAAGTCAACCTCTGAAGATCCAGGATCTGAAGAGGGGGAGAACTTCTGAAGACTCAGACTCAGAATAAGGTCAACCTCTAAAGATCCACACTCTGAAGAATCAGACTCAGAAGTCAGTCAGAGCGATAGGACCAAGAAAACTCTAATAGGTCATTATAATACTCTGAAAGCAATTTGTCTTCTTTTGATCACTTGAAGATTCAAGATCAAAGACATCGGGGATGGAACAGATAATTTCTTTTGAAGCTAACGATTTTCAAAAGTGTTTTTGCTAGGAATTAACCATTTGAAGAAACATCTAAACATCTTAGATGAAAGCTTCTCAAAGACTCACTTGTGCAAGAATTCTTCTCCAATGTCTCTCTTATGTTTCTTCGCCATTATCTACGAAGTTGCGATATCTGCCATTGGCTTCCTCTTTTATCCTCCCGACGACGGTGGAAATCTCGGGTGCGTACAATAGATTGGGAAGGTTCAACCCGAATTTTATGGAAACCACCTTCAGACCCCGATGCATCCCTAGATCTGGATCTGAAGTTCTTTATTTTATCGTTCTATGGGCTCGTAGACCTTGATGGCAAAAATTCTAGTGAGTCGAATCGGTTGTGATAAACCTCCATGGACGCGTCATAAACTCCCGACTTTCAGATTTGAGGGAGTTGTGAATATTGGAGATGGAAAACAAACGTGAATTTTTGGAGACCGTAGGGATCGGCGCTCGATTCACCCTTGATGTCATAACCTAAGTAACGAACCGATAAATCATAGACTTGGATCTAGAATCGCTGAAACTTGGATCCAAAATTTCGTCAACAAATTGACGTTTGTTTGGCGGTGCTTCCTAAGAGATTATGTGATGCGACACCTTAGATCGAAGGTTGCGATTGTGATGCCTCTTGAATCGGAGACGTTGATCTTGAACCAACAACACTAATTTCCGATACGGTGGACCAAAGTGGATATCTGCATGCAAAATAATCAAAATAATCATTCTGATACCAATGAGTTTAGGATTCAAAATAATCATAATGACAATAAAGATTAGAGATTATGTAGCTAAAAATTCTTTGTGAAAGTATTTATACCTAGGCCTCAGTAGAACGGACAAAATAAATAAACTTTATTTTATTAGGCCTTTGACCTGTTCAAGACAAATTTTATATAACTACTCCCCTAGAATCTATGACATGTTTACCCTTAGATAGTTCAACCAACTCCAATTTATTGTTCCATTCATTAGCTTTTAACTCTTTTTGCATGGCATTAACTCATTCAAGAGATTTTAGTAGTCTCATTATAAGTTTGAGGCTCAACAATATTAGAAATAATAATCACATATTTTAGGTGAGCAGCTGAAATGAATGGATAAGATAAAGTTGAAAACATGGGATAAGATACATTACATGTATTTAGTGAGAAACATGTTATAAGCAATTGAGGAAAATTAAAATCTTTATGATAAGGTGGAACCTTCATCTAGTAGATTTTATCATACTTTGTTCTTCGGTACTATAACATAAAATAAGTTGATTTATATTGGATGAGGAGGTTTATGTGTCTTTATGATTAGTTCTAGGCATTAATTGCTTCAAATTCAATTTAATCCATTTGATCAAGGAGAACATTAATTTATCTAAATCAACATAATAATGTATATCATAAAAATCAGCTTTAGGGAAATAAGAAAATTGTGTTCATAAAAAACACTTCTAGAGACAAAAATATCTCTATTGTGCAAATCATAAACAACATATTGTTAGCAATTAATTAATATCATATTTTTATATATAATAAAGATTATACAAATAGATAATAAATTGTGTCACTGTCCTTTTTTATATGGTAAAATCAATCCTCTTAAAAATTATATTTATTGATTTATGAGACAAAAGATTGTTATGCATGAATTTTTGAACTCTTTATAAAAGATCGACTATCTTTAGTATTAGGAAACCAAAAGTGCCAAAGAAAAAAGGTATGAAAACATATTGATTGTCGGAACATATTTCTTAATCTCTGACCACTTTACTTGAAGAGCCTTTAAGGACTACACGTCTGACAATAAAATTTTCAGTCTATAGTCACATTAATTGTCACACCAATTAAGAAACCTTAGTAAAGTCCGCACATGCATGCTTGTGTCCCTCCTACTCTATCATACACGAGAACATATGTTGGTTTAAGATTTGATCTCCTCTCATGTGAGTCCGTTATAAAATTAACAGGTACCTTTTCGAGTCATGTTAACGAATGCCTCTGGGGCACTAATTAAGTATTCTAAATAAATAAAAAATGTCTTAGATTCAATGTATTGAATATACACAATATTTTTTAAAAAACAAAATTTATGTTTTCAATGCATTGAATACATATATTTTGGATAAAAAAATTATCTTTTTAATCTATTAAACATGTTCACTTACCTTTTTAATCTCTTAACCAGTGCCTCAGGGACACTCGTTAGCATTTCCCTTTTCATAAATACTTCAGTCTATCTAAATATATCAAATAAGACATCTCTATCAAAGACATGTCGATATTTAAAACCCAAAAATTCTTAAAGATGAACTGTGTGTATCCCAAATATATTCAAGCACGTCTTGCGATAAATCACTACAAGAAAAACACTCCCTAGCCACGTGAAGTTGTGACGTGATTATCACGTGGGTAAAAAAAGTCAGTTGCGACGTGATAATCACGTCACTAATTTTTTTAATATTAAAATAATATACATAACGTAAACATTGTGGGTGTCAGAACTTTATTTTTATTTAAAAAAATTGCGGCGTGGGAATCACGTCGCAACCATAAAATTAAAATAAAAAATTGAAAAGGCAATGACGTTCATATGGGGGGAGTTTGAAAATTTTCAAAATTTTAGTTGTGACGTGGGATTCACGTCGCAAAAATTTAAGAGGGAAATGGTCTGGCTTGAGTAGATGAGAGAAACAGCTTTTGCAGGTGAGTGTTGGGATGGTTGCGACGTGAATATCTCGTGGCAAAGTTGTGACGTGATTTTCACGTCACTGATTGGCTTATATACACAACACGTTTCACTTTCCCCATAAGCCATTCGTTCCCATTTTTTCTCCTCTTCTCTTCTTCTCTTCCAATCTCATATCCACCATATCTATAGATTCAAATCTAAATTTTTTTCCCACAAATTTCTTCCAAATCTTGTATCAAAGGTAAATTACATCAATTAATTTTTATCATTTCATTTTTATAATTGCAACAATTAATATTTCTGTCTGTTAATTTAGTTTTTTTTAAAGGTTTTTGAAGAGAAGAAGATTGAAGAAAAAGAAGGTTGAAGAAGAAGAAGGTTGAAGGAGATTGAAGAAGAGGTATTTTTGTAATTTTTTAATAAATTTAATAGAATAATTGAAATTTTTGTTTAAATATTATATTTTGTTTTGTTATAGATTAATTTAAAACGAAATTATATATATTTCTTATTATATATTTTGTAAAAAAGAATATATTTTAAAAAACAGAATTTGATTTTGATACACTTTTTATTTACTATGCAAGAATAGAATTTACTAAGTAACAATAGAAATTGATACTCTTTTTAAAAAAAATTGTTTTGAAAAATGTAGTCTTATTATTTACTAAGAGTTCGTTTGACCCAACTTTTTTAAGTCTTAAAAGTTACTTTGAAGTTAAAGTTAAAAATAAGAGCTTTTAAAATAAAGTTAAAGTTGTTTGGTTATAATTATTTTTTAATGACACCAATGTATCAAATTTATTAACTTGACACCTCTGGTAACTTTTTACCACATATATTTATAACAAAATTCACCATTAGATTGTAAATTATTATAATATAAATCATGTGTATAGAATTTAACATCAATCGGAGATCGTTTGATATGTGTATGAGATGCATAAAAACTAACATCTTACAAAACTTCAACAAAACTGTTAATATTGATCATTCTCTTTAACATATCAAATGATTTCCGATTGATGTTAATTTTTTTAGACATGATATATATGATGTTAGATTTTAATTCAACGATGAATTTTGTTATATAGATATGCAGTAAAGAGTTATCGGAGGTGTCATTTTATTAAGTTTGACATTTTGTATATATATATATATATATATATATATATATATATATATATATATATATATATATATATATATATATATATATATATATAATGCGTATTGATTAATTGTTGTATTAACATATATATAATTTAGTGTATAGTATAAGAAATTAATAATATTATTATTGAAAATTATTATACAATAAAAAAAGATATAATATACAAAATGAATAAAAGTTAAAAAATACGAGTATCTACAAAATAATAATGTAAACAAAAGAAGAAGAAAAAAAAGAAATAAATAAAATATAACTCTAGATGTTATGAACCATAGAAAAAATTGAAAAAAGTTATACTCTATTGTACTAGTGCCATTTTTTAAAGAAAAGTGTTTTCAATGGGATTCGAACCGCGACCACATGTTTTAAGCTCCGAAAAAGTTGGTTTCAACTTTTTTTCTACAAGCTCCTTTTATTCAATTTTTTGTCTTTAAAAAAAGTTACTTTTTTTCATAAGAGCTTTATAAAAAATGTGTTTGGTCCTCCATCTCCTTATAAGGAGAAGAAAAGTAGATAAAAAGTTGGGCCAAACAATCTCTAAGTAAGAAACAATTTGATACTTTTTTAAAAAATAGAATTTGATTTTGTGAGTGATAATTTAATATATTACCAAATGTGACAAAAACTGCATTAACTCTTGAACCACAAAAAATGACCGTATATATGTCAACTGCATTAACTCCTGATAATTTTAATTTTTAAAATTAAATTTATTTACTTATAAAAAATTAAATTTGTATCAAACATGACATTATTAATAATTAGTATGTGATCATGAGATTAAATAATATACTAATAAAAAAAGATTTTACCAATAAAAACACATTTATATTTTATTTACTGGGTTCAGTTTAAATGGTTTCACTTGAATGTGCATATATTATTCTTTTTTACTTTAGATCTACAAGATAATCAAAGCTTTATAATAATTGTTTTTTTGGGTGCATACATAACTTTTTAGAGAGTAATTATTATCCAAAAATAATAGAATAAAATGAGAAATGAATTTTCTTCAGTTAATTGGAGGTCTGAAATTGAATTAAATTTAATAATGCAATTGTGGAAAATTTCTTCACAAATTTTTTTACGTTAATTTCTACCATTGCTTATATAAGATATCCGATAAATATTAATAATTTATATTTGATAATATAATTTTTAAAAAATAAAAAATTAGTTAAATTTAATTTGCAAGAACTAACTTTGTTGACATAGCTAAATTATTGTTATATTTTTAGTAAATTTAATTTATTAATTTTACTATATTTTATTAATTTATATATTTTTAGTATATTTAGTTTATAATTTTAATTTACTAATTTAATTTATATATTTTAATATATTTATTTTATTAATTTAATTTATATATTTTAGTATATTTAAATTATTAATTTAATTTATATATAATTTATTAATTGGGTTTCAAAAAATTATTTAAAAAAAAATTTAGTGACATGATTTACATGTCACTAAATCATCAATTAACTACAATTATTAGTGACATGATTTTCATGTCACTAATTAGTGACATGAAAATCACGTGGCAAATAAAGCTGCTTTTCTAAACACCATCTGTTGCGCCTGCTTTGAGTTAAATGTTGAGAATCTCTATGCAAACATTTGCGACGTGATTTTCATGTCACTAATTAGTGAAGTGAAAATCACGTCACAACTTAGTTGCCACTTGCTCTCCAACGGCGTAATTATTCACGTCGCAAAAATCAGTTTGTGATGTGATTTTGCTTGTTGTGGCGTGAAATTCACGTCACTAATGAGCATTTTTTTATAGTGAATAAGACAAATCTCATGAGATAATATCTAAAAATAAATACTCTATCAATGACATGTATTGGCTTAATCTATTAGTAAAAATATCAAGAAATAAATAAGTAATCAAAATTAATTTTTATCTTCGGGTCATATTAAATTTTACTTCCATACACCGAATTAGAGTTGTCAAATAAGCCCTATATTGAAAAGCCCCACTTATTTAGCCTCATCAAAACCCTAATATATTAAGCCCTTATTATTAGAGATCTATTTTGGGGCCTAAAATGTTAGGCCCTTTAGATAATGCATTTCTTTTTGACCCCATTGAGAGGGCCCTATTTCATTCCAAAAACTTCTATAAGCTAAAAGAACTCTTTTTATCTTCCATTCGCGGGTGGCCTACTTTTTTACTTGTCGCACAAAATTCTATCTGCTAGGTGTTTAAGCTCATTTTAGAAAAATGCCTAAGCTCATTTTAAAAAATTAATTTATTTAAGTAGTTATATTATATTTGACAAATATTAGAGAACGTGTATGTTTTTGGTTTTTATCCCGGGCCAATTTAATAAATTAATTGATTATATTATATTTGACAAATATTAGAAAATGTGTATGTTTTCAAAAAATAACCCACTCTAATATTTTTTATATTATTTAAAATTAATTAATTAAAAAACAATCCATTAAAATGATAATTCATTTTTTATTATTTAATTAAAAATGACAAGCACGTAATTTTTTACTGAGAAGTACGTGAGTTTTATAGAGATTTTTTAAAATGAGAAGAAAACAATATCAAGTTGGTGGAAATATAGATAGTGGGAAGTTTTTTGGAAATTATATTATATTTTATTAATTAAAAGTAAATAATATTAAATGAGTGGAGTAATTATTATTAAATTAAATAAACAAATATAGTCGTTGGTGAAAACATATGTAATGGGAAGTTTTTGAAAATAAAATTTTATTTTTTATTTTTCAATTTTTTTTAATTTTATTTTTCCTAATTATGTTTTTTTAATTTTATTTGGGCCTTAGGGCCCCCTTTTGAATTTTGGGGTATTCTAACTTTAGGCCATATATTTGAGGGTTTACTATTGTTAAACTTTTTTAGGCCCTCTTAATATTGGGGCTGAGGCCCAAATAAATTGGCCCCTTAAATTGACACTTCTACACCGAATTATAAACAAAAATAAAGAGAATCAAAAATCTTAAATTCCTAAGATTAATTAAGAGATAAATTATTAATGGAACTTGATGGTAAGTTATTAATCAAATGAATTGCATGTTGGACACCAAAAGACAATATTTTTAGAAGGTTAGCATGAAATAATAAACTTCTAGAGTAACATTAAAAATATGTCTATTTTCCTTTCCAAAAAAGAGAGTTTTGTCAATATGTTTCAATGCAAGATGTTAAATAAATAATATCAAAGTTTGTATAAAAATCAAGATATGTAAACTCACTATCAAACTTAATATTTTTAATATTCTTATTAAATTGAGTTTTATCAGAAATAACAAATCCCTGCATCAAATTTCTAACTTCAAACTTCTTTTTTGTAAGATAAATCAAATATGTTAAGGATAATCATCAACCATAATTAAAAAAAATATTTATGATGATGAATAGAAGTTATAGACAATAAGGATCCCATATATTTTTAACTATAAATTTCAACCCAACTAACAATTTTTTATCAAACTCAGCATTGGCTAAAATAACAACTCAATATGAGAGTGAAGCAACAAAAGCTTATGACTATCTCTATATTTAAAGTTTTGTTGCTGATATCACATATGATTCTTGATCTTGATTCCTAAGCCAATGTTTTTGTTTCTCCACTATCTATGATTCCATACACAATGATTAAACGAATCTAAGAGTAACACAAGCAACTTATGATTGGAAGAGCAATCACTTCATCTTGGACTTTGAGTCACCTAATACCTAACTTAGTGCCATCCATCCATTTGGTGCAATTGCCTCATTGACACCTATCCTATCTCAAAAAGCAAGAGGACCCCTCTTGGCCGTAAAATTTTAATAGCTTGACGTTTACATGAAGACCAGATTGTGAGATGAATTCGTCATACTTGCCCAAACGGAAAGCAAGGTTAATAATGGCCGTTTGAGGACAAAATTGGTGTCATTTTCATAAAGAAATGAATAAAAAAGTTGGCATGGATGGTGAATGCATCTATCTACTATCTATCCCCCACGTAGTTTCTAGCATTGAAAAGATGAAAAAGATAGGAAATGGTATAGATTTAAGGGCATGGTCCTGCCCCAGCTTCCTGGACTTGGACATGATTCGTGAACTTGTGTCCTACCTTTGCCTTGCCATTTGATTTTTTTAGACTTTCTTTACAATATTTCACATTGCATTTCTTGAAAAATAAACATAACGTAACTTTATAAATATTTAATTATAATCTTTTATTAATAAAAAATTCTATAATAATTTTAATTAAAAAAAGTTAAATTTAAAATTAATTTAAAATTTCTCTCTCTTTATTTTAATATAGATAAATGTGTAAATCCATGCAAGTATTTTTAGTTTGGTTTCATTTTAAATCAATTAATTTTATATTAGAACGAATTGAATGTAAAATTAGTTATATTTGAATTTGATCCACTATAGACCGACCTTCTTTTTTAAAGCTAGTATTATAAGCTTCTTATTATAGCTAGCATACGTACCATTAGTGAATTGATAAAAAAAATTAAATATAAAAATTATAAATCATAATTTTTAATTATTATCAAATTTAAAGGCAAAATTAGTTTTAATCATAAACAATTGAACGTATAAAAACATCATGAAAGAATTTGTCATAAAGTGGACAGTTAGGAAAAGTCTATACCTAAAAATTATTTTATGAAAAATATAAATAGCGTTACAGTTTCTTCAAATTCATAAAATTTCTGTAATAAAGAGGTTATGATGTGTACCCTTTATTCTTTTTCGGTGAAGTATAAAGAGTGTGGGAACAAAGCTCTCACAAGCAATCCAAAATAAGGATTTTTATTTTTTGAGACATACTTTCCCGATCCAATTTTAGGATTGAGTGGCATTGATAAAATCATGAAACTCTACTTTATTGTGGAGGATTCAAGAGTAGTCACTTTAAATAATGTAAATATCATTTATGTGATCGGATCAAATGAATACTTCTTCAAAAGTTAAGACTTTTGGTGGTGAGCTCAGTGTCGACATAAGGAGAGAGCTGAGTATACAAGTGTTGAATGTATTGAGGTATAGAGAAAAAATCTTTGACAGATATGTGAACATAATTAACAATAGAATCCATGGGTCAGGAGAATACTAGTGATTGTAGCAGAAATTGGAGAGTTTGATTGTACTGGTGTTGTGATGCATTTATTCTTGTTCAAGGGTGTGATTTTCTTTAGCAATGTTTTTTGTTTGATTCTTGAGATTACCATATGAAAATCTATCTTTGATTTTTGAGATTAGCAAGTTAAAATATTTGTTTGGTTAGTGAGCTTAGCCTATAAAACGCTCCATTTAGTTTAGGGATCAGCTTGTGTAACATCTCCATTTGTTGTAAGAAGGTTTGTGGACATATCCTTAAAAGCTCAAGACTTATTATTAGTGAAACTCTCATGAGGAAACTCTTTGAGACAAGAGTTGGTCAAGTGGTAGGTCGAACTTGTATAACTCTCTAACGTAATCTCCTTTATTCTATCTCTTTTCTTTTTGTCATTTATTTTTCTTTCCTATCTATTTCCATCTTCTTCGCTACCACGTCTGTGTTAGACTATTATAAACTGATTTTAAAAGTATTTTCGATTTTTAAATATCATAAGTTCTCTCTCTCTCTCTCTCTCTCTCTCTCTCTCTCTCTCTCTCTCCTCTCTCTCTCTCTCTCTCTCTCTCTCTTGTGTTTGGAGCCACTTGGTCAACAATTATTTACTTTAATAAGAAAGTTCTAGGTGGATGTACCTCTTGTAGAAGAAATAGGGTGTCATTGGGCACCAAATAAGTACTTTCGAGAAAAAAGACATACCCAAAGTTTAGCACTATTTCGAAACACGTCCCAACCTAGATTACTGAAGGGGGTTTGTTGGCATCTCTAGTTGATCGAATCCCTAGACCACCCAACTTCATATGGCGAGTAATTTTCTTCCAGCCAACTAGATGAACACCGGTGGAGGTGGTTCCCTTCCAAATAAAGTTACAAGTTATACGATCAATTATTTAACAAATATTTTAAGAGAGTCAATTGTTTTGCATGTAGTAATAAGGTATACAAGACAAAATCAAAGTAGCAAGAGCTAATCTAAAAGGCTCGTTGAGAAGCTTGTTTTTTCAATAGTTTGCATCTTTTCTAAGATGAAATAAAAGTCTGGTCTTCTTGCCCTATCCTTGAGGATAGAAAAGCTAAGGTATTTATCCAGAGAAGTGTGGATACTTGATATTGAAGTCAGTTGATTAATTTTAGCCTGAGAAATTCTAGAAGAATAGAAAGCATGAGACATAGCAAGATTGATCTTCGGCCCTTATGCACAACTAAATGTGTCTGATGTGATGGAAATAGCTCTGTTTTGTGACTTTTTACCTTTCAAAAAAGGATAACTTCATCCACAAACCCAAGATGAAATAATTGAGGTCCATTACTAGGGATGAAAATAGAACTTCAAAAACTACTACGAACAACATCAGTTATAGCAATAGAAAGTTTTCCCATGTAGATGATGAAAATGTAAGGCGATAATGAGTCTCATTTCTAAAAATCATGGAAAGGCTTGAAAGTTAGCAGCTACTCTGGCACATTGTCCCTTGGATCAGATCAACTATGTCAACCCTAAAAATAATTTTTACGGTGAAAAATTAAATAAATGATAAAAGTCATTTTTGTTGTGAATAAATAAGTAAATGGTAAAAATAATTTTTATGATGAGTAAAAATAAAAATATGAATCACAAATATGACTATTATAATTTTAAAAATTGACTACCATATTAGTTTTTTTTTCAAACAACTATTTTTTCAACACTTAATACTAATATACTCATCTTTCCATCATAATTTATAATATATTCATGTTTCAAAAAAAAAATAAACCAGTTAGAGTCCTTGGTGTTTGATCTTATATTTAAATATGAGACGCCAATTGAATTGATGCTCTATATTTTTTAAGTTTATTTACATTTAATACAAAGTTTCATACAAAGTCGTTGTTTCTTGTGGATTTTCCTGCAAAAAATTATGTTTTATTTTCTCAAATAAAGTGCTTCATAGGTAAATCCGCAGAAAAATTCAAATAAGCAAAAAAAAACATAAATAAAATTTTAAAAAAATACAAAGCATTAATTCAACTAACATCTGTTATTTAAATGGAAAAAGCTAACATGCCCCATGGACACAAATTATTAAGTTATTTATAGAAATATTTTCTTAGAACACATGCATTCAATGTATTGAAACTTTAAATATGATTTTATTATATTTAATTATATTTAACTTTTTTAATTATAGTATCTTTAACATGTGTCCTAAGAGCATAAATATCGGTATTACTTCACCATTCAATGTATTGAAAAGGCTAACATATGCTCCAATGACACAAGTTATTAAGCTGTTTATACAAATATTTTCTTAGAACACGTGCATTCAAAGTATTGAAATTTTATATATGACTTTATTATTTTTAATTATATTTAACGTTTTCTAATTATGGTATTTTTAACTTGTGTCCTAAGAACATAAATATCGGTATTATTTCACCATTCCTATACAGATTCTTAAGCTACACTGTCAGAAGCCAATGGATAGTTAGATTGAAAATGTGTTCTTTAGTTTACAAACGTTAGTGTAGTAAAGAACGACCCTTCATCGTTTCTTTCTCTTTTTTTAATTTTTTAATAATAAAAGTGTCAAAATCAATACTCTCTCCGTTTTTTATTATAAGTCGTTTTGGAAAAAATTTGTATTTTAATATAAGTCGCTTTACAATTCCAATGAATAATTAATACTATTTTTCCTATTATATCCTTAAATATATATTATTCTCTCTCCTTTCAATTATATAAATTTATCTTTCACATGTCATTAATGAAGGATAATTTTGTAAAAACCTTCATAAAACGACTTATAATAAAAAACAGAGGGAGTATAAGTGAAGGCATATTGTGGAGTTTAGTGAGACATATTTTAAAACTTTTGAAAAATTGTATGGATATTTGAAAAATGTAATTTGGTTGTTTAATTGATTGAAAAGAGTGAAATAATATAAAAAAAAATTAGTGGGTTCCATTTAAAAAACTTAAATGGGTATAATGGATGTGGGTGTTCTAAGGGGCACATGTTAGCATATTTAAATAGAGTAATGTTATTCTTACATCCAACACTTACACCAATACTTACACTAAACATTGTTCACTGTATAAATACGGTAAACAGTGTTTTTAAAATAAAAAATCATTTTTATTTTTATTTTTAAAATTAAGGACGACACTGTTCATGTACGGACGTGCATTAACCAACTTCATTATTGCATTAACCAAGTTTTTACACTGCATTAACCAAGTTTGATGACTGCTAAAAATTATTATTCTTAATACCTGGATATTGCATTAACCAACTTCATTACTACATTAACCAAATTTTTACATTGCATTAACCAAATTTAATGACTACTATAAAGTACTGTTCATGGGTGTAAGAATAGCATTACTCAAATTTGGTTAATGCAGTGTAAAAACTTGGTTAATTCAGTAATGAAGTTGGTTAATGCAACATCCAGGTATTAAAAATAATTTTTAGCAGTCACTAAACTTGGTTAATGCAGTGTAAAAACTTGGTTAATGCAGTAATGAAGTTGGTTAATGCAACATCCAGGTATTAAAAATAATTTTTAAGAGTCATCAAACTTGGTTACTGCAGTGTAAAAATTTGATTAATGCAATAATGAAGTTGGTTAATGCACGTCCGTACATGAACAGTGTCGTTCGTAATTTTAAAAATAAAAAATATTTTTTATAAATATTATTATTTTATTTTAAAAAACACTGGTGAACAGTGTTTGGTATAAGTTTTGATATAAGAGTTGGGTGTAAGAATAACATTATCAAGTACAACATATTTAAATATAGGATCTAAGTGCAAATCATTCTAACTTGTTATTTTTTATTTTTATAACAAAGATATATTAGAAATTATGATAGAAAGACGATGATATATTACTATTAAAGGTTAAAAAATGGTTATTTGAAAGAAAGAAAAAATCACTACATTACTAGTACACTTTTATAAAATAAAAAGGATAAAGCTAACATGTGCCCTAAGGGCACATGTTAAGAAACCTAAATATAGTAAATTAGTATTGGAAAACGTAATAAACACATTAATTATAAACTTTTTGTGAAAATAATGCACAATTTTTAAGAAAAAATGTCTACATTGAGTTCTTAACATGTGCCCTTAGGGCACATGTTAGCATGACCCAAATAAAAATAATACTAATGTTAAAGAAGACAAAAAAAATTTAAGGACTTTTTGTGCGATATCATAAAGAAAAGCGATACTACTAAAAGTTGTTGGAGTATCAACAATTTTTCTTTGTAAATCCCAATCACCAAAGATTTTGGGGTTTAGGTTTAATACTAGCATTCTAGAACTTTTGTTTACACTACAAACCCAACAACTCACAATTACTGTCACGAGGTGTGCAATAATGATCCTAAGTATAGGGGCATCATAGCTTCTAAACCTATGAGTTTTATGTTTTGGTTGTACATGCGCAAGTGACACATGACCAAACACCAACATAGACCAACCAATTATCAAACGTGATTAACCGTAGACGAAGGTTATTGATGTATAAAGCGAAACTAAAACATGATAAGGACATCCAATATGACACAGCAATAAAACAAAATAGGAATCGAGAAAGTGGTGTTCTTTAACACTTGTTAGTTAGTGTGATTATTGGTAATAAATGTAAAAACTTGCTTTCTGTGATTTAACTCCACATTGTGACAATATTGTTTGTTTGTATTAGGCGATATTTATTGACCCTTATCTTGTTTTCTGTTTGCTTCAATTGTACTGTACAATATTAAATGACTTTTATTGTTTCTTATCTTCTTATCTTCTCATCTAACCCTCATGGCTATAGCTTATTTCACTACATGTAACTTGCATTGCATATTAGTTCTAGTAATTACAAATAGTGTATGCCAATTTGCCATTATAAATATTTTTTTCCTCATGTCAGTAAAATAAAATTTGCTTAGTAAGAATTTTAGCACAATTTTTTTATCTTTTAATTAAGTTTTGATTTTTATTAAAAATAAATTAATTAAATGTATTGAATATGTATTTGTGGAGACAAAATCCAATCACGAGAAAAATAAACAAATGTGAAAATGTAGAGAAAAAGAGAATTAAAGAGAATAGGATGGAATTGGTGGCATTATTATTAACAATCTAAATTGAGGTATTTGTATATAAATAGTATAGTTAACCAACAAATAGAAAAAACAAAATTTTCGAATATGTAATCGATTACATAAAAAGTTGAAATCGGATACACGTAGCTACTGTCAGCTTCTAGCAAACGTAGTAAAAATTAGTTATACCAAATCAGTAACTGATTGCAGGTCGCTTCTGTTTGATTCTTTTACTATTGAACAAGGTGGTAGCCGGTTACATAAAACATGTAACCGATTAAACCCTACTTAATTTATTTTTTTTCTTCAACACATCACCTTAATTCAAGTCTTCAAAGTCTTTCACACTCATGTGTTTCTTCAACCTCTTGAACACTTCAATTGACACTTCTTTAGTTAACAAATTGGCCACTTGATCTTCACTTTTGCAATACCCCAACTTCAATTTCCCTTTACTTACAAGCTCTCTCAAGTAGTGAAATCTCATTTCTATATGCTTGTTTCTCCCATGTGTAATGGAATTCTTGGCAAGTTTTGTAGCGAAAAGTTTATCTATTATTAAAGTCACAACTTGTGTTGCACAACTCCTTCATCAAATTCATCAACCATACAATTTTACACACACACATAAAAGTTGCAATATACTCAGTCTCGCAAAAATAGTGTGGCACAAATAGTTCCTTCTTAGAACACCAAGAGATTGGTGTTTCTTTATACATAAAGATGTATCCAACAGTAGATTTTGTCATTTTTATATCCACACCAGTTTGAGTCGGTATAATCAAGCAATTTGTAGTTTTTACCTTTATCCATTGCGGGAAGCAAAATTTTGCAGCCAATCAAACATTTGATGTATCTCATAATTCTCTTGATTGCTGCCAAGTGTGATGACTTTGGTTTCCCTATAAACATGCTCATTATACACATGTTATATACCAAATTTGACTTCGTATTGCACAAGTACCACAATGATCCAATCAACCTCATGTACTACGTTGGATTAATATCCTGCTCATCTTCATTCTTTGACAACTGCAACCTTGGTTCTATAGAGGTAATGACCACATTACAATGCTCAATTTCAATATCTCAGGTACATACCTCCTTTGATGCATGAGCAATCCCTTTTTAAACTTGTGAAACTCAATGCCGAGAAAATATATCATGAGACCAAGGTTAGTCATCTTAAACTCCTTCAATAAATTAGCCTTGAATTCGATAATGTAACCTTCATTGTTGCCAGTAATCAATAAACCATCAACATAGATACATAGGATGATCTCTCATTTACTTGTATCCTTCTTTACATACACACCGTGTTCGAATAATCATATATCAAATCATATCTCCTTTATAAACTCATTAATTCTCTTGTTTCAAGCTCTTGGTGCTTGCTTCAATCCATACAACACATTCCTCAATATATAAAACTTGAATCCTAATTTTTCATAACAAAATTGTGCCACATACACTTCTTCTTTTAATGGATCATTGAAAAATGCAGATTTTACATCCATTTAGTATATGGATCAATTGTTTTTATTTGCAATACTAACAACTAGCCTTATGGTTTCAATTCTACCTAATGATGCAGATACTTTTTCAAAGTCCATGCCTGCTCTTTGCAAGAATCTCTTTGCCACTAATCTAGCATTATGCTTGATTACTTCACATTTGGAATTTGCCTTCACATTGTACACCCATCTTACACCAATTGGCTTCTTTCCTTGAGGTAGATCACTTAGTTCTCATGTCTTATTTTTATCAATTGACTCTAGTTCCTCCTCCATTATATATATATATATATATATATATATATATATATATATATATATATATATATATATATATCCATTTTCATCGATTCGAATTCATCCATGAGCGCAAAATGAACAAGATCACCATTACTATTTACTCATTATCCATGAGCAGCTCACAATCGTGCAATCTCGCAGGCATGCCTATTTGCCTTGTTAATATTCTCACGTTTTATTCAATTTGGACTTCACCGGCTGCAATCTTTGTCCCTCTAAATACTGCAGGAATAGTTTCAGCATTATGGTAACTAGTCACAACTGGATGGTAATTGGTTATTGCGTGATGTCATTCCCTTAATTAATCAAAAATCGCGTCCCTACTGATTATGATTCTCTTATTAACTGTCTCATAAAGTTTGTAACCACCCGTAGAATGATACCCAACAAGTATCATTTGTTCTCCATTGTAATCTAGCTTCTTTCTAAGCTGATCCGAAACATGTTTATACGTCACCGAACCAAACACCCTCAAGTGACTCATATTTGGTTTGAATCCAGACCATGATTCTTTGAGTGTAATACTTTTAGCTTCTTTGTTGGATACATATTCAACAAATATGTCGTTGTGAACACCGTTTTTCCCCATAATTCTTTTGGAAAATGTTTCTCTTTCAACATATTTTTCATCATGTTAATAATTGATCGATTCTTCCTTTTTTTTGACTCCATTTTGTTGAGGCGGTAGGGTGGAACTACCTCAAGTACAATGTCCTCTTCATCATAAAATTTCCCAAAATCATTTGAGACATATTCACCTTCATCGTCTATTTTTGGTGTTTTTATTTTGTGGTCACTTTGTTTTGCTTCCATGAATTTGAATTTCTTGAAAACTTCCAGCATCACATATTTTCTTTTGATCAACTAAGTTCACAACTTTCTACTAAAATCATCAAAGAAAGTAAAAAAGTATATATTGCCTCAAATTAAGTCAACTTACATCGGACCACAAATATCTGAATACACCATATCAAGATGACAATCTGGTTTTGCATAATGCATCTTTGCTAAAGTTGCCTCTGTGTTGCTTGGCCTGCACAGACTCTTCACATATTTCAGTTGGCATATTGATCAATGGCAGCCACATAACCATGTTATTTTTATGCATAGCATTGAGATCTCTAAAATTCAAATGTCCAAGTCTATATTGTCAACATTCCTCTCGTTCATTCTCTGCTCATGTACCTCAAGAAAACTTTTCAACTCTTCTTTGCTCATGGTGGAAAGATCTTTGGACTCTTCAATTTCATCCACTATTATCAAATATTGATGCTAAAGATCTCAAGATTCTATCAACCACATATTGCTCAGTGATTGTCTCTCCACATGATTTGACTTGATTCATCAATCTTGTGATGCTTGTAGTAAATTCACTAATGGTTTCCTTCTCTTCCATCTAAATTAATTCTAGTTTTCTCTTGTGAGTTTGTAACCTCGTCACCTTTGTTTTATCAACTCCTGCATAATTTTTCTACATAATTTCTCAAACTTTCTTTGAGGTTGTGCAGTCATCAACCTTCTCAAAGTTATCAGCATCACATTGATGAATGAGATACAAAGCTTTGAAATCTTTCGTATTCTTTTCCTTATGTGCATTCCTTTGTGTAGTCGTTGCACCTTCAACAAGTGGATTAACACAATTCTTAACCACTTCAAGAATATCTTGATAACCAAACACCACCTTCGTCTATTTGCACCACTTATCATAATTCTTCGCATCAAGAATCGGGAGATTTGCATGGATACGTTCTTTGGAGATAGAAAGCATTTTTATACACTACGATTTTGATCAAATAATCAAGTTCTTGATGTCAAATGTTAGGACAAAACTCAATTACAGGAGAATAATAAATAAGTGTGGAAATGTAGAGAGAGTGTGAGAATCAGAGAGAATATGGTGAAAATAGTGACGTTATTATTAACAATTCAAATTGAGATATTTATACATCAATACACAATTGTACAGTTAATCAACTAACAGAAAAAACAAAATTTTCGAGCATGTAACCAGTTACATAAAAGTTGTAACCGGTTACACGAAACTATTGTCCGATTCTGACAAATATTGCAATTGGTTGCACCAAATCTATAATTGATTACATATTGATTTTATTTGATTCTTTTACTATTGAACAAAATGGTAACCAGTTACACAAAGTCGGACATTGAACTCGTCTTTGTTCAGATATCTCGACACATGTTGAATATTGGACATAATTGTGTTGTGAGGTATCCGTCTTACAAAATTTATCATACAAGTATAAGTATGTGTTAAGGTATGTGTGTAGAAATTGCCTCTTGTCCTAATTACATTTTGACACCTAATTAACCTCAGAAAACAACTTACACAAACAACGACATAAGTTAAGATTATCTAGTCTCACCACAAAAGATAAAATAGATTTAATCCTACTATTGACAGTAACACAAGTCCTTGCGTAACAAATTAACCTCTAATTTTCCTTGAACTTAAAACCAAACAATATAACATAAAACATCATATTCAAACACTTAATGAGAGTTGAAATCAGCATGTTCATCCTTAAACTTTGTTTATGTCTATTTCATAGTTATTATTATTATTGACCAATTCTTCATAATCATGTGACTTGTTAATTAATATTTCTTCAAAGTCCAAAACATCATTTATAGCTGTAGTATTTAAGATGATCACTTCACACAAGAAAAATAGTGTTACCAATATTTATAGCAACAAGAGCATATCTTGTCAAGAATCCTAAACATTAGGTACTAATGAAATGCCAAAATTGTGAAATTACAACATTTTCTCACTCATAATCTTGATTAATCATATAAAGATAAAACTTACTAATAAAGAATTGAAAGCAACAGAGACGTGTAACTTGAATATGACAACTCACAACAAGTTAAGAGTTCCTTCTACAAATGAAATAGATAGGACCATTACATAGCCTACAAAGAACCAAAAAAGAAAAAGAAAAAGATAGTAAACAAAACACCACACGTTTTCTAGTATCATAAGTCATCACTATGATTCTTCCAACACAAGTTCCTATAACGTGAAAGAATTAACCTTGACATAGTTTCTTATATAGCTATATTCTATTTCTATATATATAGATATTCTGCAGCCAATTCAGTTTCACCAAGTTTTTTATTATGATGGAGGAGAGAGAGAATATTCTTCATGAAGGTGTTGAATTGGAGACATCCTCATCTTTGAATTCAAGGAAGAAAAACAAGAAGGTGGAGAATAAAAGAAGGTTTAGTGATGAACAGATAAGGTCACTAGAATGTATATTTGAGTCAGAATCAAAGTTGGAGCCAAGGAAGAAGATGCAGCTTGCAAGAGATCTTGGTTTGCAGCCTAGACAAGTTGCTATATGGTTTCAAAACAGAAGAGCTAGGTGGAAATCAAAGAGGATTGAACAAGAGTATAGAAAACTTAAAGTTGAATATGATACTTTAGCTTTGAAGTTTCAGTCTCTTAAGGAAGAGAAAGAGTCTTTGCAATCAGAGGTATATGTTAGTTTTCGGCTCGTTAAATATTCGGTCGAACTGAGTTCAGTTCGACTGATTAAACGAGCCGAGTTAAAGTCTTATAGGCTTGACATTAACTTAATAGTTTGATTTTTTTGTAAGCAGGTTCAGAAGCTAAGTTATATGGTGGAAACATCTCATGAAGGTGGAAGGGAAGCTAAGGAGAATAGTACAGAAGATGGTGGATCAGGAAATGGATATAGAAACTGTATGGCTGAAACAAAGGAAAGGTTTTCAAATGAGGGTTTGGAGGACAGAATGGTAATTTACTCAGATGATCAAGATGAAAGAGGTTTAACAAGGACTGAGAAAGTTGATGACAGAGGAAATGATGTTTTGAGAAATGAAAAAATTCCATTGACAGCACTTGAAAAATGGTACAATGTTGATCCAAGTGTTATCTTAGACCAGTCATGCAGTAGTTCTCAATGGTTGGATTTTTGGACTTAGAAAAAAATTGCATTGCACCATGTTCTTCTATGATGCAATGTTTGGTGTTTGATAGAAGAAGGAACAAAGAATGGCTCAAAAAAACATGCATGTTCAAGAAGAATGTCTCCAATCTCAAAAATGAAGAAGTTTTGTAGGCTTTAGAGAATTATGATAGCCTCATTCAGTTTTCATTTGTTTAGAGATTTGGAAGAAGATGAAGATGATGAAGAAATAATGTAAAAATTCTCTGTTTTTATGCAATGCACATGCTTGCATGAATTTTCCAACCATTTACTTGTGTCAGTGTGAGTGTGTGTTTTTCCTTTCTGGTTTTCTAATTTTAGATTTGTCTTTTTTTTTTATAACTTTAGATATCACCTTGTTGATTTGTATGATCATTGTAACTTATGACTTGGACACACATATGACATAGGTTCAAAATAAATATTGTGAATAAATATTACTTGACTTTATGAAGAAATTGATATTTTATTACATGATAACCATAATGAAGTTTCCCTTTAGAGAGAATTTGCTAGAGAATTGCTAAGTAATAGTTTCATATTACAACTTTTTAAGACAACCTCTAGAATTTTACTATCGTCAACAATAATGTTATTATCGTCAACAAGTTTAGACACACTAAATAGTTTTTTTTTGTAATGTTAAGAACATTTACGACATGATGTAAATTGAGTGACTAATATTTTGAAGAACCTGTAGCCACAATTTTCAAATTCTCATTATTTTCATATCTCTTAGGTAGTACAAAGCGCATAAGTGCAAGAACAAGAAAGTGTAAATCATCAAATAGTTAGTGGAGAAAACTAAAAAATATAATTATAAAAAAAAACTAGTATTAAAATTTAGATATCAATGAATTAGAAAGTGATATTATAATATGATAAAAAACTATGGGATTGTTTGGTGGGATGATGTAAGGTTGATATGATGTACTAATAATACTTGTCTAAATCAAATACATGATTTACGCATTATACTAGTTTTCAATTCCTGCAGTAAAATAATGAATCAAACGTGACTGAATGATAGTTGATGGATGCAAACTTAACTTAATGAAGCCACTGATCCAGTAGAATATCCTTCTTCTGTTTGCTTTTAATGAACTCCACCTCACATCCATATCCATTTGCTTATCTTCATATTCCATCACAACAGTTTGAAAGGAACAACACCACCCTGCAGTTACCACCATTATTGTTTATACTATATAAAATAACTCGACTAAACTATCAACAAGACAGTTTGGCCGAGTGGTCTAAGGCGCCAGATTTAGGCTCTGGTCCGAAAGGGCGTGGGTTCAAATCCCACAGCTGTCATTTAATTTTTTTTTAATTTTCTTACTATTTTTCATCAAATTGTTATCCAAAACTGGTGTTGTTCCTTTCATCATAGAAATGGCACTCTCAGCTTCTTGTTACACTTTTGCTTCTTCAAACACTAACCCCTTACCATCTTTTCCTTTCAAATTCCCTTCCTTATGGCCATCCACACAAAAGGTACTTACTCTATTCTCTATTTACTTTTCAAGTTGAATTCAATCATGCACGTATGGTGTTTGTTGTAATGACTGTGCTAACCACCTTGCTTCCATGGTTATTTTTGTAGGTGAAGATGGGGCCTCTGAGCGTTTCTCCAATGGGTTTTGGAACATGGGCATGGGGAAATCAGCTTCTGTGGGGATATAAGGAATCTATGGATGATGACCTTCAACAAGTCTTTAACATGGCTGTTGACAATGGTGTTAATCTTTTTGATACTGCTGATTCTTATGGTACTGGAAGGTTTAATGGCCAGAGTGAGAAACTTCTTGGGAAGTTTGTTCGAGATTTTCGAGGTTCATTCATCTTCCACTACATGTATACTAAATTTGCCTTTACTTTTCTGAATAGCCCAAAGAAATATGATGAAATTGTATGGAAATTTTAGGGCTTTATGATAGCTCCTTCATACATGTCTTAGGCCATGTTTGGATAAATAACTCAATTACGCGCTTAGAGTATAAATGCTTATCATATAATTGCTTATCTATGAGCTTTCTACATCAAAAGTCAAACTGCTTTTATTAAGCTATAAGCCGTTTTACTAAGCTATCTTAGAGAATTTCTGAAAATATCTTATGCATGTTATAAATTGTTTCCATGAGCTCTCCCAAACACTTCTACAAGTGTTTATACCGTTAGATAACGTCAAATGAATTAATCTAAAGAACCTTAATGGAAAAACATAATACGTGTATTGAATTCTTTGATTTTGTTTTCTTGTTCATCAAATTGTGTGTTCATTTCCTTAGAGAAAAAGGGGAGCAGGAGTGAAATTGTGATTGCTACAAAATTTGCTGCTTATCCATGGCGCCTTACACCAGGGCAGTTTGTGAATGCTTGCAGGTGGTTTTTTTGTATTGATCTATGTTCATTTTTTGCATAAATGATATTACTGAACTAATTTACCTATTTCTATTATCAAGCTTTTTTCTTAAACTTTATATTCAACCTTCCTCTGGAAATATCTGTGCTTTATGTATTTGTTTATCCTGTTGAACTCGAATAAAATAAATTTTCAGGGCATCACTAGATAGGATGCAGATTGAGCAAATTGGGATAGGACAATTACATTGGTCAACTGCAAATTATGCTCCTTTCCAGGAATTAGCTCTTTGGGATGGTTTAGTGGCAATGTATGACAAGGTTACAATAATTCATGGTTAATAGTAGAATCACAATAAAGACCTTAAGCAAACCATTCTTTAAAATTTTGAATTGGAGGTTACTTTACAAATGTGTTTTCCAGTATAAAGTACCATAATTGAAGTTTGCAATGCAATGTGTGGATAAAAAGATTCAGGGTGCTATGGATGATTTATTTACTTGCAATTTTCATATTTTCGCCTATCAGAAGAGCATAAACAAATGGTTCAACGGTTCTTACTAGAAGAAAAACATTAGTTTTGATTTCTTCAATAATCAAGATTTTATCTTCATACTTATTGCCATTTAGGGTTTAGTTCAAGCTGTTGGAGTAAGTAATTATGGACCGAAGCAGCTTTTAAAGATACATGATTACTTGAAAGAACGTGGAGTTCCCTTATGTTCAGCCCAGGTATAATGTTATGCATAATAGTAATTAATGTATTAACTTTTAACTTTCAAATTGTTTTAGGAGAAATGCATTTTAGTCTTAGTAGTGACAGATAAGCATGGTCTAACTGTCAAACAAGACTCAAAATATAGTATTATACCTTATTGAGTTTCTAAATGAGATATCAGTTAAATAAACATGAGTTGCCAGGATAACTCCAAGCAGTAGTGATTCTGATTCCTGCAAACTATGCTATCACTATGCTATAACCATTCAGTAATTGTAATACTCTTCTGGTTATTCTTTCATTAATATTCTTTATAGTAATTTCAACATTTCAGGTGCAATTTTCTTTGCTAAGCATGGGGGAAGAACAACTAGAGATCAAGAGTATATGTGATTCTTTGGGTATTCGGGTAATTGCTTATAGTCCTCTGGGACTTGGAATGCTTACTGGGAAATACTCGTCATCCAAACTTCCAACTGGGCCAAGGTGTGTTGACAATTATGCAAACATTTTAGAGCGCTATTTAGTGGTTAACATTATTGCCTAATAATGCATTATTAGCTTTTTCTCGCTGTACCTTTGTTATTAATTGCAAATCACAGGGGATTGCTATTTAAGCAAATACTTCCAGGACTGGATCCTTTATTGAGTTCCTTGAGAGAAATTGCAAATAAAAGGCGCAAAACCATGTCACAGGTAATCTTTTATCGATTTTTTTCCACTACGCCCTGTTAACCTTTTGTTATGAATATCACTAACTCTAAGTTGCTCAGAGGTAGTGCTAAAATTCTCATCAATTTCTTTTGACTGTTTAATGTTAGATGCAAATGCAACTAAATGTGTTTGAATCCTGAAGGTTTACTATATACTGTGCAGTAGCATATCTTGCATTACAGGTTTAGGGCTCTTTTTTTAACAGTAGGAATCAAACCCATTACTCTGAAGTTTACTACACCCATCCACACTTATTGTGGAACTATTTCAATCACTTGAATTCCAGCAGTACCACAACTGAATGAGGTCAATGAACAGATAGTGCTATAAATGTTATTTCCATTGTGTAGATTTTATCTTCCTCGCATTTATTTGACAAGAGCATTTCAACAAACAAGCTCTGTAGTTTTCACATTAATAAGGCGCGTGTTTACATACAGTTCCATCTACTTTTGCAAAGCTAGGCCCCGTGGGCTTGGCCCATCTTCTGGAGAACATAACTTTATCCAATTTGGCAGTCATTTTCAGACTATAAACATCTGTCTTCGGTCTCTTGATCCAATCTTTCTTGTACAATACTACTCCTTGTCCTCGTTCTGAGCTCCAAATGACAATACTAAAAACTCTTTCAACAGAAAAGTAAGAGATTACTCAGTTAAAGGATTATGATATCATACATCATTAGTGCCTGGTTTCACAAAGTACATCTGCTTTTGACTTATCCACAACAACATCAGAACAATTCCTACTTCACTCTTCATTATCAGGATCAACCACCAGAAAAGA
Source organism: Vicia villosa (assembly GCF_029867415.1). Lineage (NCBI taxonomy): Eukaryota > Viridiplantae > Streptophyta > Magnoliopsida > Fabales > Fabaceae > Vicia > Vicia villosa. The sequence continues at coordinate 27,110 of NW_026705115.1, read as the reverse complement.
CAAATCTTTAATGCCAATTCATTCATGTTTTTAATGTCAAGTTTGCCAACACAACTTACTTTTTTAAAGGTTTTAAACTTCACTTTAAAGCACTACCAGCCAACCCACAATCCCACATGATTGTCCTTGTCCTAAGTGTGTTACAAATAGCAATGTTGAACACTTACTCTGACCAACTTGCCCAGCTTAATAAAATCATTTTCTAATGCATCGCGTTGTCATGTCAGGTTGCAATAAATTGGTGTATATGCAAAGGTACAATTCCAATTCCTGGAGTCAAGTCAATAACACAGGCGGAAGAAAACTTGGGTGCGCTGGGTTGGCGCCTCTCCTCAGACGAGATACTTCAGTTGGAGTATGCAGCACAGGAATCACCCCGTAGGATGATCCAAAACATTTTCCAAACCAGGTATACATGCTATTCAGTTTAACAAATATCATTTCAGATATTGAAAGGTTAATAAAATTTGTAAATATTGGTGTACAACTTCTCTTTTCATATATCAGATAATAGCAACAAGCCTCAGCAGCACAGTTTGCAGACTGAGAATGAAGGCAAGGAGGCCACATGGTTTTTATCATGTGAAAACCAGGACATATTGTAAAACAATTTCATCTGTACTGACCCAGAAGAGATAAACTGAATCAAGCACTCCTAAAGCAATTGTCGAGCTTAAAGTACTGCATTACGTGCTTGTTGTGATAACTTTGTAATTTAAAAAAAACATGAAGCGTTCATCCAAGATACTACTGGATAATCGTATAGTTATATTCATAAGTTTTCTTAAATGTTTATAACATATGTTTTATAACAATTTTCGTAGTAATATTTTACTTGTCCAGTGCTGAAAAATCTTATAATGAGAAACAGAGCCATACCCACTGTCGGAAAAATAATATACAAAAAATTCACTCAAATTTATTTTCATTTGACCTTGTAAATGAAAGGATCTAAAACAGATCCTAAAGCTGAAAATAAGTCTAGTCGACCTCATCATCTGAGCACTTAAATATAAATATAAATATTAATTAAATTGGAAATTCAATTGAACGTTTTTATAATTTATTTTTACACTACTACTAAACTCATTTAAAGTTTACAAATAAATGAGTTCAACTCATTCAGTAACCAAAATTTTAGGTAAAACCTACTTTTGTCTTATGAACAAAATTCAAAGAATTAATTGTGGAATGAATTTCAAATTTTATCTCCGGTCATTCAATGTAAAAAACAAGTAAAACACCAACTCAAAAAGAGACACTTTTTGCTTGCAAAATTAAGAAAACTTTAGCATACTTCACACCATTTAAAAACAGTCATTAGGATTGTCTTAAAATATGCCCCTGATGACATCAAATTCAAAATGGCAAAATGTCTGTTCTAAATTATTGCTTTTAGGGGTTATAACTTTTTATTGAAGAACGCTGAATTGTCAATGAAAATTAAGAACAGAGCATCAAAACTAGCATCTTAGCTTCGCACAATTAAAAAAACAAAATTGTCATCACATATAACAAACAGTAGCATAATTGATAAGAATCTTGTCTCAAACAAAAACAAAATCATGGACAAAAACTGTTAGTTTAACTTCCAACAAACTTCCTACAATACTAAGAAGCTAATTATCGAAAGACATTCTCCAGTAATCCATGACATCAAAAAAATCCCTCCTGCGATCAGAACAGTCTACTTGATCTTCTTCTTTGGCCTCAACTGCAATACAAAAACATAATCCATGAAGAATAAACAATAATATGCAAATTACATTCAATATTAGATACAAGCAATAACTTTGAAAGAATACTATACCTGGTTGCTGTGTCCACACTTCTTTTTCCTGCAGTTGACAGCACGAGGATGCAGACGTGCATAGCACCTGCACAGTACAGTGATCAGTAAGCATGCATGTAATTTGTTACTTGATATTGTACACAATTACACATCAATGTTTATTTCTATTTCAAATAATAGATGGCAAGGCAATTATATTTCAAATCATCTTTTGCTATTGAACATAATAATACAAAGTAGCTATGTAGACCTATAGAAACATGGATGTAGGGTTTCTAATATTTATCTACCAACATGAACACCTTGGCAATTACTACTATTCATTAGTTAACGCATATTCATTGTGTTTGAATTCGTAAGTCTTAAAATCATAATGCAATTAAGTTTTTTATACAATAATAGATTTGTAATTGAATTGTCTTTTCCATTACAAGCAATTCCAAAAGAGTTGAGCAATTATTTGTAAGATTATTGCCCAAAGTCTAAAATTATGCCCAGCAAAATATCAACACATATTAGACGAGGTTTTACATACTTCCTAACACATACTCAATTGGACTATTCGACATCTAATTTCCATAAAAGTATTTAATCATAACATCTATGTATCCACAATTTGACTCCAAAGTAGCAAGAGTTTTACAGAACCAGATAGTTATTTTTATAAGTTGTAAATACTCTTCTGATTGTCACACATCTAAGTGCTTCATTAGAAATTGGACTATACTACATGCTTCACCTTTAATACACCGATCATCAAACTAGCCATCCTAAACAAGTCAACTACATTTCCAATTACTTATTCTGAAATTAACAAAATACAACTACTTACACTTCAATTTCCAATACTAACAACATAAAGCTCAGATCGTGTTAACTTACTTGCGGCAGATAGTCTTATCCTGGTTGTATTTCCTGGCCAAGGCCATCAAAGATGGCTCAATAATTCCACCACGAAGCCTCAAAACAAGATGCAATGTTGACTCTGCAAATTCAAAAACAGATCTTATAAGCCTCACAATTCAAACATGAGTCATTCAACAAAAAAACATGAAATTTAGGGTTCAGTCATAAAATGTGCAATCTAAACAAAATTAGAGTTCAATCATTCAGCAAAAAACATAAAATTTGAGGTTCAGTCATCAAAAATTCAATTTAAACAAATACTACTAACAAATCGACTAATTCGAATTTGAAAATTCCTAACCTTTCTGGATGTTATAGTCAGCGAGGGTGCGGCCATCCTCCAACTGCTTTCCGGCGAAGATCAACCTCTGCTGATCCGGAGGAATTCCTGAAAAATTCAAAATTAAGATGAGTTAAACAAGAACGAATAAGAGAAAACGATAACAAAAATGGATCTGATTTTTGAGTTACAACGTGCCTTCTTTGTCCTGGATCTTAGCTTTGACATTGTCAATGGTGTCGCTTGACTCCACCTCAAGGGTGATAGTCTTGCCGGTAAGGGTTTTCACAAAGATCTGCATCTTCTTCCGCCTGTTGCTCTTTCCAAGCTGCTGTCAAAGTTTTTGCTGTGATTCCAATGGGTGTATTTATATGAGGTGATAGCGTATTAGGGTTTTTAAGGTGTGTTTCTTAGCCCAAATTTTCTTTGGTTTTTTTTACTATTATTATTAGGGCCTTATATTATGAATCCCATTACAAAATTTTTTTGTTACAATCATGTTAAGTTGTGTTCTTAAAAGACATGTTAATACAACAAAAAAATTAAGGTTGATAAATAAATTTTAATTTTTAAAAGTTGAATGTATGAATTTTAATGTAGGCTTGAGTATATGATTTGTCCCATAAGTTGATGAGCTTTTATTTTTTTTTCATGTATATATATATATATATATATATATATATATATATATATATATATATATATATATATATATATATATATATATATATATATATATATATATATATATATATATATATATATATATATATATATATATATATATATATATATATATTCATGTATATATATTTTTTTTTAAAGTCTAAGACTGCGTTTGGATTGATGGAATAAAACGGAGCGGAATGAAACATGATGAAATGAAGTGGAGCGGAACGGAATGGAACAAATTAGTTCATTCTATTACATACTCTCAAATTGGATAGAATAAAAATTGAATAGTAGAAGGGAACATGATGGAATGGAGTGAAGCGGAACGGAATTAGTTTTCCATTGCATACACATCAAATTGGATGGAATAAAAATTGAAGAATTTGATGGAATAGAATAAAATGCATTTGATCACGTTTCACTTCGTTTCATCCTCTTTTTACCAATTTAAACAATATAACATAATATTAATTCATTTCATTCTGCTTCATTCACTCGCATTCCATCAATCCAAACATTGCTTAAATGTTAAAATTCATTTGGTTTGCGTCTCTGACATTAACCTTCCGTTAAAAAAATACAATGTGGCAAACATTTGTAATGTGGCACCAGTGATGTGGTCTGGAAGGACAAAACTAAAAAATTAATTTTACGAATTCATCTTCTTTTTCCTCAATCCATCTCCAACCTCGATTTTTTCTCATCTCCAATGCAATGCACATACTCACCCTAAAGTTTTTCTTAACCTCTCTATTTGATAATACTCCTTAAAAACCTTACAGGAATCATCAAGGTGTTCGTGGAATTAATAAAGGGTTTTCTAAACATTTAAGACTCTTTATATACTTTATCTAATCGATAAAAGCCCTTAGTCAATCGATTAAATTAAGGTTTAAAGCTTCCTAATTTATTATGATCACTTCTAATCAATTAAGAAACTAGTTGTTATATGGTTTCCTTTTTGGTAATTAGGGTTGTCATTTTTGCAAAGCACATAACTGACTAGGTGATATACCTAATCAATTATGAGCATTAAAAAGCCTGTTGATAGTTTCCCTTTTTGAGACAGGTTTCTCTCCCATCAATAGAGTGCTCCCTAACTTTAAAATCACATCAAAAACACTTTTTCTTACTTTCTACTCATTTTCTTCTCATTTTTCTCTTTTCACTAAAATTTCCTTTGTTGTGTATTCTGATGCAGGGAAAATATTGTAATTTGAACAAGAGGTTTTTTGTTTTCTCTTGTACAATATCTTTTGTGAAGTCTTTGTTTGGTTTGTGAACTTAGTCAGTAAAAAATCTTGTTTCATTTGTGACATTGTCCATTAAAATCAACAGCTGATATGTGAGCTCAACCATTATAAAAGTTCTCAATAGTTTGTGAGATGGTACATTAAGATTATGGTTTGGTTCGTGAGTTGCACATGATATAAAAGCTCCCATTTGATTCGAAATTAGTTTGGTATAAAATCTATGTTTGGTTTGGAGGATAACTAGTGTTAAACTCCAAGTTTCATTGTAAGAAGCTTTGTATGACTAACATGTGAAAAGCTTAACTTGTGAAAAACTCGCATATATAATGAAACTCTCAAGAACAAGTTATTGGGGAGAGATAGGGCCTAGGCCTAGTGGTTAGGCCGAACCTCTATAAATCTCCGCTGTAATATCTTTATCCCTTATATTTCTTTATTTCCATTGCTTGCTTATTTCTGTTTTATTCAAATTTGTTTTCTAGTATGATTTTATTCTATTTAATTATTTTGGTGCTTAATATTTTCAATATTATTTTAATCAATTGATTCTATTAAAGATTTTTTTAATTGGAAATTATTTGTTCAACACAACATAATTCACCCTTCTTGTATTTGGAGTCACTCGTTCTACAAAACTGAACAAGATGCTAACAAATTTGACTGCACCTTAAAGTGCCAACAAGCATTCACATCCCTATATATAGCCATATCAACTCCACCAGTATTATCTTAACCTGTAGTCAGGGAGTTTATGTACCTTTATTTGGTTGTATTTGAGGAAACTATTAGATTTTTCCTTGTAAGATGATCAAACAGACACCAAAGCTTGACCTATTTCATCTCCAAAGTTTATGCCAAACCAGAGGCACGATATCAAACAATAGAGATGACGACATTATCGTTGATAAGTACATCTAGAAAGCTACAATGATATTTCCTAGCACACACCATGATCGTTAGGATTGACCTATCACTGAAGCAAGTACTCCACTGGCCAGATTTAGTCGGGGTGACTAACAAAATGGTCCATAAAAACGTATGAAATTAATGTTTCTTACGAGACGAGGAAAGCCGTAAAGGGAATCATGTTTGCATATTTCATATCAGAAACGACCCCGAGTGAACCAGAACCAGCTCATATTGGGGTAGTGTTTACAGATGGATTCTTCAACAATCATGGTAGTAAAGTTGGACTAATCCTGAAGAACAAAGTCAGCTTGATAATCAAAGTCTATCTGCATTATGAGTTTTCTACCACCAATAATCAACCCGAGTATGAAGTCATTATTCTCGATCTTACATTGGGCGTTGAGATGGGAGTAGATAATGTCAAATTAAAGATGGTTTCTCAACTTGTGGTCTATAAAGTTATGGAGAAGCCCAAACCAAAAAGCCCTTGTTGTAATAGTATTTCATCTCCACTAGAGAAAAGTTAGCAATGTTCAAAACGTTAGAGATATTTCACGTCCTAAGGGAGTAGTACACTAGGGCGGACGCCCTGTCTAAACTTGCCAACACTAGATAATCTAGGTAAATTATTCCTTCATCTAAGAAGCTATGAGAAGCCATAGCACATGAAACCCATGAGTTAGGAAGATGATGATAAGCGACAATGTTCGACCATCCTAAATATCGCCCATTGTAACATACATCGAGAAGAGAATGTTGCATGATGATCCACTTGATGCTAACACCGTAAAAAAAATCCTTATTGTACTCGTTGATTAAAGGGACATTTGACCTAAGGGGATTGTCAACCCTTTTGCTGAAGTGCATAGGAAATGAATAAATCATGTACACTTTTGTCAAAATGTATGAAGGAATAGTTAGGCAACACTTAGGGAGCTCCAGCTCTTACTAGGAAAGTTATCATAATTAAAATACTATTGGTCGAACATGGTCTATGAAGCTAAGGAGTATGTGAAAAGATGTGACAAATGCCAGCAACATGGAGAGATTCTCAACGCCCCCATATGAGTTGCCCGTATTTACATCACCCTGGAATATTTTCATTAAGGAGGATGGATATTCTTGACCCTTTCCCTTTAGCGTAGAGACAATTAATTTTTTTTATTGTGGTAGTGGATTATTTAACCAATTGGATTGAACCATGAGCATTACCAAATATCACACATCCAATATCTTGAAATTCTTCAAAAGGAACGTTTTGGTCAAGTATAATGTTCCATAGGTTATCGTGACAGACAACATGATGTATTTCATAGATAATAACTTCATGAAGCACATAAAAGACTTTAAGGTCAAGCAAAATTTTAAGTCACTAGAACACCCCCAGACAAACGGGTAGGCCGAAGCGGCAAACCGAGTAGTTTTAAAAGAATTGAAGTAGAGACTTAAAGCGACAAAAGGAAAGTGGATAGATGAACTCCCACACGTCCTTTAGGAATACTAAAAAACTCCTCCTTCATATGAAACTCATCCTTAAGCTCACTAAAGGGAACCTTGAGCTTTAATTGAGTAAAAACACACTTGTAAACAGAGACAGCGAATTCGTTAAAGTAATTGCAAATCCTGTTGTCAGCTTTAACATGCGAGACTCACCAACCAGAAGAATGGCCTACCTCTATGTGGGATTCCTCCAATTTCTTAGTGTTGTCAAAATAAGAAACTATTCCAACCAATTCAATATCCACTCAACGATACATATAGGCGTCTGCCGGCTCCATTAAAGCCTGTGCGTACTTGTTTAACCATTTCCTCCCAACTGCCGTGAAAAAGGTAATGTTGGTTAGAAACTGCATCACTACTCCTAAAAAGATATAATATTTAATCTCTACATCATTAGGGTCCCATTCATGTTCCACCCCAAAAGTTTTGGTAAAAAGGTGATTTAACTGTGGGTTCGTGTAAGACCTAATGGAAGAGGCAATACAGGAAACCACCTCTCTTCAATCCAGATTGCTAAAGTTCCCCACTCCATGTTCTTTAGAAGTAATGAGTGGACTGTCGCCACTATCTATGGATCTATGTGCTTGTAGGTTATAAAGGTAAAAGTTCAGCAAACGATCCATCTGAAGTTTTAATGATGACAATGATTGGAAAAAGATTTCAATCTCAAATGATGATAGTATAATAAAAGAAAGCATATTGTGACCCATCAACAGATGAACTCAAAATCAAAGTGCATGTATAATTAGAAACCCTCTAGCAAAAGTCTTTAAGTTCTAGAGAAATGAGTCAAAGCTCACCAGATCATATATGTATATTAGTCTAAGTGAACCGAGTATTATAAAAGTAAGGAAGTATCTTAAAAGTACTAAGACAACTAACACGCACACCTAAAATATCTTTCAAAATGTTTTATCTTGAAAACTATCTTCTAAAAGCCAGAGCCAAGTGATTAAAGTTGTCCGATTTTTTTTAACTAACCAATGATTGACAAGTTGTGCCACTCGATTGGCAAAACATTTTTTAGTCAACCAATCAATTGGAGCATTATACCAATCAATTGGAATAGTGTTATCGATTACCTAATCAATGAGAATAACACATTAATAACTTGCGACGACTATATATCCAAATTTTCCTATTTGAGTTTTCTAACTGATTATAAAACGAGTTGTCTAATCAATTGGAGTGTTATTCCAATAGATTAAATCATTAATTCGGCCATGAATCATTTTGTTTTCAGGTTTTTCCAACTACTATATAAGGGAGGCACACCCTCACTTCAAATCATGTCACTTTCCAATGTTTTCAAATTTATTTGGATATTCTCTCTCTAATATTCTTCTCCTTCTCTCTAGAAAACATATTCTTTTCACTTCTTATTGTCTTATTGTTAGTAAGTGAAGCTTTCCTTGCAGGGAAAGAATTTTTTCAAGTGGTCGTACGGGTCATTTATATTCTTAAGGGTGAGATACTCTTAAGAGATCGAGTTTGGTACTTGAGATAAACCTATCATAAAATCTATGTTTTGGTTTTTTAAGCTTTTCCAGAAAAAGCTTTGTGTTGGTATCGAGATAAGCCATAAATCGATAATCAGTTCGCTAGCTTATCCAGAGACGAAAGTTGTCATTGGTTGGGGATAAGTCTATAAAAATATCAAGGTCGTATTGTATTAAGGTTTGTGGACATAACCTTCAAAAGCTCTAAATTTTATAGTCAAAACCTCAAGAATACCTCTTGGGGACATGACTAGACCAACGTTCGGCCAAATATGTATAAATACCTGGTGCAATTTCTTAAACCATATCATTTTACTTCCCACAATTTTTTTCTATACTTTATTTTCGCTGCTAATTACTCAATCAAAATTACTTATACAGTATTAATCTAGAATGGTATAAAATTAATCACGAATTTTAAATGCCTCAGTCCACCCTTTCTCTTGCTTGAAGTCACTTGTCCAACACTCTTTACATGACTCCTTTCCATATCCATAACTATCACTTAGCACAATGATGTTGGGATTAAGGCCATTCAATTTCAAGGGAATAACATTTAGGACATCAAGGTCATCATATATCGATAATATTGGAGAATCTCCACCATCAGGCCCATTCATTATATTTTCATGAGCATTTTTTAAGTTGGCCATAGTGAATACTAAAAAGATAAAAAAAACAAATGTAAGGGAAATGAACTAGGAATAACACTTGAATAATAAGCAAAGTGAGGAAACAACTAAGAGTAAGAGGAACATGATAATGAGGGAAAACCAGGATCAATGGACTCAAACAAGAGGAAATATGGAAAGAGAAGGAATCACCAAAGCTTAAGAGAATAAGAAGAAAGGATTTGCAAAGAATATAAGTTTAGTTATGAGAGGGAATGAAAATTGTTTGAAAGGTCAAGACAACCTTTATATAATACAACCACATGAAGCGAATCAACGCTACAAAATGAAAAAAATGGAAAATGAAAAATCAACAACCTAGATGACACCTTGAAAATGTAACTACACGTGTGAAAAAACCCACGAAAAATCTCAATGATGAAATAGACATTTAATGCTGCTGTCTCCAAATATTTTCCACTTCTCAACATAAGATCCCGACCAGTGATACCTGACCCGATTCCTTGAAAGACTTCCCAGGCATCACACTACAACGAGCCTTGGGGCATCTATTTTGGGTCGGCCGCAGGCCTAATGCGGAGTAAGCCCAATATTTTCCCATTGTGTAAATACCAAAATGTGAATAGCACAAAGGTACGATTTTATTCATTATCCATTCTACCCTTTTTATTCAAAACTAAATCAGACTCTAGGGTGATAACATTGCAGGTTCACCCCGTGCAACCGTATTGAAGCAACGTAAATCTCTGCATCAAGGGTCGGTACCAATAATTTTGGTTCTTGAACGGAACACTTTTAAACACACTCATATAAATAAGTAGTTTGATTGAGTATCTTCATTGCCTAATTTTCCACATTTGGTGTACCGTTTTCAAAAGCCTGCCACCACATGTCAACCAAAAAGTAATATATTCCTATCCATGTTAATTATGGAACTTAAAGTAGTGATGCCGAATTTTAAAATAATTATATACAATATACTTACCAAAATACACATTATTCGTAGACTTAAGTGCTAATGGACAACCAAAATCACCAACCTTTTCGTGGTAGAGTTTTGTTTCGTTAAAGAAATCCATTTGGTTACCGTCAACTTGTGAAGTCAACTCATAATGAAATCACACCATAACTTCAAGCATGTGAGACAAATTCTAATTATCATAAAAAATGCAAGGTTTAAAACATAAGTCGTAGCATGCAATTTTTGTCGAATGTGTTTATCCCACCTTTGCTTAATAATCCTTGTATATGGTTTGTATAATGATTTTTTATGCATGAAAGTGCTCTTAATAACTTTCTTTCCTCGATGCCACATTTCGTTGAAGGAGATCACAAAGAGATCGACGTTAGTTCTTATACACTCGATGAGTCATCTCTTCGCCAGAATTAGAAATTTGTCTCCTATATGAACTAGCATGGCCATATTTTCGTTGAGTTTCACTATCTTGAAGTTTCCATTTGGAATCGGCCTCAGGGTTTTCACTTTGGTTCCCCCTTGAGAGTTGAGCTCGTCACTCGACATGGTTCATCTTCGCGAACATTGAGATCAAATGTATCACGATGCTTAAAGTAGAAATCTCATTTACATTCCTTTCTAAGAGCGAATATGGTTGCCTGTGGGTCCTTCGAGATCGTATCATATATTAGATGAGCTTCACACAGGTCAGCGGGAATGACAACTAGTTCATTGAAGCAATTATGATATTTCATCTTTAGGTGGACAATGGAAGTTACAATGTCTAATGTTACGAGAGAAGAACTTTCTAGGATGCAATTGCAAACACTTTCGCAAGAGATCACAAAGAAGCAGACATTCACCATCCTTATATCTCTTCCTTCTTCAAAGGATATTGGACTTCTTTAATGTCGCAATGGCGAGTGATGGAGTCATTGAACGCTTGGAGATTCTTACCTTCTTATGATGTAAGGTCCTTATTTCCTAACCCCAATCCCATGAAGAGATGGTGTGCATGGCGTCGCATGAGCTTCAGTCGCCAATAAGGATTCTTATGATTACGCAATTATCCACGACGGTGGTCACCACTAAAGGAAGTGTCGTGTTGGAGATCCCATATAACTTCTCGTTGTTTATGAACCCTAGGATGTGTCTTTCTTTCTTCGATTTCCCTTCCGCCACCAGCGATCTCGAAGAGTCCTCTTTTGTAGGTCTTTTGTTTAATTCTCTCTTATTGGTTGATCCTTTGTCAACCAGAGAAACAATGAAGTTTACTAAAGATTTTGAGGTTTACGCAGGGATAACACACCTAGTTATCATATAAGAGATCATCATTGCTAATCGGGAGGGATCATCATTCTGGAGACATTACTTTCAAAATTATATGAGTTCGATGTGAAAGTTCGTGAGAATCAAAATTCTATTTTAACAGACGACGCCAAAGATTTGTGGTAGAACAAGAAAAATGAGATGTTGGGAGAAAAAATTCTTTTGGTACAACAAGGAGAGCTTCAGGTACAACAAAGTGGGGAGGATCTGCAAGGCTAGTACTTCAGAGCCAAAGTAAGTAAAGTCACAGATATATAGTTTGAGAGTAAGAGTGAGATAATACTTGCAAACAACATGTGGTAGAATTTATATATGACATGCAGTTGAAATAAACTTTCGTCTTACTCGGTGTGTGATGCAGAGAGTTATTCAATAAAATCTAATAGCAAACAATATGTGACATGGACAATTAAAATTAAACGGTTGGCTTTCTAATAAAGTTATAGAGTATCCTACTTGGTGGAGCTTGAAATTAAGTCTTCGAAATTGAGCTTTGGTCCACATAACAAGAACAAATTTTATTTTGGTCTTTGTTTGAAAACACATTTTATTAATGATGATTGAAAGCATCATTTGGTTGGGTGTATCGAAAAACATTAGAATAAAATAGGCAAGAAAGAAGAAAAACAAAGGAAAATGTACCAACACAACACAACACCTCACTCTTTTGAAATTGGGTTGGTGAACAAACCAGCGAGAACGTGTTCCTTTTGATGTGACTCCCACTTATAAGAACAAGACACACACAGAACATGGCCTACACTTCCACCCACCCCACCCTGCGTCTCAACACTCCGCAAACCCCATCGCTATCCCTTTCAAAGCCGAACTTCCATCCGTCTTCCACTCGATTCTCTCTTAAACCCCTCAGATTCAAAGGGCTCAGCGCAAAATCCAACAAGAGATTCATTTGCGAGGCTGTGAAATCTTCAATGGCGGTTCAAGTTGAGGTATTCGAGAAAGAGGCACTGGCCGTTTCTCTGGCTAAATACGTCGCTGATCTTTCCAATAAGTTTACTCAACAAAGAGGGGCTTTCACTGTTTGCCTGTCTGGTGGTTCTTTGATCAACTATCTTCAGTGAGTCTATTCTTTCACTTTTTTTATCAGTTGTTGTTGTTATTGATTGTTGATGATGGTTAATTTAATCGAATTGAATTAGGTTTATGTTGTGTTTATTATATGGTTTTGTGGTGAAAATGTGATTTTAGGAAATTGTTGGAGGCTCCGTATGTTGATTCTATTGAATGGGCTAAATGGCATGTGTTTTGGGTGGATGAAAGAGTTGTGCCAAAGGATCATAAAGATAGTAACTATAAGCTTGCTTTTGATGGCTTTCTCTCCAAGGTATCTTCTGTTTTTTTTCTTCATATTTTTTAGGTTTGTGTCATAAACCTATAGCACTTAGTAGTAGTGAAAATCTACTAAGCTAAAGCAGAAATTCGGAGACATTAGTAATAATTTGAGAACCTAGAACTGATAGAATATAACCACATAGATCTGTATTCTGTCATCGTCTAACACCAACGGGTGGTATACGACAAACAAGTGTTCAATCTGAAGTGTGAGTGCTACTTAGGTCAAAACAATCTGTATGTGAGGATCCATTACAGACTTTGGCAAGTATAACAAGTCATAAGAGTGTTGAAAGGAATGGATGAGTAGTGTTCTCAATAGAGTGAAGCTACCGATCACTAATTCCCTAATTTAAGACAAGGTTGATGATACTAGATGTGTGCTGAAATCTCTTGACGAGGTGGTGCGAGCGGCATGGCGAACAAACATGTAGGACCAGCGTCCGTCAAGGACCCATTTGATCCAGTTTGCAGGGAAAATTTTACGATCCTGTTTACCGGCCACCAGCCTCACTTGAAGAGAAGTGGTGATGGATGAGGACGGAAAGTGCAGAGGTGCAGTAGACACAGTTGGGAGGCAGCGGGAGAAGAAGCTGCATGCATTTTGGAGAAGATGAAGTTTGAGTTTTAGGGTTTGGAGAAAGGGTGATATAGGGCTTGTTTCACATGATGGGCTTCTTACAATCTGTGTGTTACGATGTCATGATTTTCCTATACCCGGATGATCTTAGGTGGGGTCTGGAGTTTGACAACCATGGATTTAAGTAACTTTTTTAGAAGTAAATCTAAAAGAAAATTAAACTGCACCGAGCCACTGACAGTAAAAACATAACAAGATGCAATAGAATAATAGTTTGAGTTTTTTTTAAAGGTTTCACAAAAAAATTGTTAGGATTGCATCCAGACCTTGCTATGTACCCTAGATCATTTCTGATCTAATCTCTAGCTTCAGATTTGAAGGTTGAATCTTCTAAATCTTTCCATTGCTGAATGGGTACTTTCTGACAGACTTTCATTCATTGTTTACTTCTACTAAGCTTATTATTTCATGCTTTTCCTCACCAAAAGTTAAGAGTGGTGGTGTGTAAAGGTATCAAACAGTTTGAGATAGTTTCATCAGCCTTCGACACCTTTCAATCCCACCTTATTTTTGTTCAACAAAGTGGAGGGGAGGGGAGGCAAGAGATTTTTATGGAAGGGAGATGAAGGGTAGGGGAGAGATTTTAAAAAACTGTTTTTGGTTCGACGAGGGGAGGGATTGTATGAAATTATTTTTTACCCTGTAAATATTTAAGATCACATTAATTATAAGGCTATTTAAGTCAAAATACTTACAATTATTCCCTCCCCTCCAAATCCCTCATTTTAGAGGGGAGCCAAAAATGACTTTGGAGGGGATTTTAATTCCCTTCCTTCCCCTCCCATCCCCGTCCCTTAATTTCCTCTCCTCCCCTTCCCTCCCTTCCATTCCCTCTCCTACCAAACAGTCCGCCAATTCCTCGCTTAATTGATCATCTTTTAACCAAATGAACTCACCAATCCTTTAGTCCTATTTAATGAGAAAAAGGAATGATCAAACAATAGGACTTCAGCAAAACCAACTCAAATTACTAGATATATTTTTGGATATCATATCATCAATAGACGTGAACCTCTTAGATTTGAATTATAGTCAATTTTCCAACTCTACTATAAATCCATAATCAATTCATGGCTAGCTGCACTAAAGAAGCATTAAGCAAGAAGATCACTTCTCAAATCTTAAGAGAATATGATAGATTAAAAATGAAGCATTTATTACACAATCCAAAGTGAACTACAACACTCTAACAAGAGATTTAATTGGAACTGAAAATAATGGCAAAGAGAGGAAAATAGAAAAAGGTGAAGTGAGGAAGTCCATTGATGATGAGTCGTAGGTTGAACCTTCAAGTTTCTCCAATCAAGCTCAGAAGGTGTACTTTAGGAGTTGGGATCCTCTCCATTTTGAGGATGGACAAGATCCTAACCCGCAGTACTTCAAGTGCCCCTTATATGCAAAGTGTACTTTCAGCTCCTTTCCTTCTTCTATTTAAAGCCACTAGTACAATTGGTGAGATTTTACTGGTGGTGCTCATGCATGGGGCACTGCAAAGCAAATATCACTTTTTTGCAGCCATTTGTCGAGCATTTGCTTCATATTGTTTAAGGCTTAAGCACCCATGTTAGGATAATAGAATAATAGATATTATAATAGTTACGACTTACAAGAACACAAAGGATAGAGAGCTTCTTTGATAATTTGTATTTGTGAATAGAGTATTCTCTATTGTGAAGGGGAAACCCTTGGAGGAGAGATTCTCTCCTATTTCTTAAATAAATTATTATTTTTTCCAATTATCGGGTTCTTAACGGATTGGGTATACGTAAAGGAATCTAAAGTTTGTTCTGTGAATGCTGAAGCACAAGCTTTCGAGCCCAAATTTGCTGGCGACCTTATATTTCATTAAAAAATACATAAAACCGACACCGAAGCATTTGTTAGGAAAAAATGAAAAAGAGCGAATAGATATTTTACTGTAACATTATCAATTAGAACCCTATTTGGAATTGGACAGAATGCATTACATGGACATGTTTTTATTGACGTGACCCACAAGATGTTGGGGGACAGTGGTATGCCCTTCGGAATGAGGCTAGAGGGAATTAGTTGCCGTCAGTATCAAGTTATATGCTAATATTTTTATTTATGTATAATCTTTAAAGTGGCTGCATGTATGACAGGGTATTCTTTCTCCCTAAAATAGTCTTCTATTAAAATATTTTAATGTCTTTCTAACCCGTTGGTACTCTCATCACAATTCTCTTGGCAGGTACCCATTCCAGCCGGTAATGTTTATGCAATCAATGATGCCCTTTCAGCTGAAGGAGCAGCTGATGATTACGAGACATGTGTCAAACACTTGGTCAATAGCAATGTGATAACGTCATCAACAACCACTGGATTTCCAAAATTTGATCTTATGTTGCTTGGCATGGGCCCCGATGGACACGTTGCTTCTTTGTTCCCAGGACACCCTCTTGTGCATGAGAATAAGAAATGGGTTACCTCCATTACCGACTCCCCAAAACCACCGCCAGAGAGAATAACATTTACCTTTCCTGTGATCAACGCCTCCGCATACATCGCACTTGTGGTGACTGGTAGCGGTAAAGCAGATGCAGTTCACTCTGCGCTGCGCGGACCTGAAACAGCTGATAAACTTCCTGCTGCATTGGTTTCACCTGAAGGGGAGTTGAAATGGTTCTTAGACCAAGGTGCAGCCTCAAAGCTGTAGATCCCAAAGCTAAGTTGTGTTAGTATATTTGTTTTTGCAATAAGGAGTTTGTGTAATAGGTCACACATAACTAGTACTGAATCTTCCATATCTGAGTGATACTAGTGAACACTGTCGAGTGGAGAGGTCTTTGTAGCAATAAGAGGATGGTAAAGTGAAGAAAGAGTGCAATGTGAAGTTGTTATTTTGGTTCAAAAATTTCCATTTCAATTGAAATGCTTCATGCGAAAGGCTATCGTCCCTGATTTTTTCTTGGTCTTTCGAGAGTTTCAATTTAGTGAGGAGAGTGATGGGTGAGTTCGAAGTCATTCTACAGATGATTTGTTCTCGCATGCCCGTTTTCCACCCCTACTTATATGCGAGTTACTTTATCCTTATTTAGTGTTGTTATTTTATTTTCCCTCTTTTGCCTTAAGCATTTTGATTTTTTGCTTCTTGTGCCGGTTGACTTTGAACTTTTGATTTTTTTCTCCTTGTGCCAGTTGATTTTTTTAAATATATTTAAAAAAAATATTTTTTTTATAATAAAAACCAAAAGAAAAAGTATCATTTTATCTTTTTAACAAGGTATTGTATTTCAATTAAAAATCAATCTAACATTTCAACCGTTATTTTCTAATTTTGTTTTATTTTTTGCATAAATTTTCTTTTGTATTGAATTATATTTTAAATAAAAATAGAATTCCTATTCTTGCAAGCTAAGTTTTATTGAAAGTCTCTAAAATTTAAATTTTGGGTTCATTCAAACTCTTAAAAATGTTAAATCTCAATATTTTAAAATAAATTTATTATAAATAGTGTATTAAGTTTGAGTTTTGAATATTTCAACTAAATCAGACTTTGGCTGTGGAAAATCTTATTCCACCCAACCTACCCACCCTATCCTTAGTCAAGTTCGGCCACTTAAACCAACATGACATGATGAAGTTGAGTAACTTGACTTGAAATCAAGTACTTATTACTAAATAAACCCTTAATTTGATCTATAAACTATCATCATCTATTCAATTTGATCTCTCAACTATATAATTTTATTAAGTAGTCATTAAACTATTTTTATTCATCTCTAAAGTATCATCTATTTTTATTTTTCCTTCTATAGTTTAGTGGCTGAAATCCACATTTTAAAAGAGAATAAATGAGATGTCACGAATTTGAACCCGCGTCCGAATATGATGTTTTAAGAGCGCGTGCATTACCACTGGGGTGACCATACATGTAACCCCCGTAATATGATGGGTCTGCACAACTGTCACGAAACAATTTATTTTTCATCATTCTTTTCTTTTATTTTATAATCAATTTTTTAAGTCATTCTATTTTTCTTCACTATCTAAACACACCATAAACTATCAAACTCTCTGTTATAAGGGTTTTAATTTAGCTGCATTCTTAATGACCACTCCAAGAATATATCCAAACAAGTTGCAACTTATAAAAGGGATGAACATACAAGCAAGAAACGTCCTCTAAGCACATGGAACCGCAAATTTGGGGAATGCAAACAATGTTCTCTTCACCTCACGTTTCATATTCTTATTATATTTCCACACAACGTTTTGTATATCTATCTTTTATGGATTTACATGGCATTGCTTTTTGAACACCTTTAACCACAAATAGTATTTTCTTTCCTATTGCAATTTGCAAATTGGATGGTGGTACTATAAGTCCAAGATGGCAATGTTTTGGTATTTTATTTCCTTCTTTTTCCCTGTCTCCTCTTCTCTTCCCCCCAAAACTCTTATATTATATGTCACTTTCATTGCATGCATGCTAAAGGAGTATTTGATGCTTCACAAAAAGAGTAAAGGTGTATTTGACTAAGTTCTTTATTATACTTTCCCCACTTCGATGTTGCCTCGATTTTATAAGAAAATATACATGCACTAGTGTTAAATATAAACATATGCCAATAGTATAAACTTAAAAAATGAATTCGCAATCATATCTTTAGGTTTAAATAATTTTTTTTTTAAAGAAGCTGGCGGTTAGAGTTTGATTTAATTTATTTTTATAAAACGAATTTATAAGAAGAGAGATGTCATTTTATATAAATTTTTTTAAAGTTTTATCTTTAGTTAATGTGGAATTTTAAATTTTTCTCATACATTCCTTTACGTTCAACACTCTTTTGAGTTTGATGCGTGGATATAAATAGTAGGCGGTTTATAGTCTGATCAATAGATTATGATACTACATTAGAGTTTGACCTAACTCATTTTTATAAAACCGACTTTAAAAAATAATTTGTAAGGTCTCTAACCAATGCGAGACTTGAGATTTTTCTCAATATTCCCTCTCACTTCAAGCATTATTTTTTTGATTTGGTGCATGGATATAAATGGCGGGCGGTTTGTCGTTGATCGATAAACTGTGATATTTTATTAAAGTTTGATCTAATTCATCCTTACAAAATTAATTTTTTTTTTGGTGTTAACCGACCGGTATCCGCGGGGGAAAGGGGCCCCACGTGACTAATCTGGACCCGGGCTCGGAGGCGATGGCACCGTGGCCCTAGGGCGTTTTTCACTCCAGCCGGGATCGAACCCGGGTACTAGCCGGTTCCGTCCCTTTTTGGAAAAAGCTCATTTGCCAACTGAGCCAACCCTTTGAGGTTTTACAAAATCAATTTTAAAAGACTAATATGTAAAGTGAAGAGTGTCACTCTATATAAATTCTTTAGTTTAATTAATGTAAAACTTGTAATCCAAAATTTGGAGGAGGTCCACTATTACAACCAAAACCTTCACCTTCACCAACATATCAACTTTGAGGTTAATTTATAATGTGTTTTTAATAAGAAATACCATTATTATTTCTTTGAAATCTATACTTTTCAATCACTATTATAAGCAAATTTAATTTTTTTAAATACATTTGCAGATTGATGTATTTAACTCATACATAAACTAGATACATTAATTATCAAATATAAAAAAAGTTTTACTTATAATATTATCTCTTGTCTATAATATAAGAATTAATATAAATCTTTTTTATATTAAGGACAAGAGATAATGTGCAAGTAAATTATTTATCCTAGGTGGTTTAAGATAGAATTAATTTATTCCTTTAATTTGCCTCGCTTCATTGAAAAAGTCCAAATTAATCAATGATATACGAGTTGCTTAAAAACGCAAACAAACCACTTCATGATTAGCAATTTTGACCGCAATCACTTCACATAATTAAGGCAATAAATTACGAGTGCAATTTGGTAATTACCATAGTGTTGTTGTTGTTGTCATTATCCTATAGAAATGAAGCATGCTCACTTTAGACTCGTTCTTTATTCTTTGGAAACCTCTTTCATCATTGTGTTCTTCTTATCATGAAAAGGACCTAGTATAAAACATGAACAATTCAAAAGGTGAAACATATGGGCCTTACAAGATTGATCACTTTTTTCAATTAATTAGTTTTTTTATTAGTAGTTACTCTATGGTTGACATTCTAATCATGTTTAGGCTTAAAAATATTGCAATTCAAGTCATAATATCAAATTTTTGATTTCAACAATTGAGATTGTATTAGTTGAATTTAACTAAACTCACCTTAATTTGTAATATTAAAGATATGTGTTATTTTTAAAGGTGTCTCTTCAATATTCATCGTGACAATGTTGGAGGGTTATATGGCCAACAAACAAAAGGCTTTCAATGTATATATATATATATATATATATATATATATATATATATATATATATATATATATATATATATATATATATATATATATATATATATATATATGATAGATTGTGGAGAGAAATATGCATATCTTGGGGGGAATTTTTAATAGTTGATTTGTCGGATCTTATAATGGCAATTGATGGGAAAGCAAATAACTTTTAAAAACCATGGAGCCCACACAAAAATATCAAATATCATATCCTCTCAAATATCCACTCTTAAGTTGGGATCATCACATCTTACTAAATGCATGTATAAATAATTTTAGTTAACAATGATTTATTATTATAATAACTTTCAACCTACAATAATCCACTTATTCATTAAATTATCAATAACTTATTTAATGGGTGGAAATATAGTTATTAGGTTACTAGTTAAAAAAAATATTTAAACAATACATATGATAAGATACATACAAGTTGTTATAAAATTATTTTATATCAATTATATTAATTAATTGTGATTTTCAAAAGATAATATTCTAAATATTTATTTTTGAATAAATAATTAAATTTTTATATGATAATTTATCTATGAGAATTTAAGGACAGTCAAATGAATCTTATTTTATTTGGCGTATAAGAGATCAATTTGACGAGTTTCTTTATTAATGGAGATGACGTAGTTTATTAAATATATAATATTGTTAAATGTTAAACGACTTAACTCCAAACGATAACATATTCCTTTCTATATGAGCTATCTTCATCATTTTAATAGTGTTTTTTTTTTCTATTTTCATTATGATGAATGGTAGAAGTGCTTCTTTAATTTGATGGAATTTTTTTTTATGGAGGAATCCAAATATTCTTTTCATGCCCATTTTAAAAGTAATTGAATCCTAATTTTTGTTTTCGCATTTTCCATAATTTTGTTTTCTCCTTTTCACAAATTTATATCCCTATTTTTTTTAATTTTATTTCACCTCTCTTGATTCCCCTTTTTCCCCAATTTTGTTTATCATATTCCCCTAATCTTGTTTCTCCCATTTTATTTTAATTTAGTTTTAGTTTACGACTTTATAATAATGAGTAAAGTCAATAATTTATTGAAAATATCTTAACAATGGAGTTGAAAGTGTTTCAAAATCAAGAATGACTTAAAAATTAGTCCATTAATTTTACAACTGATAAGCAAGGTGAGACTTCAAATTCACAACTCACATGCCAATATGTACCTTAATTAAAATACATGAAAGCCATCTTACCACTGTGTTTAACTGCATCTTCCAATACAACACTAGACTAAACCTTGAAAAATGTTCCTTCAGGGTAAATACAATAAGTTAATGGGATTCTATCTCACATAAACAATGATTAAAATTAATCCAGACAAATGTGACGCCATAGTCAAAATGGAAACTTCATCAACAAAGGAAAGAATAATGAATCTGAACAAGATGTTCACCGTCCTTTACAAATTCATTTTGATATTTGTTCATCATGCTCTTTTGTTCCACAAACAATTCAAATGGACACCAAAATGAGAATAAGCCTTCACACAACTGAAACTCACCTTCTCCAAAACCTCAGTCTTGTCAAGACCCGTGGCTCAGGAGACATTTATATATATGACAGTAACAACATGAGCATTAAAGGTCTTCATAGTGAGAGAGGTATACACTAACAATAGTCTAGTTTATTTCATTTCAGTGGCATTAGCAAGATCTAAAAACCCCAAAAGATTGAGAATATTGTTCTAGCTTTGCTAATAGCTTCAAGAAAATTGCGATGTTACTTTCTAGCATATTTAATAGTGATCCACACTTATAAAAATTTAGAGTAATTCCTCTCCGGTACATACTTGGAGAGGTGAATGACAAAGTGATCTATCGATATTTTAGAGTTTGATATCTCTTTTGAGATCAGGAAAGCCCTAAAAGCCCAACTCTTTATGGATTTCATTGCAGAATTAACTCTGTAAAGATAGGAACTATGCATGAAATGGGTCGTCTTCACAGACGTGTCATCAAATAGTAGAGGAATTAGAGTCAACCTTATTATCAAGAGTGGCGAAGGGCTCATAATAAAAGTATCAATGTGCTTTGACTTCTCCACCATAAAGAACCATGTTAAATACATAACCTTTATTGCTAGTATCAAGTTGGCGTATGAGATAGGGGTTGCATAAGTCAAATTATGCAGAAGTTCCCAACTATTAATCCCCCAATTAGGGGGGATGTACAAAGAAAAGGTCTATTATTGTAGGTATGTGGCTATGATCAATGACAAATTGAGTTCATTCAAGGTATATGAGATTGCACATGTGCTAAGAGAACGAGTATAACTCTACCAACAAACCCCTTCGAAGTGATATACACCCCTATTTTAAAACCGTTAAAGCATGATTAAGCTGTATACACCATCGTCAAAGTTCACAAGGGTATATCTGGACAACATCTCGAAGGAAAGGCATTGGCTAAGACAGTCGTCATATATGATATTACTAGCCTTCAATGGTATAAGATTCCAATGAATATGTAATAAAATGTGAATGGTGCCAGAAGCACGAAGACATTTATATTTCCCCTTAATCTAAACTCTATTACTTTATCTGCTTTGTTGGCGTTCTCCTAGTGAGTGTGGATATCCTTAAGCCTTTTGCTTCAGAGAAGTTAAAGTTCCTTATAGTGACATTGTATAATTTCACCAATAGATTAAAGTTGAGGTTTTAGCAAAGATTAACAACCACTAATATTAAAAATTCTTCCAAAAGAATTCCTTAGCCTAATATGGAATATCATCGACAACAATAACCAATTAACAGAACAAAATATTAAAGAAGCTCTTCTAATACCTAGGAGTCAAACAACAATGTACGTCAGTGAAGCACCTTTAAACTAACAATCAAGAACAAGAAGATAACAAAATATTATTAAGGGGACGTATAAGAAGACTAAAGAGATCTAAAGAAAATTGGGCACAAGATTTCCCACGCATTTTCTAGGCGTATTAAATAAGAGCTTATTCTAACTCCAATTACACACCTTCCAGGGTTACGTATGACACTGAAAGCGTTATTCTCGTTGAAGTTGGAGAGCTCAGTTGGAGAAATATGTGGATCCATGTGCTTGTAGGTATGAAGTTAATGATCCTGATGTCAGTGACCTTCTTTGGGTTTTGACAATGACAAAGCTAATGTGCTAGTTGAATTCGGTGATGCTATTTTTCTAGCTCTTTGATGACGGTGATTAACTTCAAGATATCCCAAGCCTCGTCAAGTAGAAGATTCAAGGTTCAAGAAGTGCTTGTATGATTGATGTATTTGATATGACTTTTTTTTGTTTACTTTGAAGTCAATATTAGTTTTAGGCTTCCCAACTTCATAGGTTTTCATAAAAAAACATTTTTGTCCCTCTCACAAACAATACGGCAGCGCAAGAGCAATTTTGATAGACCTAGCAAGTAACAATAACAACAAATACTATGCCATAAAACTGAAAAAATCTATCATCGTGCTTTGTTACGGTCGCAGAGCATTGGTATGTCATAACCCTAACTTCAAATTCAGATCACTTTTTTTTTACTTTCACCACCAATATCCGGCCCACTAGACCGCCTAATCTGATTTGGGGTTCAATTCTTAGTTCTGACATCAAATAATTTCAATCCTCTCGATCGCAGTTGCGGAGATCTTTTTAGTTTATATTTATATTACAAGTAACATCACTTTTTATATTAAAAAATTAAATATTTAATATAAAACTCACATAAGCGAATGACTATTTTTCATATATTTAATAATAATAAAGAGAGCGTGTTGATCTATAAAATTAAATATATTGAAAATAATTTATCAAAAATTTGTTGATAATATCCTCATTATTTATTTTAATTTAACTTTTTTGTCATCAACAGTTTTATTCAAAAGATCAATTTTAGTAATCGAGACCAGTGCCACCTTTATATTAAAAGAAATTCTAAGAATATTTCAATTTATTTTTATTACATTTGTTAAAATATTCATACTATCCTAATTGTATATATTCGTCCATTGCTCAAAATAACAATTTAGACCCTTTAAAAAAACTAGTTTGACCATGATAACATGATTCTCACAATTATATTTTGAACAAAATAATTTTAAATGAAGTAAGTATCCTAATTTTCTAAAATTACACATTTCCTTAAATGTTTTTTTTTTGGTAAAATCCTTAAAGGTAGATCATATTGTTTGTGAGAATTTCTTCACCCACATCCTAACCTTCTTGCCCACCCCTGGTGAAGTTACAACATTACCCCTTGTTTCGGAAGTTCATTTCCGAAATGGTATTTTCTTTTGAAAAAAAGGTGTTTTCGGAAATGAACTTCCGAAAACGTGTTTTTTTTAATATAAAATATTGATTTCGGAGATGCATCTCCGAAATAAAGTCACATTTTCAGAAAATGTGGTGTTTCGGAAGTTCATCTCCGAACTCACCCCCCATGATGGAATTTGGAAATGAACCTCCGAATTTATGTCTGGACAGAAGAAAAATGAAAAACAACAACGATTCGCTTTATTTAATCGGGTGAAGATTACAACGATAATATTACTGAAAATTAAAGTTACATATTGTTGAACACGGGTAGGTGGGGATGAGTCAATATTTTGATAACGTCGTCCGCCGATCTTTGAAGTTTGGCGTCCAACTCGATCGGGCCTTTCGAAGAAAATCGGTCGAACGTTGTCCACATAACCGCTAAATCTTCGTCGTTCTTGATCTCAAAAGGTGTGATCATCAACCCTCCCTCGTCGTTAAGCGATGGCGAGCGGTACTCGAGCTGACAGTTTGAAGAAACTACCTACGACATCAGGAAATAATGATATACTTCTGGCCGATAAGGAAGATGTTTTTATTCCAGATAACCTTCATATGAAGAAGCTTTTTGAGAGCGAGAAAGTTTTTGTATGGTATCCTAAGCATAACATGACACCATTGTTCAAGAGTAAACTATCTGATATTTACAGAAAAGTTGGTGCTAGAAATATCTCTGAGTCACTATCCAAAGAAGAATCATCTGTTGTGAATGATGATGTTGAACTCGAGCATGTTGATCCAAATAATATTCTCAACATGCTCTGGGAAAGTCAAAGGAGCCAATCAATGTAAGCTATAGTTTATCATTATCATCAGGGGACGTCATTACAAAAGAATCAAACAAAGGGGTGCGCTGGGAAAGTCAAAGTTCTATGTTTATAATCCAGAAAATGGATAGTGTTCGCGGCGATGAAATGAAACATGCTTCAAATTTCTCTGAAGCAATATCTGAAGGCGTTTTACGCGAGAATCATGATCATGTTCCTCTGCACTCGCTGAACTAATCACATTCGGTTTCTTTCTGAAATTTAAAAGCGAAGAAATTGATTTTCTAATGGAATCCAAGAATCTACATATTGAGCATGAAGATGAGATGTTCCTCAACTCTGCCTTCTCTTCTGGCTAACTCTATTGCCGCTGCTTACTGGTTTTTCTGTTTGAATATGCTTTTCGGAAGTTCATCTCCGAAGACACCCCCCATGAGGTGTTTTCGGAGATGCACTTCCGAATTATGGAATTTTTTTTTAAAAAAAAAGCGCTTCGGAAGTTCATTTCCGAAGCAGGGGTATTTTGGGATTTTCGCTGGGGGTGACCCCCATAGGGAGGTGGCTAAAGAAATTTTCTTGTTTGTTTGTTTAATATATTTTAACCTGTTTTCTAATGTTTGTTTAACCTATTTTCCTGTTTTAAAATAATATTAAAATAAACTACACACATGTTTTGTTGACTCACATTTGTATTTTTGGTGTGGTTATGACATAAAATCACAAATAGTATAAACTTATCCTTTCATGTTTTTCTTTTAAAAACAATCCATAACTTTTTTCTTAAAAATAAGTAGTACAAGTGATAATAACTTTGGTAGTTCAAAGAATTACCAAGCTGAGTATATTTTGGGTCAATTACAATGCTTTGCTAAACATTATATAACCTTTTAAAAAATCCAATTACCATTTTTAACATGTTACGAAAAAGTAACATGGGATTTGGTTACACTACTAGACAAGTCGGTGGTAATCTTTGAATAAATTCAAACTCCTTTTTGATTGAATATGTAATGTTGTTATTTTTGTATTAGTCTATATTCAAAACCATTTTGATATAGTAGTACTAAACTACTTTTTGTGTCTTCTTTCGAAAATAACTTACTTTTAAATTAAACTGAAGTAATTTTGGTCCAGTAATGTGCTACGGTAAACACCAAGCAACAATGCACAACAAATTTTTTTTTTTTTGGTACCATGGCAAAACTCTATTTTAGGGGCGGTTTGAATATAATTGTATAAAAACATTTGGCATGACTGATATAAAAAAAAAAAGAATTCGTATAAACTCTATTAAAACGTCATCATCTTATAAAATAATAAAATATTCAGCATCACATGCATGCTATGATGCTAATATTCTAAACATAATTGTACATTATTTTCCAATTGCAGTAATGCAAGTTAGTTATATAATTAGTGAACAGATTAGCGACGGAGATAGTCATAGTCTCCTTAAAACAATACTATTATTATTATTTTACTAACTAATTAAACAATTTAATTTATTAAAATCCTATAGTATCTCTTTTAATAACAAGATTGATTGATTAATACTACTACTAGTTAGTTAATGTTTGAAAACGGCATCGTTTCAACGATTATTGCAGTCCTTCCTCAAAAGTAAAAAAAAGCCCAAACCTCTCTCCAACTAACATATGCATAGGGAAACGAGATTCTTTCATTTGCATCTCACTCCTTTCTCTCTCTTTTCTTTCTCTCTCTATCTCTATCTCTTCTCTTTTCTTCACAGTGAGAGAGACAAAAATAAGTGGCTTCTCTATCAATACACCAAAAAATTGAAACCAAAGGCGTGTTTGTTTTCGCGTTCACTTCTCATTAACACGTTTACAACAGAACAATCCTTCCAAGGGTATTCAAGTCATTTTCTCCCCCATGTTCCTATCCACTAACTTCAACGACACTCCGCTTCTCTCCCACGGTGGCG